>NC_133618.1:652671285-653001285 GCF_048593235.1 Sminthopsis crassicaudata
GAAAGTAAGTACGTCAAGAGGCTTCGCTGCGGCTAGAGCAGTAGAATCCTCTCTGCATGCCATTTTCTTTTTTTTTTTTTTTTTTTTCCTCTTGTTTCTTTGTTTCATGCATGTAGGCAATGTTTGCCCGCTACGTACCCGAAATTGCTGCTCTCATCCTGAATCGGAATAAATTCGGAGGAACTTTTAACAAACATGGAGGCAGAAAGTAAGTCAGTTTCATCAAGACAAAGGTGTGATTGTGCAATTCTAGGTGATGGCGCCTGATCCCAGCTTCTCTACAAGCCTCTCCATCACACTGGTGTTTTGTCAGGTGGAGGTGTAGGGGACACACGGTGGAGTATGATGGCCAATTTTATTTCCTTCCTCCTCCCCTATTAAGAAAGTGGTCACAAGTTGTTCTAAAGACCTGGACCATGCTAAGGCACCAGTCCCAATATAATGCCCTTATTTTTATCCAAGAAAAATTTAGAATTCATCCATCAAGTGACTTCAGGTTATCATGGTCATTTCTGAGACGATCCCTACTTTTCTTCTTTGACAATCTGGATAATCTCATTCTGATTTTAAGCAATTCTGATTCCTAAAAATCAAAGAATTTGAAAATAAAAAGCTTCCATTAAACAAACAAACAGAGTTCTAACTTTCAGGTTAAAAAAAAAAAACTCAAAGAAAACTCTATTTTCTCTCTTTAGTTTTATTTTGTGAGGAAAAGTCATGATATAACAGGCAGCCATACTCTAGAATTGGAAGGTGATAAAATTATTTTCACCATTGTGGTTATTTGTAGGAATGGTTATCATATGGGACTAACTTTTGACCTTATTAACCTAATACAGAAAAAAGCAAATCCTCATTTCAAAGAAGTTGCTTTAGTCAGATGAGACAGAACTGGTGAGATAACATTAAATTCAAGTCATTGGTACTGAATGAAACTCTGGGTGAATTCTTTGACCTCACAAATGAATGCTTAGCTCTTAAGGGAATTCTGAAATGGATGTAGGTTATACCTTAGTATCAAAATGTGGGCCTAGTGTCAAGCCAACTCTTTTCTTCTAAGTAAATAGCAATAGGATAACTATTCTGTATTGAAGTATCATTACCACTTCAATAGGTCTCCCATGAACTGTTTGAGGTAGATTTTCCCAAGGAAACAAAATAAATGTTCCTTTACATTTCTAATGATGGCTTCCCAGTGTCACCAGGACCATAACAGATCACCATGGAAAGCTTTACCCCCTGTTTGTGATTCTTCCTCACCCTGCCTTCCTCCTTGAGCTCAGGTGGCTAGTCTACCATTCAGAAAATGAAATGGTGGAAAATGGATCATTTTCTTGAACTGTCCCCAAGAGATTTGTTTCTTTTCCAAAAGAAAAAAAAAAAAAATATATATATATATATATATATATATATATATGTATGTATGTACTAGAGAAGAGTCCAGTTGGCATTTTTTCATTGGAAACCACAATTCTTCCACCTTCTCATTACCATAGCCATCCCATTCAGATGACCTAATAGTGCTGCATGGGAATGGAACCAAGTCGTTGGATAGATCCAAATTGTTCCAGAGAGCCCCATGTCCCCCCTCACACAAGCTGGAAAGCAAACATTCCATCTGCTAGGGGGACAACTGGGAATAGCTCACAAAATAAAAGGTATCCAAAATGTCCTAGGACTCCTCAATTTGCTACCATAATTGAAAGTTAGTAAAGTTGATGCAAAATTGCCTGTGACCTGTTTGTCAGATAAGGAAGGATTAAATGTAAGTTATGACCCTATTGCATACTTTAAAAACATACCCAAGCCACCAAACAACAGCCATATGTCTACACAAACCATTTCTCCCTTCACCCTCTACCTCCAACCACATATGGATACAGAAAACCAAAACACTACCTAGGTAAACTACTTTCACCGAGGGTGAATGCTTTCTCAAAATATCTTTCCATCTCAGATTTGGGTGGCCCTGGTAGGGAGGGGCCTACCCTATTGAGTAACCCATGAAAGACCTTTCAAATCAAACCTTCACTCAACAACCCTCTGCTGTTTCCTTGACTTTCAATTTTGACCTTTACTCTGTCTCTTACTTAGATCCTAGGCTTCCTGCAGCTTTTTTTTTCTTTGCTTCATTATCTTTTATCACTGTTTTTCATCTGGCTTTCTCTTTTTTTCTTCTTAAACTCCCTTTATTAATATGTACTTTTGTTTTGAAAATTCTTTCTCGGTCACCATCACCCATAGATCCTGTTGACTGAGAGTCAGTTCTGTCATCAGCACATGGACTGTTCAATTTACTTTACGCATTGTTTCCTGGTTCAAAAGCTAATTACTAAGTAGTTTAAAGAAGCCCTTTGGTCACTTAGATCTTTCATCAGAAAATATAAGCTTGGGAAAGGCACAGTCATAAAGGGCCATTAGCACCCATTGTTTGATGTTGTTTTTTCCAGTCAGGAGAACAAGATTGATGAAATGTTATGTTTGGCCAAAATTTGAGTTTTCGTTTGGAATTCAGTGTTGAGAGAATGGGCTGTCAGAACCAATAAGTTTTCCTTCGCTTGGGATATGGGCATGTGGTAGTAATTAGCAATATAAGGTCTTTAGTTGAGCAACCAAGCATAGTTTCTGGCAGCCAACATAATGAGAAACTACAGTTGTTCTATTTCTAATGTCAAAAAGTTTCCAGATAAAATTAAATGCATTTGCAAAATGAAAGCAGTTAAACTTTGGTGAAAGATATAGCTTGGATTCTTAAAATAGCACATTGCTCTCTGAATTTTTGTGTGGGCATAAGTATGTACGTCTTCATTTTTGCATGCACATACAGACACCCCTCTTCCAAAAACTTAATCAAACCTGACTGCCTCAGAAACCAATTAAAACCTATGCATGATGTAGGTATCTCCTTGCAGAGGGGTGGTTTGGGCAGAAATAACCCTAATAATGATGTATTAACTTGTCAGAAAACTCAAAGTAGTTTTGAGTAATGTCATTATCTCAAGATTTCATCTACATCGCACTGGACTCAAACTGGAAAATGTGGTCAGAAAGCTCAATGTCTGACCTGACACCATATCTCAGGATATTTGGAAATTTGAGAGCTGCGTTTTAAAATTCTCATCCAGATGTTTGGCATAATGTAAGCACAGCTTGCCTCTCCCCAGAACATCCCTTTTATCAAGGCCCCAAGGTGCTATATATTACCATTTATATCAATATATCCCACCTCCTTTCTCATAGGAGGTCATCGCCCAATACTGAAAAGTATCATTTCAGGGGTCACTAATAAGCGTACAGTTCTGAGGGCAGGCTTGGTTGTTTGCTTAACCTAGAAGCCTTGGGTGTACACAAAAGTAAGTTTCCACATCTGGGTATTTGCAATGGAAGTGTTCAATTTGGGACTGGAACAGATTGGGAAAGCCTCAATCTTAGCAAAGCACAAATAGGAAGCACAGAGTGAGGTACCTTGAGAATGTTCAGCCATTGAAACCTGAGCTCTGGGCTTTAAGAGCAGAGTCTCTGTCTACACATGTACTCTTTCTTCTCTAGTTCACCATTGCTATGTCATGTTTTTGAGGAATCTTGATCAGAATGGAGCAGAATGGTAGGAGTTGACTAGGGTCACTTTCTGTGGGTTTCCATAGCTTTCCCCCAAAGTTTCCCATCTAGGCACTTAGAAGGTGCGGTGGAGAACATTGTTCTTGGAGTTAGGAAAACTTGGGTTTGAATCTCGACTTAGGATTCTGATTCACACATTTTACTAGCTGTGTGATCCTGGCCAAGTTACTTCTCAAGGCCTCAGTTTCCTGTTCTGTAAGAATAAAATGAAAATAGCACTTTCTTTACAAAATTGTTGTGAGGATTGAATGAGCTAAAGTATACAAAGCAATTTGCAAATCTTAAAGAGCTATACAAATGTTACTCATTAATATTAATATTGCTCTCCTCTTCTTCCTCCTTTTTTTCTTCTCCACTTTCTCTTCCTCCTCCTTAACATGGGTGACTCAGCTTGATTGCAGTTATTTTGAAAAAAACTAATCAGAGCATAGCCTGGGTTCACATGGGTAGAAACAATGAAAAATTAGAATAATTGCTTGATAATTCAAATTTACCTCGTTTAGAATTTGTCCTCAAAGGACAAATCAAGGATACCATTTTAGACTAGTGACTTCAGTTAGAGAACTATCCAGAAGTGGGCTCCTAACAGTTAGTCTGCCATGACTTGAATACAATGAATTTGAATTTTGGATGATAGGAGTGAAAGATAGGGAAGAACTGGATTGGATTCTTATTGTATTCCCAGGCAAATAAATAGAAGAAGAAATGTCCTTCTTCAGCTTTTGAAGGTACAGAGGAGAGAAGAATAAATGACAAAAGGATAAGGATAAAGGATAAAGGAGGCAGGAAACTACAGGTTTTAAAATTTGTAATATATGGTCCACTTAAGCTAGATAAAAGAAATTACACTGGGCAGCTTTGGTGTGAAAGTAGTCCTCTCCTCAAGAGGAGGTTGCAGTACCAAAATCTTGTGACAGCTTATTTTTATCTCCTCTTCCTACTTTTTTTTTTAAAAAAATATACAAGAAATATATCCCATCTGTAAAATGGGGTTAATAATACCTTTCTTAACTAATGACAAGTTGAATTGAACCAGGTGTTCTTTTTACAGTTTCCTCCAATTCTAAGATTTATGATTGGTGTTCAATTCTACATGTCCTTATTTACTCATATATCTATGGTTAGAACAAACTTTAATTCTTATCTGCTTTATCCTTCCATGTACATTTTTCCATGCCTTCCACTGCCTATCCTTGCTGGTAGGAGCACCACTACATGAAATGAGAACACTACAACTTACAAGAAGTCATCCAGCTCCGTTAATTTAGGGTCTATGAGAATAAGGGAATATTAGAACATTTCCTCTTTACTACCCACAGCTTTCTTTAATTTTATCATTTTTGTTGGATCAAAAGCTGCCATTGATAACATATCAGAAAGGATGTGGGGGAAAAGGCATGTGATAAAAAAATGGAATCCATACATGAACCACAATTTATGCTTTTATTAATACTTTGTCTCTTCCATCAAAAAAATCATATACAACTTGGGTAAAAACCTCTGGTTATCTATATGGCAGAAAGATAGCTGTAACCCATATCAGTAATACTAACTAGCCCAAGATATATTAAGTAGCATGAGATATGAATAAAATGTTCCATGTGAAAAGGAAGTTCCCTAGAGTTAGTTTCTCTGTCAGTAATGTTTATTAAGTTTGGGTAGGGAACATATTCTTTGACATTATAGATTAACAGGCCTTTGATCTTTTAGTTTATTCTCTATTTTTTTTTTTGGTTGGGAAGTAGAAAAATGTTATTTTCCCTGGATTGTGATTTTCTAGCCATTGCAATCAATTCATATCTAGAGAACCTATTATTGAAGCTTTCTACAAGAATTTCTTCCTTGATCATTTATAAATGCTGTTTTTTAAGGCCAGCTCTTAGAAGGCTATTTTTCCCCCTTAAATCCAGAACTCCTTTGCTAGAAATTAGGGTAATCTGATACCATCTAGCTGGTAATATGTTCAAGCCTCATCCTCACTGTCTCTTTCTCTTATTAAGCACTGGAAAAAGAAGATATTTTAACATATATTCCATTTAGAAATTTCTTACAGTATTTTAAGTAAAATTGAATGTTTTGCAAAGAGCATCAAAGAAAAATAGCTAAAATATTTATCATAGGGAATAACTTGGAGCAATATATAAAGAAATAGAAATATTTGGAGCAAGATGTAAACTATAAATGCATAAGTACAATTAGAAGATGCTCACTAAATCTTATCTAACATCAATCACTACCTAATGTAATTTTGATTTTATCCCCATGGTGTGAATCTTTTAACTTTTAACTATACTTTCCTAGAAGATGTGTACCTTTCTGGCATTCTTTCTCTGACCATCAAACAGCTATATGGTACTTTAATACCCCTAGAATTTTTCTGCCATTAGGGTTTTGAAATCACCCAGAGAGACAATGCTAAATGTCTGTTTATAAATTAAGGGGAAAACACTTCTATTTGTACTTCCAAATTCCCTACTAATATCTATATTTCTGGTCAGGCAAGGAAAACAAAAACAAGAAATGAATTGAAAGTTATACCTTAGGTTCATAAGATTATCCTATGATTATCTTTTCCTTAGTTAGAAAAAAAGTACTTTTTCCACTTTTTTTTTTCTTTTTAAGATTTCTTCCTGTTCCCTCTCATCTTTAATGCCTCATAAATCTACAAGTTACATCACTTTTTCAAATAGAAATTTAGCTTGCTCAGCAAAATTCTTTCTGAAGGAAAAAAAAAGTGTCATTAAAAACTCAGTTAGTTGTGAAATTTTAATTTTTAAATAGAATTTTGCAAGTTTCCTAAACACATGCATTGTGATTTTCTTAACAAAAAGGAAAAAGTTTATATACTTCCAAAAGATCAGAGGTTAGGTTTCAGGAAGTCTGTGAACTTGCATGGGGGGTGGGAGAGGTTCAGTTTTTTCCCTAATTCCTAACTGAAATTTAACATTTCTTTAATTTATTTAAAAACATCAATCTGAGAAAAGGTTCAGTAGCCTACCAAAAAGAGTACATATCACATAACAGGTTAGAAATCCCTTTTCTAGATTTATGAATTCCCATCCTTCTAGAAGATCCCCAAAGATCCTGTAACTTAATTTGGCAGCCTGCTAAAATACCTAGCCAGCCACACTGGTGGGAAGTTGTTCAGAATTAACTTAAATCTATGTCACTGCTATTTAAATCCATGATTGACAGAGGTGCTATAATCACTCCAAGATGATATTCTCATTTAATGTGTGCACCTAACAGAGGGCAGGACTGAGGCATAGAAATAAGGTTCAGAGAGTAATTTAACTGAGGGCTGAGAAACACAATCTTCCTCCTACCTCCTGTTTGTACATCATTTCTTGGGCAGCTCTCACTCATGCTTCCCAACTTGGGCTGTAATGGGGTGGACTGCTCATGTGAATGATGTTTTCTGCGAGATGTCATTGACAATTTCTGAATCATAGACATTTCGTTAATCCCCCTAAGATACTGCTTTAGTTGAAATGTGTCTGAAGCTTTTCATTTTACACAAACTTCAATTCCTTGTCAAATAAACCATTAAGTTCTCCGATTCTGAGGCTCATGTGACTTCCCAACTCTTCTCCTCAGCAATTTCTTCATATTTCTAGATTTTAAAAGCCATAAATTAGCAAATCATCAACATATCATCAGGAAAAAACGTTTGGTAAGGATTCCATTGAGAAGAAAACATAGACCTCAATAACTGATCTTCACAAAGATATGAAGAATTGTAGACAGACAGATATAGTAAATAAGAAGACAAACAGATAATTTGAGTTGACAGGACATGTTGGATTGATTAAGCATTCTGCTTTGATTAAGACTGAACTTTTTTAAGGAAAAAAAAAAAGAGGAGGGAGAGCTCACCCTAATACCCTAGAAAAAATGACACTTTAACTACTTCTGAAATCCAGTACTGTGGGTCAGAGACCAAAAGCAAGCGATATTAGATGCTGTATTATATCGTGTAATATGCCAGATATTACTTTCCAACAAAATGAGAGTGTAACCTGAGAGCAGAACGTGGCCTATTGTCTGGGCCTGGATATGGATGCCTCTTTCTTTCCATCTGCTTTGCATTCCTTTAAACCCCTATCTTCAGCTCCTCTCAAATATGAAATCCTATTTAGGAAGACTTAAAAATTGGATGCATATTAAATCAACTGCCAGATAACTCTAATGGAATGAAGACGTGTCTCTCCACTCCCCCTCCCCCCATAATTTGCCTCTGTCTCCCTTTTTTTTCACATACTCATCAACGTGCTATAGCTATTGTTCTGAAAAGGAGGGATGGAAATGTAGGCGGGTAATATGCTAGGCGAATTTTCAAGTCACTTCCATGCTTAGAGTTTTCTCTCAAATAGCTTTATTTCCTTTAAGGGGGAAAAATAACAATCTCTCATTTCTGATTAGCAACCCCCAGGCTTGTTCACTACCTATCCTTTCCTTGAATAAGGAATACCAGCCAAATGTAAATTTGTCATCAGAAGGACTGATGAAATCACCTGAAAGTTTGTCCCATTGAATAGTTTATTCCTTCCCATTTAATCAAAACACTTTGAGAGTGAAAGCCATCATGATGGAACCAAAGAGTCAATATGGCAGGCAACACTCATCTGAGAAGGTATTCAGTGTGAATCCATTTCACTACAACTTCTTTTTCTCAGCAAGAGCTAGTTCCAGAGAAACCAGTGAGCATGGAAATTGAGAGAAGCACCTAAATGACAGAAGTTTTGCTAGAAGGGGCTGATCTTTGGTTAGTAACTCTTTTTCTAGATAGAACAATCCTGCCATTGTGTGATTGGAGCCATACTTTAATCAACCTAGAGCATTATTAATGAGAAATTCTCCCAAACAGTACAAATGTTATCTGTTTTTTAGTTTGTATTTGTTATTTCGTCTGAGTGCATTGGTAGAAGTACCTAGAGGTTAAACGACTTGGGATACTCAGATATAGAGTTGCCATCCAGTCCAACTCTCATTTAAAGTATGAAAAAAATGGAACCCAGAAGAAGTGCAACTGAGATAACACAGATAGTAAATATCAAAATAGAAGTTGCACCCTACTCTTCCGACTTCAGTTTCATCATTTTTTCTCTCTCTCTAATCCCCTGTCCAAGTAACATATCACACAGCTTAGTAACAGAGGTGGCATTTAAAGCCATGTCTTCCTGGATATTTTTAGGTCTCTATTAGGTTGCCCATAAATCAATAAGTAGATATCTTTGAATAGAATGAAGACATGTCTCAATAAAATAAATACTAAAGTAAATAACTAAATATAATAAAGTCACCTCAGAAAAATAATTGCTAATGTAGCAAAGTATATTAGAGGTAAATAATTGCTCACTTAAGAGCATTCTGTGCCAGAGATATTAAGGAGGGAGTCACTTAGGCTTAATACAAAAATAATAAGCACTCCCAACCCATGAAAAACTATTGCAAACAACACAGGGGAAAACAACAATAAGAAGGATGAAGAATTGGAAGGATAAGAGCAGTAGCTGAAAATGTAATTGATTCTGCTGTGTTAATGCTACAGGAAGGTCTGCCCTACAAAGCTTCATCAGAAACCTTTTCCTGTAGCATGTTCTGTTCCTGCATGTTACAGCACCCACAGGTTCTGTGACATGTGTGTTGCAAGTGTGGGAGCTCTGCTATGTAGATGTGTGTGGTGACTTCTTGCAGTGTATGATGTGAGCTCTCTCTGTGAATCCAGCAGTGGTGACTGATTTGGCCACTGGACCAGAAAGAGGATGGGGCAGGAAAGGAGGTACCAACCCCTTGTATTGAGCAGATTTCAGTTCAATATAAGGAAGACCTTCTTAGCAATTAGCATTTTACAGTAGCGGAATACCTTACTTTTTTCAATAATGAATTTCTATCACTTGAGGCAGAGGTTTATGACCACTAGTTAAAGATATCTCATAGGGGTCGGACTACATGAACTTTAAAGCCCTTTTCAATTTTCTGATTATAGTTGCTGGAGCATCAGGAGATTCTGTTTGCTTCAGCCTAAGATCAAGGACGAAGAGAAAAGCACACACACACACACATACACACACACATAAACACACACACACATATACATACACCCCTTTCAATCAACAAGCATATATTAATACCTCCTCTATACCTGAATATGTTAGGTACCTGGAAAACAAAGACAGAAAGACAGAAGTGAAACAAATCCCTTCTCTTAAAGACCTTATATTCTATTATCTATATGTATACATTATATATGTGTGTATAGTTATATGTGTATACTTATATGTACATATACACACAGAAACATATACTAATGTTTATATACCACCTACTATTGCCAGGCACTGTGTTTTTAACATTTAATTTCTGGAAAGTTGATGCTATTATTATTCCAGTTTTACACTTGAGGAAACTGAGACAAATAAACACTAAGAGTCTTGTGTAGGGTCACAAAACTAGTAAATGCCTGAGACAAGATATGAACTCAAGTTTTCTTGGACTTCCCTAATTTTATCTATTGCACCACCTAGTTTCCTCCAATGTATATGTATGTTTCTACACATACACATTTTACATATATACACACAAATACACATTATATATACACAGAGATATATACTGCATATGTGTACATATATAAACAAACACTTTCATTATATATATTATATATATGACTATATTGTATTGTATATAGCTTGTTAACATATATAGGATATCCCAAAAATCAATGTAATTCTGAGCTGTACTTTTAAATAATTAAAGAATACTCAGTTATATTAAATCAGTTACTTAAAAGCAATAAATTTTAGTTGATTAAGCAAGGTGAAGTGGATAGAGCACCAGCCCTGAATTCAGGAGGACCTGAGTTCAAATCCGGTTTCAGACACTTAACACTTCCTAGCTGTGTGACCCTGGGCAAGTCACTTAACCCCAGCCTCGGGGTGGGGGGGGGGAGTATATAACTTAAAAAGACACCAGGATATTCATTTGGGAAGATAAATTTCAGTTCAACTTGGAATAAAGTTAGAGTTTTTAAGAGATAGAGGTGAGGAGTGAGGACATCCTGGGAAAGGAAGTTAGCCTATGTCTACCAAGCAGGCAGGAAATGTTTTCTTCTTGTTGTATTTTTATTTTCTTCTCCTTCTTAACATGGGCTTATATGACCTCTGCCAAAGAGAAGACTTCCAAAGGGAAGTCAGTGGGTGCTCTCTAGGCTGCTCAGATAGGTAACACAGGGAATCATAGCATTTTGAAATCCTCTAGTTCAATGCTCTCATTTTACAGTTGAGTAAACTAAGGCAAAGAAAGAGTTCATTCCCATGTCACAGAGTTGAGTAGCAAAACCATAGCTGCATTTGAAAAGTACTTAATGTTGAGTTGAACTGAACAAATGATGGCAGTTACGAGATTTCCATTTTTTACAAGGAAGAACTTTCCAATAATTAGAACTGCCCCAAAATAGAAAGAGTTATCTAATGAGATAGAGAGTTCCTTGTTATTCAAGGGGTTCAAGTAGAGAGGCTAGATGGATGACTGTTGGGAATATTGGGATAGGTAGTTATGGTTATGGTTAGAAAATAGATGCTCTCTAAAATATCTTTCTTCTATGATATTCAAGATTTATGGATTATGTATTGGCAAGACCTTACCACTTATTAATTATTGTGAATAACATATTTTAATACATGGCTTATCATTATAGTGAGGATAATCTGAGATTATTTCTATAATGTACTAATTTTAGAATTATAGGCATGGGACACATGATCTACAGATGGTCAAAGTTAGATTATTTCTGAGTGGCTGAGTTTCTTTGCCTTGATGAACCTAATTTTTTGAGTTGCCTTGGTTAAACGTCAGGCTATTCCTCTGCTTCCACTGGGGGAAAATCATGCTTCTCTACAGTAGTGCACCATCCACTTCATTTGACAGCAGAATATGGAGGTCATTTACTTCCCAAAAATGGTAGGATAATCACTCTCTTTCTTTTGTGATCAAAAGTAGTCATGAAACACGAGGGTATGAAGACAGTGGTAGTGGGGTAATTTCTCTCTCTCTCTTTCTCTTGTGTTCAAAAGTAGCCATTATTTCATCCCTTGTTTCTCTTTTATTTCTTTTTTGAGATTGGTCTAGTCGATTGTGATTGGTTCATGAATTGCAACTGCCTTTTGTATATGCATTTTTGGCTTTTTTATTATATTTGGTTCTCTTGCAAACTCAGTTTTAGGGTTGCAAGGTGCTAAAATAGTTAAAGCTGTAGTAGAGATTTTAAGATTCATGGTAGTATCATTTAAGGAGTCACAGAATTTTGAAAGAAAATTATTGTCCATCCAGTTTTATTTACAACTAAAGGGATCTCTACTACATAATAAACCCTACAAGTATGTCATTCAGTCTCTGCTTAAAGACCTCTAATGCCCATTGGCTATATGTGTTTGGGCAAAAGTGTACATGCATGTGCAAGAAACCACCATTTACTTTTTGGTAGCTGTAATTTTTAGGAATCATTCTTGACATCCAGTTAAAATCGATGTCTTTCATAATTTCTGCATGACTTTCATTTATTATGCTAATTTATTCTGCTTCTCTCTGTGGGAACAAACAGAACAATCTAATCTCTCTTCCATATTAAAAATCCTTCACATGCTTTATGTAAGTATTATAACTTACCCTCCACCTCCCAGTCATCTTTCTTCTGGACTAAACTTTCTCTTTTCCACCAATTGATCCTAATATGCCCTAGACTCAAGGCCCTTCACCCAGGCTAGTTATTTTTGAAAGCTCTTTAGTTTATCAATGTCCTTTTTTAGAAGGTGTACCCATAACTGAATTCAACACTCCAAATGAGTTCTTACCAAGAAGAGTATGAAGATATTGACATCTTATTCTGGGAAAAATGTGTTTTTCTTTTTTTTTTTAATAATATTTTTCCAATTACATGTGAAGATAATTTTAGTGTTCATTTTTTTATATATATTTTTTTATTTTTTATTATATATATATATATTTTATAATATTATCCCTTGTATTCATTTTTCCAATTTACCCCCCCTCCCTCTATTCCCTCCCCACGACGACAGGCAATACCATACATTTTACATGTGTTACAATATAGTCTAGGTACAATACATGTGTGCGAATATCACTTTCTTGTTGCACAATAAACATTAGAATCCGAAGGTACATGCAACCTGGGCAGACAGATATTAGTGCTAACAATTTTCATTCCCCTCCCAGTGTTTCTTCTCTGGGTGCAGCTACCTCTGTCCATCATTGATCAACTGGAAGTGAGTTGGATCTTCTTTATGTTGAAGATTTCCACTTCCATCAGAATACATCCTCATACAGCATTGTTGTTGAAGTGTACAGTGATCTTCTGGTTCTGCTCATTTCACTCAGCATCAGTTGATTTAAGTCTCTCCAGGCCTCTCTATATTCCTCCTGCTGGTCATTTCTTACCGAGCAATAATATTCCATAACCTTCATATACCACAATTTACCCAACCATTCTCCAACTGATGGACATCCATTCATCCTCCAGTTTCTAGCTACAACAAAAAGAGCTGCCACAAACATTTTGGCACATATATGTCTCTTTCCGCTCTTTAGTATTTCTTTGGGATATAATCCCAGTAGTAGCGCTGCTGGGTCAAAGGGTATGCACAGTTTGATAACTTTTTGGGCATAATTCCAGATTGCTCTCCAGAATGGCTGGATTCTTTCACAACTCCACCAGCAATGTATTAGTGTCCCAGTTTCCCCACATCCCCTCCAACATTTGTCATTATTTGTTCCTGTCATCTTAGCCAATCTGACAGGTGTGTAGTGGTATCTCAGAGTGGTCTTAATTTGCATTTCTCTGATCAGTAGTGATTTGGAACACTCTTTCATGTGAGTGGATATAGTTTCAATTTCTTCCTCTGAGAATTGTCTGTTCATATCCTTTGACCATTTATCAATTGGAGAATGGTTCGGTTTCTTATAAATTTGGGTCAGTTCTCTATATATTTTGGAAATGAGACCTTTGTCAGAACCTTTGTTTTTAAAAATATTTTCCCAATTTGTTATTTCCCTTCTAATCTTGTTTGCATTAGTATTATTTGTACAGAAACTTTTTAGTTTGATGTAATCAAAATCTTCTATTTTGTGATCAATAATGATCTCTAGTTCTCCTCTGGTCATAAATTCCTTCCTCCTCCACAAGTCTGAGAGGTAGATTATCCTCTGTTCCTCTAATCTATTTATTATCTCCCTCTTTATGCCTAAATCATGGACCCATTTTGATCTTATCTTGGTATATGGTGTTAAGTGTGGATCCATATCTAATTTCTGCCATACTAATTTCCAGTTTTCCCAACAGTTTTTTCCGAATAATGAATTTTTATCCCTAATGTTGGAATCTTTGGGTTTGTCAAAGATTAGATTGCTATAGATGTACCCTTTTTTTGTCCTTTGTATCTAATCTGTTCCACTGATCTACCGGTCTATTTTGTAGCCAATACCAAATGGTTTTGGTGACTGCTGCTATATAATATAGCTTTAGATCAGGTACACTTAGACCACCTTCCTCTGAGTTTTTTTTCATTAGTTCCCTTGCAATTCTTGACCTTTTATTCTTCCATATGAATTTTGTTGTTATTTTTTCTAGGTCATTAAAATAGTTTCTTGGGAGTCTGATTGGTATAGCACTAAATAAATAGATTAGTTTGGGGAGTATTGTCATCTTTATTATATTCGCTCGGCCTATCCAAGAGCACTGAATGTCTTTCCAATTATTTAAATCTGATTTTATTTTTGTGGCAAGTGTTTTGTAATTTTTCTCATATAATTCCTGACTTTTCTTTGGTAGATGGATTCCCAAATATTTTATACTCTCAACATTTGTTTGGAATGGAATTTCTCTTTGTATCTCTTGCTGTTGCATTTTGTTAGTGATATATAAAAATGCCGAGGATTTATGTGGATTTATTTTGTATCCTGCCACTTTGCTGAAATTTTGAATTATTTCTAGTAGCTTTTTAGCAGAGTCTTTGGGGTTCTCTAAGTATACCATCATGTCATCTGCAAAAAGTGATAGTTTGATTTCCTCATTTCCTACTCTAATTCCTTGAATCTCTTTCTCGGCTCTTATTGCCGAGGCTAGCGTTTCTAGTACTATATTGAATAGTAATGGTGATAGTGGGCAACCTTGTTTCACTCCTGATCTTACTGGGAAAGGTTGCAGTTTATTTCTATTGCATATTATGCTTACTGACGGTCTTAAATATATACTCCTGATTATTCTAAGGAATAATCCATTTATTCCTATACTCTCAAGAGTTTTTAGTAGGAATGGATGTTGGATTTTGTCAAATGCTTTTTCTGCATCTATTGAGATGATCATATGGTTCTTATTAATTTGATTATTAATATGGTCAATTATATTAATAGTTTTCCTAATATTAAACCAGCCCTGCATTCCTGGAATAAATCCTACTTGATCATAGTGTATTATCTTGGAGATGATTTTCTGAAGTCTTTTTGCTAATATCTTATTTAAGATTTTAGCATCAATATTCATTAAGGAGATTGGTCTATAATTTTCTTTCTCAGTTTTCGATCTACCAGGTTTAGGTATCAGTACCATGTCTGTGTCATAAAAGGAGTTTGGTAGGACTCCTTCATCCCCTATTTTTTCAAATAATTTATATAACATTGGGGCTAATTGTTCTTTAAATGTTTGGTAGAATTCACATGTGAATCCATCTGGCCCTGGGGATTTTTTCCTGGGGAGTTGATTAATAGCTTGTTCTATTTCTTTTTCTGAAATGGGACTATTTAAGGAATTTATCTCCTCCTCTGTTAATCTAGGGAGCCTATATTTTTGGAGAAAGTCATCCATTTCACTTAAGTTATCAAATTTATTGGCATAAAGTTGGGCAAAGTAACTCCTTATTATTTCTCTAATTTCCTCTTCATTGGTGGAAAGATCCCCCTTTTCATTTGTAAGACTATCAATTTGATTTTCCTCTTTCTTTTTTTTGATCAAATTTACCAAAGGTTTATCTATTTTATTGGCTTTTTCATAAAACCAACTCTTGGTTTTATTTATTAATTCAATAGTTTTTTTACTTTCAATTTTATTGATTTCTCCTTTTAATTTTTGTATTTCGAGTTTAATTTTTGGTTGGGGGTTTATAATTTGGTCTTTTTCTAGCCTTTTAAGTTGTAAGCCCAATTCGTTAATCTTCTCTTTCTCAATTTTCTTCAAATAAGCCTCTAAAGATATAAAATTTCCCCTTATTACTGCTTTAGCTGCATCCCAAAGATTTTGATATGATGTCTCATCATTATCATTATCTTGGGTGAAATTGTTAATTGTTTCTATAATTTGCTCTTTCACCCAGTCATTCTTTAAGATGAGATTATTCAGTTTCCAATTACTTTTTGGTCTATTTACCCCTAACTTTTTACTGAATGTAGCTTTTATTGCATTGTGATCTGAGAAGAAGGCATTTATTATTTCTGCCTTCCTACATTTAATTTTGAGATCTTTATGTCCTAATATATGGTCAATTTTTGTATAGGATCCATGAACTGCTGAGAAGAAAGTATATTCCTTCCTATTGCCATTCAGTTTTCTCCAAAGGTCTATCATACCTAGTTTTTCTAATGTTCTATTTACTTTTTTAATTTCTTTCTTGTTTGTTTTGTGGTTTGATTTGTCTAAATCTGAGAGTGCAAGGTTGAGATCTCCCACTATTATAGTTTTACTGTCTATTTCTTCTTGCAGTTCTCTTAACTTTTCCTTTAGAAAGTTAGATGCTATACCACTTGGTGCATATATGTTTAGTATTGATATGGCTTCATTATTTATGCTACCTTTCAGCAGGATATAGTTTCCTTCCTTATCTTTTTTAACGAGATCTACTTCTGCTTTTGCTTGATCTGAGATAAGGATAGCTACCCCTGCTTTTTTGGCTTTACCTGAAGCATAATAAGCTCTGTTCCAACCTTTTACCTTTACTCTGTATGTATCTCCCTGCTTTAAGTGTGTTTCCTGTAGACAACATATTGTAGGGTTCTGCTTTTTGATCCAATCTGCTATCCGTCTCCGTTTGATGGGATCGTTCATCCCATTTACATTTACAGTTAAAATTACTAATTCTGTATTTCCTGCCATCGTATTATCCCCAGATTATACTTTTTTCCCTTGACCCCCCTGATCCCCCTCCCCGATATTTAATTTACAGACCCCCCTTGTGACGCGCAACCCTCCCTCTTTTTTTTTTTTTTTTTAGGATCCCTCCCCCCTCCCTCCAAGTCCCTTCACTTATTCTCCTTTTCCTTTCCCCTTTTCCTCTCCCCCCTTTTAATGAGGTGAGAGAAAATTCTCTGAAAAACAAATATGTTAATTATTTACTCTTTGAGCCTCTTCTGATGAGAGTAAGATTCACACAATGATTCTCCCCCTCACTAAGTTCCCTCAGATATGGTGTATTTTCTATGTCTCTTCCTGGGATGTAGTTTCCCTCTTTTTATCACTCCTTCCCCTTTTTCTGAACCGACCTCCTTCCCTTTACCACACCCCCCTTTTTTTCTTTTATATCAGTAAAATCAAATTATCCTTGAGTATTTTTTATATACCCACAACAAAGTTACAGTTCTCAAGGGTTCTGTGTACCTTTTTCTGTTTCTCTTCAGTCTTGTGGATGTAGATCAAATTTTTTGTTTAAGTCTGGTTTTTTTCTTAGAAACATATAGAATTCCTCTGTTTCATTGAATGACCATCTTCTTCCATGGAAAAAGATGCTAAACTTAGCTGGGTAGTTCATTCTTGGTTGCAGTCCTTGATCTTTTGCCTTTCGGAATATCAGGTTCCAGGCCCTTCTATCTTTTAATGTGGAGGCAGCCAGATCTTGGGTGACCCTTATTGTGGCACCTTGGTATTTAAATTGTTTTTTTCTAGCTGCTTGCAGGATTTTCTCCTTTGTGTGGTAATTCTGCAGCTTAGCCACAATATTCCGTGGTGTTCTTTTTTTAGGGTCTATTTCAGAAGGAGTTCGATGAATTCTTTCCACATCTACTTTCCCTTCTGTTTCTATTATCTCTGGACAGTTCTCTTTGATAATTTCCTGTAAAATAGAATCTAGGCTCTTTTTTTGGTCATAGTTTTCTGGAAGTCCAATAATCCGCAGATTATCTCTCCTAGATCTATTTTCCAGGTCTATAGATTTTCCCAGTAAGTATTTGACGTTGTTCTCCAGCTTCTCATTTTTTTTGTTTTGTTTGACTGATTCTTGGGTTCTCTGTGAATCATTCATTTCTATTTGTTCCATCCTGACTTTTAAGGAGTTATTTTCTTCTTTCACAGTTTTTAGTTCTTTTTGTAAATGCCCAATTTCGTTTTTAAATGAATTATTTTGCTCTATTGAGTTTTTTTCCATTTCCCTAATTTTTTTTTTTTGAGAATTATTTTCTTTTTCCAATTCAGAAATTCTATTTTCTTGAGACTTTTTTATCTTTTCCAATTCAGAAATCCTACTTTCCTGTGTTTTTTTAACCTTTTCTAATTCACTAATTTTGTTTCCCTGCATCTCCTGTGAATTCTTTATTTTTTCCAACTCCAATTTCAGGACATTGTTATTCTCTATCATAACTTCCCTTTCTTTTCCCCATTTTTCTTCGATCTCCCTCAATTTCTTAAGAGCTTCTTCTAGGAGAGAGTTATGTGATGGGGGGCAGGAATCGTTCCCCTTTAGGTTGTTATCTGATTCTCTGCTGTCAACTTCCTCGGGGTTGGACACCCGCTCTTTCTCTGTATAGAAGGAATCTATAGTTTTTCTAGCTTTTTTGCTCATACTTAAAAAAAATCTTTTGGGGTCTGTCTCTGGGGTAGGAAATTATTTACTTCTTTACCAGCTTCCTCCCAGATGGGATGGATGCAGCGGCTCCTGAGCCTGAGCTAAGAGAGAGCTCTGGGAGAGAGTTCCCCACCCTCTCCCTGGGAGTGCCTCAGAGGTGATTAGCACTGCTGTGCTTCGAGGGCGTAGAATAGTGAAGACTGCAGGAAGCCCAGCCTATGTGTCCGGGTGGGGAGTGGGTGTCTGCAGCAGGTGACGTAAGAAGCCCCTGCGCTCAAACTGGAAGTGTCTGCCAGAAACCGCGGTCCCTAGTTCAAAGGTTCCGCTTCTCTGGGACTTCCTGGAGCTGAGTTCCACTCCCTCCAGCTAAGCTAGGCAGTGTGTGTTGCCTTGGGCCGTATCCACCCACTTGTCAGTCTCTTAACTATTCTCAGGAGGTAGCTGAGGCCACACCCCCTGGTGCCGAGTCACCCCCAGGGTCCGGGGAAAATCTAATCTGAGTTTTAAAATATTTTGGCTTTCTCTTCTGAACTGCTAAATAATTAGCAGAGAAGAGCTAACAGCCTGTGCCAGATTCCTTTACCTCAGTGGCTTCTCTGATCCCAGAGCCCCTCCCAGCGCAATGGGCGCAGTGTGCCCCTACCCCACCGTCTGTGCTGGTCTTTCTTATTCCTCCCCTGAGAACTGACCTTTCCTGTTGAAACTCCAGATTCTCTTCAGCTGGTAAGTCGTGCTTCCAGTCCTTGTGGTATCTATCAGTCCTGAGCTAATTTTGAGACTTAATTTATCTAATTGGTTGTGAGGGAGTGAGGACGTTCACTGAGTCGTGTGTTTCCTCTCCGCCATCTTGGCTCCGCCCCCTTTAGTGTTCATTTTAAAAATTTTTAAGTTCCAAATTTTCTTCCTCATTCTCTACTCTCTTCTCCCCCCAAAGATTGTAAGCAGTTTGATTTAGGTTATATATACAATCATATAAGACCTATTTCCATATTATACATATGAAAGAAAGGGAAAATAGTTTGCAAAAAATTAGTTTGCAAAAGAAAAAAATGAAAAAATAAAGAAAGTGAAAATAGCATGTTTCTATATTCAAACTCCATCAGTTCTTTCTGTGGAACTGAATAGATTTTGTTTTGCTGAGAAGAGATAAGACTATCACAATTGATCATTGGGCCAAGTTGATGTGTGCAATGTTTCCTGGTTCTGCTCACTTCACTTTGCATCCAGGTTTTTCTAAAATCTGCATATTCATCATTTCTTATAGCATGATAGTATTCCGTCACAATCATAAATTACAACTTGTTCAGCCCTTCTCCAACTAAAGTGTATCCCTTCAATTTCAAATTCTTTGCCACCACAAAAAGATCTGCTACAAATATTCTTGTACAAATAAGTTCTTTTCCCTTTTTTTTGTGATCTCTTCCTAATAAAGATCTAGTGGTGCAAAAGGATGTGAACAGTTTGATTTCCCTTTGGGCAAAGTTTCAAATTGTTCTCTAGAATGATAGGTTACAAATCCACCAACAATGCATTAGTTTTACCATTTTCCTACATCCTCTCCAATATTAATCATTTTCCTTTTCTGTCATATTAACCAGTCTGATAGGTGTGAAGTGGTACCTCAGAGTCATTTTAATTTGTGCTTGTCTAGTTAATAGTGATGTAGAGTAACTTTTCATATGACTATAGATAACTTTGATTCAATATCTGAAAACTGCTTGTTCATATGCTTTGACTGAAAATGTGCTTTTGTTAAGGTAGCCCAAGATCTTACTTGATTTTTTTGTCTGCTGCATCACAGTGATGGCTTATGTTATGTTTGCAATCCATTAAAACCACTATATCTTTTTCAGACACACTAGTGTCTAACCCTGCCTGCCTCATCCTGTACTTCTGAAGCTGATTTTTTGAATTTAAGTGCATGATTTTACATTTCTTCCTAATTAATTTCATCCATATGATCTTTGGAGATCTTGATGCTGCCCCCATTGGCTGCACCCAACAGGCCATCCTTCCAAGCTTTGTGGCCTTTTTAATTGATGAGTATGCTTTATATGTCTTTAGCCAAGTCATTGATTACATATATTAAACAGCACAGAGCTAAGTGCAGATCTCTGGGACATTCCACTGGCCACCTTTCAAAGTGGACACCGAAGCATTAATGACAATTCTTTGAACAGAGGAATGGACTAATTTTTCCAATAGTTAATGAGAGACCAGAGAATGGGAAGAGAAGGAACAACACTGCAAGTGTGAAGATCTTGGATAACCTTTCTCTCATCCTCTGAATGAAGCCCAAGGGGATAGAACCGGGAAGACAGATGAGAATAACCCTGAGTGACAGGATACCAATCACAGAAAGCTAAGGGCTCTGACCCTGTAGTCTCTTTGAACAGCTTAAAGCTATGACTAGTATAGATGGCTTGGTGGAAAAAAAAACATACAATAAAAAAAAAATCAAACCCAGAAGACTTATGAAGCTATATCTCTTATGAGAACCATGGAGACACAATGCTTGGTGAGACAGAATGACTCAACTTCAGCCAAAGAGAGAAGACAGATGTTTAATCCTAACTGACCAATATGTGTTTGGGGTGGCTGGGTCTTGCTCCCCACCCCTCCCTTCCTTCTCTCATGATGAAATGCTAGTATGTTCTTTTGGCAAATACTTTTCTAAATGCATTCCCAGCTGTGTCAGACGGCTACCAATGGTGGATGGGGGAAGGGGAAGAGAGATGAGAGGTCAGATCAAGACAGCGTGATTAGAAGGCTCAGCAGAAAGACAGAAAAGAGGTTTGAGCATATGTATTTGATATAAATATTATAGTTTTACAGAGACATCTAGATCAATACATGCCACATTTCATTTACCTCCTTGAAAAAGTGAGCACAATGTATTCAGCGAAAGCTGTATAGGATTTTCAATTTACTTTGTATGATTTATTATGACAGAATGGCTATGGGTTTTTTAAGTTCTTTATACTTGTTCCAGTAAAAATGGATAGAGTATCTTTAAAAATAAACAGCCCTGAGCCATGCATTTTATATTGTCTTCCTGAGTAAGGCAAGAACTGTCTAAAGTCTCCGCCTGTGGGACTTGGCTGGAGTCATAATTATTTTAGTTTGTGCTCTTTAGCTGAGTCATTTTAAGGGTGTGTTTGTCTTGGTCCCTCACAAGCAGCCTCAGGATTGGTGACAGTAATTTGGAGAAGTTGGGTACAGAGAAAGGAGTCTCTTTACTCTCTCTTTGACATGGTAAACAGATCAAAGCTCCTTGCAATTTAGGTTTTGAAAGGCCATCTTCTCCCTTCCTGCTTAGCCAATACTGAATGTGTGCCCTGGCAGGATGTCAAGGTATTGGGCACTTTGGGAAGTGCTGATAGAAGCCACTTGGAAAATTCCTCAGTTTCCTCAACAGGATATAGATATTCATCTATTGTCAGGCTGGTTAGAAAGATGATCTAGTCTATCTCTGAAATGGTGTTAGTTTGGTAGTGGAAAATGCAACACGTAGACAGCGTACTCCATACTCAATGCAACTTTTTAATCATCTACTATTTTGGCTTCAATTTCTGGACCTTCCTTTACCTCCAAATTATTTTAAGGAAAAAATATATTTTACTAATCACTAATATCAAAACAGTTTCACTTCTTGCCTTTAGAAAGATTTACTTAGGGTATCAACTGAAACTTCCTGCATCTGGGCAGTCCCAAATTCTCAGACCGATATACAGTGTATGTGAATACTTCTGACAATTAGAAGCAAATGATAACTCAAAGCTCAGGCATTTAGTGAGAGAGTCAATGCAGATTGGAAATTCAAATATAACTGGGGAGTTATCTGGGACATTGAGAGGTTAAGGGATTTGTCCAGGATCATGCATCTAGTACCTGACAGAGGCAGGAATTTAAATGTTTTGAATGTAGGTCTTTCTAATTCTGAGACCAGTCTTCTATTTACTACATCATTCCTCTAAAAAAAAAAGTGGATTGAAGCATTATGTTAATTAAAAATCCTAATTAAAATCATCAATATTAGCATCATTTGCAAGTGTTTTGAAAACTCCTTAGCCTAAGTTGTCTTGAGCTGCCTAGGCTAAATGACTTGGATTAGATCAGTTTTATCCCTAATAGAGCTCGCCCTCAGCAAAATTGTGAAATGAGATAATAATTCTCTCTGGCATCTCTTCTGTCTTTCTTTTTTTCTTCTTTTTGGTATTCTTCCCTATAATTCTAACACCCTCTATTCTTGGAATATTTCATCCTCTTTCTCAAAGGAGAATATAGACATGATAGATTAATGTACCCTAAATGCATACTCTTTCAAGGGTCATTATAAAACATGATTATAGGGTTCCATAGAAATTAGGATTTATGAGTGGAATTTATGGTTTTTGGTATCTGAGTAGAGTAGTTTTTGTTTTTGCTTTTTTTTCTTACTGAAAGGGTACAGGAGGCCTACCCAAGAGTGTTAAAATCATTGCAAGAATCTTTGCTCTGGAGTCTTGTTTATCATAGTCCTTCCTAATATGTAATACTCATAATTCCTTCTATATGTTTGAATGTCAGCTAAAGGATATATTTTGGAAAGTATAATAATTGAGGATACAAATATGGAACCTTCCCACTTTAACCCTTTTCTTCTTTCCTTCTTCCATTCCCCACTCCCAAATTGCTTTCACTGAATTTTCAAAAGCCATGAAAATATTCCTGGGAAATAAATTTTCTCCTTTCACCAGCCTTTCACCCTGATTCTCCAGTGCCTGTGGCTCCCCCTCACCAGGAGAAGCAGGTCCTTAAATGTTGATACTGAATTAGAAAGGCAGCCTCTTTCCCATCCATCAATTCTAACTGCATTCAAACATTTTCAATATGTTGGCTCCTTGATAACTTTCACTGTATGGAAAACAAAATGGAGGGAAATGATTATTGGCACAAGAAGGGGAAGCCGTAAATCTTCAAATCAGATATAGGACAGATTGGAACAATATGGGTTTTCCAAGGTTTCTATGATAATGTACCTAATAACTCTCCTTGGGCAAAAATGCAATCTGTTTTCAATCAATCTCTCTTTTCTGAGCAAAAATACCAATTATATTGAAGGGAGATTTTTTTCCCCTTACTATTTTTTTTTATTTTGATAAAGACTACTCTCCACCCTAGAAATTATTCTGAGAATAAAAGATATATATATAACACATATATATATTTTTTTCAATTGTCTGCAATGTTATTGGACAGCTATCATCAAATGAGAAGAGTCAATTCCTTTCCCTTTTTTTTCAGTATTTTTGTTGGCTGTATTTGTCCACTTCTTAAGAGAAGTGAAAGCTAATTAAAGGCTTAAAGGATAATATTGATTGCATTGGAATATGTTTTATGCATCCACAGCACAGTTTCAATTAACTGAACCCTGCCTCTTTGTAAGTCCAGCTGGATCAGCTTTGTGGAGCTTTTTGATTCAAGACATTAACAGGTTGATTCAGTTTAGGATAGGATGATTTATCTTGACACAGCTCAGCTCAGTTTGGTTATTAAATGATAACCCTTGGGCAAACAAGTAGATAGTAGCATAGCAAGAACTAGAACCCTGAGCCTTAGTTTCTACTAACTTATAAAAGGAGGAGAATCATCCATCTCCCTACTCCATAGGGAATCAATAGGGACTATTTGGAATTGACTGGGCTCTCTGAAAGAAAGCAGTGATGTTATTAAAAAGTAACATGAGTGCCATCAGACCAGGTTAGATTTCAGTGGCTTTCTCATTAATAACCAAACTAGGAAATCTAAGGGCATGCTTTACATTAGCCTTCAATGTCCCAATACCTTATTGATTTAAGCCCCCTTTCTTGCTCAGACCTATGTTCTATTCATGTATATTTTTCCATATCCTGTGGTACATATTTTATCACACATTTAGGCATACATATGCATTATTCACATATGTCTCTATATCTAAATTTATCTATATCTAGATATTATGGGCACAGAGATGAAACCAAATGGTGGTTAGCAATGATCAGAGTTAAAAGATGTATATAGTTCTAAATGTTGATGTAATGGCCCTATTCGACCCTGGAAGACCAGGATTAAGAACAAAGATTAAAACATCTCCTTGGATGCAGTACATTAACATCCCTGCCTCCCCTTTATAGCTTCAGTTTGCCTGATCGCTAACTGTACCACCGTAACAATAACAGTCTGTAATGGCGATATTATTAACTGCATCGTGCGTATTATTGATTTACTCTTTGTTCTGCATCATTATCCTTTCACCAATGAGTTTACTACATCATTCTCACATACTCAGTCAAGCACCAAATTACAATGATAGGCCAACCTCCTGTAATGGCCTCTAATGGAACATTGCATAAGTAATCATTGCTGCCTCCCATTATGCACTGCTTCCAGCCAATGAGGGCTTGGCCCTCTTGGAACACGCACAGAGCAATTATGAAGTGGAGGAGACCTGGTGGTTCTCAATTTTGCCCAGGAAATTACCTTGTTTCATATTTGCCACCTGCTGGTGCCTCAAAACCCAGCCAGCAAAGCTGCAGCCATGGTTGGTGCCTTTTGTTGTAGTCTCTGGTAGGGTCCAAGGCTGAGGTCAACATTGGAGATTTGCTTTTATTATGTTCTTCACCCACTCTCTCCCCTCCAAAAAAAAAAAAAAATTACTGGCCTCTCTCCAGACTTCAGGATTCTTGGCTTTGCTCTTTACCTGTACATTTTGGGAACTGAAATGAATATAGTTAACAGCAGGACAGAAGTAACAGGCTTAAATACTTTATCCTTCATTCCTGGAGGAGTAAATCACTAGGTAAACCTAGTACCAGAGAAGAAGCTGCTAGCCCCAATAGTTTATCTTCAAAAAAGTGGCTACTCTACAATCAAGAATAGTCATGTTCCATCAGAGTTCATAGAAAGGGCACTGCTCATAGAGACAAAAGGCCCGGGATTAAATCAAAGCTAGACCAGGTGCATGATCTTGGGCAAGACATTTAATTCTTTTGAACCTTGAACTTCTCATCTGTAAAATGGAAGTAGCAGCTTAGGTTTACCTGTTGTTCAAGTGTTGGTAAATGTTTTCCTATATACATAGCAACCATGACTGTATACCTCCTTCCCAAGTAATTATCATTCTCCCATACTAGTTGGAGGAGGCACCCCATCTAGACCAAGGTGGTACCTCCTTTGTGCCCTCTCCTCCACCTGCCTTCCCATAATTCCTTTGACATGTATGGAAATCCCATGGAGCATAACCAACTCAGCCAGTGATGCGGCAGTCCCGATAGCCCCATCTTTGATTCCATAGGCGTTCCATTCTCATTTAGCTTTGAGTAATGCCCACTTACTGTAAAGTGTTACATGCTCCCATTGTTGGAGGAGTTATGGCAGAAAAATGCAAAATTTCCTTTTAACTGCTTATGGCCAGCAGAGCCTATAATGTGTCAAGCCACACATTAGCTGCCCTGATAAAACAGTCTGCTTTCATACACACAAAATCATCGTTTCAGCAAGATTTGTTATCTCATTACCTGATAAGCTGTATGTCATAAACCAAACCTCCTACAGTAAATCTCCTGAGAGGAGGCTTTGTGGGCAGAAAGGGAGAGATAGGAATCTGCAAAGGGGCTTGATAATGTAGCATTTAAACTCACCCATAATGCCACTTATTGTTAAATGCATAAAACTACTTGGCCAAATGGTTTGGCTTTTAATAGGATTTTGTGCAGCATCAGGTGAGAACCCATATGCCTTTTTTTGTCCCTAAGTCTCCGAGCACCTGCTAACACCTCAGTTTTGCCTCATAGGCCACAGGGAAATGGGAAGCCGGATTTTTAGGAACGCAGCTTGAGGAGACAAATGCTTCCTTTGCAGCTGCTGCCTCTTTCTCCGTCTTGCCCATGGAGGGCAGGGTTATATCTGGTCTCAGGGTTCACTAACCCAACCTCTCTTGTCACAGGCATATCGTTGTCTGTGGGCACATCACTCTGGAGAGCGTGTCCAACTTCCTGAAGGACTTTCTGCACAAAGACCGGGATGACGTCAACGTGGAGATTGTCTTTCTTCACAAGTAAGGGGCACTCTATCCAGGCCGTAGTCAGTCATTCAGTCAGTCAACAAGCATTTATTAAGCATTTTGTATGTGCCGGCGCTCACTTCGTGCTAGAAGTATAAAGAAAAGCAAAAGTAAACATAGGTCCCTGCCTCCAAGTGGCACGTTGGGGAGACAACGTGCAAATAACTACACACACACAAACATATATAGGTATATGGTACATATAAATATGTAAAGTACATGGAATATACATGCATACACATCTACACAACCTATTTGAAATGTAATCTCAGAGGGAAGTTTAGGGCAGTAGAGAATAAATGTACCACCTACCATTTTTAATTAGAGATTAGTCCCTTCCTCTACTTTATGATGACAGCATTTGGATACTTCTGCCTAGAATTACTCCTTGAGTATACAGATATTTTGGATGATACAAAGTTACATAGGCCTTCCTCTGATCTCAGAGTTTTTGTAGTCTAGTTAAGGAGAGAAACAATGAATGTAAGAAAAGTTAAATAGGATTGCTTCAGTGTTTCAAAATGTCTTATTTATAAATGAAAATTAATCATGCTGCTGCTGCTGCTAGTAAGCACTTACATTGTGCTTTTCAATTTGATCCTTGCCCTACCCCTGTGAACTATGTGCCATTTGGGAAGGAAGCAAACATTTATTAAGAACCTACTGCATTCCAAATGTTCTAGACATGAGAAGTGCTAAATATCTTACAAATGTCACCTTATTTGAATTTGTTTTATTTCTTCAGTGGTGTGCTGGATTCAGACTTAAGAAAATTTACAAATGATTGTTATTTTAATTTTTTAGACTGAAGTGATGGAGAAAATGTTAACAATACAAATTATTAAGGTAATAATTATTAACTAATAAATATAAATGATTAATTAATGAGGGCTGGTTGTTAAAAATTTGCCAGCACAACACTAGTGTGATTCTTTTCATTTTATATATGACGAACCTGAAACTGAGACAGTAAGTGGCTTGCTCATTATTGTACAACTAGTAAGGATTTAAGTCAGGATTTGAATTGGGTTTTTTCTGATTCCAAGTCAAGCACTCTAACTTCTGTGTCACTTGGCTAGATAAGGATATTCTTTCCTATGATACTGAATATAATCTCTCCAAACCTTTTCAAAAAGTTTTAGGACTTGTTAATGCTCCAGAATTCTTCACCTGATGGTTGTCTGAAGAAAATGACCTCCCCAGATGTGGCTAGTCTGGCAAACTGTATATATACATGGGCAGACCAAATTAATAGCATTTTGTATTTGAAATGTCAGGTTAGATTAGGCCAGCCAATGCTTTTGCTCTGGGGGGCATAATTTTTAAGAATTTAAAGTAAGTTTCTTACCTTAATAATGCATCCTTTAAGTGAAGAAAATAGTACTGTTGCATGAGGCAAGCAACTCTCTATAAGAGTCTCACATTAGCTTTACTCTGAGAGAAAGAATACCATTGTTAACTATTCCTCAAAACATGTGGCCCCAGCAATGCAGGTCACTTTGCCCACAATCTCTTAATAATATTTGGGTGTTCGACCCCCAAGTACTAATTCCTTCTCCTGAGGAAGAGGTCAGGTATGAGTTACTGACTTAGCATGAGTCAAGGGCCAGTAGGAATGTGAATTTAAGAGTGTATCATTCATTCATTCATTCAGTAAACATGTATTGATACTTTCTATAGAAAAGATTCTGCTAGGAACTGAGGATAAAAAGACCCAAAAAATAGTGTCTACCCACAAAGGGCTTACATTCTTTTAGGGAGATATAGAATAGACACAAAATTTGTACAAACAAATTTTGGTAGGGAAAGCACTAACAACTGTGTGGATAAAGAAAGACCTTGTGTACATTGTACCTTGAAAAGAACAAGGAATTCCAGAAGACACCCAATCAGAATACAGAGATCTCCTTTAAAGAGCACTCTCCTCCTTCCTTTCTCATACTACAGATGCCTAATGCCAAGATGTTCAGGATCAATTGTTCTAAGACTTTCTATAATGGAGTTGGAGTTCATGTTATTAGCATTTCTCACCTATTTATCATTGGATCCTCTTAGTCTAGAGATAACAAACATAGCACATGGACCACATGTATCCCACCGTACTCTTGAGAATAGCCTAAATTTTTAAATTAAATTAAATAAAATTAAAATGCAGTTCCTAT
This sequence comes from Sminthopsis crassicaudata, assembly GCF_048593235.1. Classification (NCBI taxonomy): domain Eukaryota; kingdom Metazoa; phylum Chordata; class Mammalia; order Dasyuromorphia; family Dasyuridae; genus Sminthopsis; species Sminthopsis crassicaudata. The sequence continues at coordinate 652,699,989 of NC_133618.1, forward strand.
CTGATTTTAATGTGTTGATATATTGATTTAAAAAGGAATATGTAGATGTATGGTTTTCTAAGTCACTAAGTGGTTCACAAGGATATTTATGTATGATTCAGTGATGCCGGATTCTATTTTAGTGTTACATCACTGTCTTAAAATACCTTCTCTCCTGTCTCCTGCTCCTGACTTTAAATTAATGAGCCTTGGATCCAGCTAGGCCCTGAGATGTTGAATAGATGTTCATCTTACCCACCAATTTCCTCCATTAAAAAAAATAAACCTCTTCCTAGAATCATAGATTTAGAGTTGGAAGTAAATTAGAAGTCAGAGTCCAACCCCCACTCTTGACAAATGAGCTCACTGAGTTCCAGAGGGACAAAAAAATTTGTCTAAGGTCATATTGGTAGAAAGTAGTTGCCCATATCTTTTTGCAAATATTCTTTTGAGTCTAAATTACACTTGCAGAGCTCCCCTGACAAAGGGCAACGCTACCAGATAGAAACATTAGAAAGAATTGAGCAAAGGCCAGGGTACAAAGAGTTGAAAAGTGCTTGTAAATCTCTCTGGTATAAGGTCCATGGGGTTGTGACAGGAGATTCCAACCACCTTTTGCTTTCCCATCTATAAAATGGGAATACAAAAATTGGTCTCCCTTGTTCCATTTACTCTGTATATATCTTGTATGTGCCTGGTTATTACCTCTCCCAATTGGATAGTAACAACATCAAAAGCAATAATAGTAATGATGATAATAATAATACAAAAATTTTATTAGAATTTGAACTCCATGATAACAGGGACTATTTTGCTTTTGTTTAATTTCCTAGCACACAACACAGTACCTGGTACATAATACTTGAATCTTATTGACTGACTGAAAGACAGAAGTTATGAGAAAAGACAGGAAGACCAAAAGACAGAAATTAGGAGAACAAAATGACATACTCTGTTAGGAATCAAGCAGCTTTCCTTTATTCTAGGTATGGCATTCACTACTCTACTCAGTTGCCTTTTGAAATCACCAAGCAAATAGTACCCCTATAAAGAAGAGCCTTTCTTTAGGATCCTTAGTACATGGACATATGTTTTTGTTTTTTTTTTCTAATGACCCAGAAGTTTGAAGTATCACCTGTTCCTTGGATTAGATATCAGGGTTTCAGGTCACCTGAATCTTTCACCAGTGATGCGGCATGTGGAAGTTTTGAAAGAGGGCAGATCTTACTTTCTAAACCTCTCTTCGTGGGAGCTTCAGGCAGTAGGGAAGTCATAAACGTCAGAGAACCAGAGGTGGGTATCTTACTGAGATGCTTCTGTTCTTTCCTTCCACAGTATTTCCCCAAATTTGGAGCTTGAAGCTCTCTTCAAACGTCACTTTACTCAGGTGGAATTTTATCAGGGTTCAGTCCTCAATCCACATGACCTGGCAAGAGTCAAGGTAAGGTGCAATTAGTTGTTTCAGGTTTCAAGTCAATTGGTTTACCATATTTAACTGCCTACTGTGGTATTGGAGGGGACAAGACCGAACTCAAAACTCTCCTCCAGCTTACAGCCAATGACTTTTTTTTTTTACAATTTATAGGGAAAGCAGCGATTGGAGGACATCCCAGAATTTTGGAGATGATTCTAATATCCCTTCTGAGACAAACCGAAACATAAAGCTTTAATAACCAGCCTGTGTGTTCTGAAATCTGTTACTTACAGAGAATAGGAAGAGAAAAAAAATTTGTTCTTTCCCCTTTGAATGCTTGAAAAAAATTCTTACTCAATTATTTTCCCACTTTTTTGTTACCTTCCTCAGAATACACATAATTGGCTAGTACTAAAGAAAGGAGAACAAAGTATAGACTCAGGGCTCTGATTCTAGATATTGTCTTTATAGGGCAGCAAATAAAAAGTTTCCTTCATCTTTACATATAGTGCTCTACATGCTACCTGAATTTTGTTTTAGTTATATAATTTTGCTTGAGATTGTATGTGTGTATGTGTGCAGTTTTAATTTAATTTTCATAAACAAAGATTCAACTTTTGCTGCTGACTTGTGCTTTATCTCTCCTCTCTCACCATCCTATTTAAATCTACTAGCTTCCCATGAAATTCCTATTATAGTTTAGCCTGAGAGATGTATGACAGAGAGATTTAGGAAAAGTCCTAGTGTTTTGATGAGCACCACCACCTGCTACTTTATATATGCATTTGGGATTGACTGAAATATAAGCCCTTGTTATTGGGAGCAGAGGAACAATTAAGAATTTTACTCTCAGGGGAAGTATCACAAAATATAACTGGGTAATTTGGGCCATCGTTGGGCAGAGGTAAACAGGTCAGGGTCCCTAGGACACTATTATCAGGCCACTGCTGCTAATACCTCTGTACTGAGATCAGGGAGCACAGGGGAGAACTATTTTAATTAGTTGTTTTTGCTAAGTAGGTGTTTAACAGCTAAAGGACAACCTGTGCTCTCTAACAATATTCTCTAAATTTAGTGCATGTGACGTTCCAATTCTTGGAAAAAGGCACCTACCTCAAGAAATAGTTCTGATTGTTAAAAACGTGTTAGGTAATTCTTGGATATTAGTTCCAAGAAACTCTTATTAGAGGTGATTTAAGAGCATATATTAAATCTTTTAAGAATAATATTGGAGAGGAAATCATATTTTTATATCCAACATTTTTGTTGCAAATGTAAAAATTCTAATAGTGAATAAAATATACCATAGATCTGACCTAACAAGCTATTGTTATATTTGTGCTGTTGTTTTTATTATTTATTAAGACCAATGAATCGTAATATTATCCAAAGGCTTCAAGTTAGCCAAAATAAATTTATCACTAAAGCATTATTATTAAATAAAAGGGATTAACACAATTATCTTACTTGGTCAGTAAGTAAATTTTCTTTTGTCAATGCTGAGGAAATCTTAGCTAGAATTTGGAATTTAGCAATATTTACCAAACTCCTCCCCACCTCTTTCACTTATGCATATGCATACATCTCTACCCCTCTTAATAGTTCTATTTGAGCACAAAATGCAGCCCCTCTTGAAGGACAGAGCTAATTTTCAGTGAATATTTGCTCCTATTCACACTTAATGTGAATATGTCCAAAGGAGTAGTGTTGCTCCTTTGGATTTGTGATTTCTGACTTCTCTTCTAATACTTGATAGGAGAGTAGTTTAACCTCTGCCTTCACTTCTTCACGGGGATAAAAGGACAATAGCACAGTTGGGAAAGAAAAAAGGAAGAGAAGAGGATGCAAGACTTAATTAATTGCTTGTTAAATAAATTGGAAGAGGGTGGATATAAATCACTATGCAAAATGAAAAGTATAATTATCAAGGTGCATGTAGCTCAATTCAGCAACAATAAAATGAAATGTTTACATCCTACCAAGAAATCACAGCCTACACTCTCCATGAAAACTATAATCTCCGAGGCGCTTACTCTCCTGTGGGAAGCACCAGGTTCTCCAAAAGCTGTCAACTGAGAGAAATTGCAAGCGAGCCAAGCTATTTATATGTTTGTGTTTTGTTATTTTCCTTCGGTGTCTTAGATAGAGTCAGCAGATGCGTGCCTAATCCTTGCCAATAAATACTGCGCTGACCCGGATGCTGAAGATGCCTCCAACATCATGAGGTAACCATGGAGAAGCTGGGGAAAAAGGGGTGGACTCCTTGATGTGCTGCCCTTTCTCTTTACTTAATGTCTCTTAGGAGTACCAGATTTTCTCTCTGAAGCCTTTTTTTCTGAACTTATCTGGTGGAGATGATGATGGGTGTATGGAAGGCCATCATTAAAGTGACATGGTATAGGGGATTCTGGAGCCATCAAGGTGAAATTTCTCAAATGTGAAGACAGAAATGTCAATTCAGATTCCAAAAGGACAAGGCGGGGGTGCAGAGAGGGAATCTAGACTATGGGGAAAAAGTACAGTACATACTGGGTTCAATTACCAGCTGTGCCAATTATAACCTAGGTGACTATGGACTAGTTCCTTGATTTCTCTGTGCCTCAGATTGCCCATCTGTAAAATTGTGCTAATTGATCTCTTGTAGTCCCATGTCTATGATCTATATGATCCATTTGAACATGAATGATGTGGATAAATTGATGGTTTTCCAATGAACTGGAAGGTGGTTAAACACATGAACATGGGCACGTACACACAATGTCGTAGTGGCCCAAAGGTATTTAAATCATTTAATATCTATACTGATTCCAGCTTGAAATTTGAGTAGGTAGACTTGGTAGATATATCAGAGGCAATTGCTATAGAAATTCATGGACTTACTTGGGTCATTTCACTAGTAAATGTCACTAGTAAGTGAGCTCAGATTTTCTGACTCCCAACCTCGCTTTAGAAACAGCTAGATGGTTCATAGAATAGTTCAAATCTAGCCTTAGTTACTTACTAGTTCTGTGTCTCTAGGCAAGTTACTTATTGTCTACCTGCCTCAGTTTCCTCATCTGTAAAATGGGGAAAATAATAGCATTTACATCTTAGAGTTGTTATAAAAATAAAATGAGAGTACTTGTAAAGCACAATATAAATGCTAATTATCACCACCTCCATTATCATCATTATTATCTAATGGAAAGAGAACTGGATTGGGAGTTATAACTCTGAAACTCAGTTCTTTGCTATGGCACTTTATTAAAATAACTGTGGACAAGTCACTCAGTCTCTGGGAAGGAGTAGACTAGAGCTCTTTGAAGGTTTCTTTTATCCTAAAAACTATGTTCTTAGGAAAGTGGATTGGATTTTGAACTTTTCTTAGGACTGTATTTCAAATAGCACTTGTGTAGCTTCCAATCACAGTATAGAAATTCCCCTCCAAGGACTCAGGATATGTGCCACTCCCTTTTTTCACATTAAAGGGCAGCATGTTCTCATGAGCTAGTTTCAGGAGACAATCAAGAACAATATAGAAGGAAGAGTTCGGGGAAAGTATTTCATTGCTGCTCAATATCACTGGATGTTTTCCATAATTTTGAACATCCATCCTATTGATTATTTACTTGAACCTTCAGTATTGTTTGGGTTTGAATATCCTCTCTCCAGGAATTTGGTTAAGCTTTGGGACCCTAAAATTTTAGAATTCTCCTCATCTGTTCTGCCTTTGCTTTAATCAGTTGTTCCACGAGACATGAACTTTCCTGTTTCTAGAAATGTGTGGCAGGTCATGATGAAGTAAGGTTGGGCTGACATATTTAGGAGAGAGCAAAGCATCCCATTAGCATCTGGCCTTGGTGTCTGGCAGGGCACATCTGTCAGGATCTTTTCATTCCTCTTCCTTTTCTTTAGCAAATATGCCTGTCTATTGCAGACATTTATGAGCTTTCTTAATCAAGGTTTCACTTGGCAGTAGAAGTAGTTTCTTGTTTCATATTTCACATATACATATTTTGTCTACTTCTTCCTACCCCTCCCCATACTTCTATTACCTTCAGCAGGAACAAGATTGTAGAAACCTTTGTGTGAAGAACCCATCTATTCTACTGTGCTTAAAGGATGGGGGTATCTCTCTACGTCCACTGGCAACACCGTCTCACTCATTTTAATTGAACATTTCCTTAGTCATTTTAAGAGATAAAATGCAGGCCTCCAAGGTAATAACTAAATTTCATTGTCTACAAAGTATGCAATTGAAAATCTCATTCAACAGTGGACAAAGTCCAAGAGAGAAATGCTGGGATGGTACCTTATTGTGTGTACGCCACTTGGAAGGTCAACTTCAGAAATATCACTTCTCTTAATTGCCACATGTTATTTAAGCCACAAGCCTGAACAGTTCAAGATTTTATATTCTATTAAAACATTGATATCCAAGGGTGATTGGCATGATGCCAAGGAATAAAAATCACTTAGTCCAAATGAAAGCCACTTCTAGTTAAGTCAAATAAATGCTTTGATTTCTTCTCTAAGGCTGGGGGAGAAAAACAAACATGGGAATGTGAGGTTAAAATTAACTCTACTTATAATCACACTTATTTTCTTTTCTTTCTTGCATCTAACAGACTAAGAAAACAGTATGACTTCCTTAAATTAAACTAGCAAAGATGCATTTAAAATTAGTTTGCTTAGAAAGCTGATCAATATGAAATGATCTCACAATGTCTGGGACCTCCTGTTCTTTGAATTATATGTAAGGGTAGACACAATTCTTTTTTTTCAAAAACAAAATTATATCCTTGAAGAACAAAAAACTCAACGTGAATTTGTATGAGGGGAAGTATTGTTATCTGTGCATTTCCCAAATGAGCATCAATACCTTTTAGGAGAAACCGACACCTTGGATGAATCTTCCCTACTTCCCCCAACTCTCCCACCCAACCCTTCCCCTATACTATATGGTTTATATGTTTTCTTAAAAGACAGGAGATGTATTTGATTTAATAAAATATAGGTTAAGGTATCTGAAAAGTAGTTTATTTTGAGTAAAGAAAGATAGACTAGGTATAAGATGGAGAATATTCCCTAGAACCCCACAGTGATTCTCAACTAAGTCTTACATTCATTGAAATTCATTAGAAGTTCTCATTTAGAGGAGTCATTGAGAGTCCCAAAATCTCATTGTTGAGACCTTGGAGGCAATCTAGTGCAATCCATGTCATACCAAGGATCCTTATAAAATATGTTTAATAAGTGAGCATCTTTTCCTGAAGACTTCTAGTGATGGAAAACCCATTCCCCACCTTCAGAGGCATCACATTCCATTTTGAAGCAGCCTCAGACTCTTAGAAATGGTGGTTGGCTTATATGAAGCCCAAATCTGGTAATGTTTTTTGTTTTTTTTTTTTTTTTTTTTTTGCTTCCTCAAATCTATCAATTCTCCTCCTTTACTCAGAAAGATAAAACAAGGTCAATAGAAATGGCAATAGCTACTAATTAGTATGCTGTTTCCAATGATGGGATAATCTGGAATTTTTTGTTTTGTTTTGAGGTTGTTCTTTATTTTTTTTATAATCCCAAAGAATTCTTAAGGTACAACTAGAGTGATTGCTAAAAACCAATTGAAATAATACTATTATATTGAATTAAACCAATTGAAATAATAATAATAAAAGCATTCTAAAACAAAAGGAAAGTATCTCAAATACCTTGAGGCTAATAGCTTATCCAAGGGGATAGACACTTTAAAATTTCTATTAATGCTAGAGTTGGCAACTCACAGAAATGAAAGGGACTTTCAAAGTCATCTAGTCTATTCATGCAGGAACTTAGATGTTATAGGTGCTTTCATTATGATTACATATCTAGTAAATTGGGGTAAAAATAGGACAAGAAAGAAGGAAGGACTACACTGGAGGGAGATATCTGACCTTCTCTTGTCATTAGAGGGAAGAGCTTGGAGAAATGGAAAGAACTCTGAAAGAGGCAAATTTAGGCTTGTTCTATTGGGGGGGGGGAAGCTAAGCCCCCACCCCAACAAGCTTAACATAACTATTCAAAACTGAATGGATTATCATGAGAAGTGTTGAATATCTTTTCCATAAGCATATTCATGTACAGTCTGGATTATTGTTTATTGCAGAGGTTGTAGGAGAGATGATTGACCTTGGGAGTTCCTTTTTATTTGGAGATTCTGTGAACCCAGCTGTTCTGACCACCATGGTCCAGTTTTGTCTTCATTCTTCCATACTGTTTCAAGCTCTTTATGTTTTACCACTCCTTCAAGACTGCTGTTGGTGTTCCCTGTAACTGTGTTTCAACTGGATTCAAATACCAAAGTGGAAAGTGTATGTGTATGTGTGTATGTGTGTGTGTGTGTGTGTGTGTGTGTGTGTGTGTGTGTGTTGGGGGGCGTATTGTGTGATTTCTCCTTAACTAGGCTTTTTTCTTTCTTTTTCCTCCTACCCTTGGAAAGACTGATTGCTGGCTCCATTTGCTCCAGTTAGAAATAGAAATAATCTAACTGGCATTATCATAGGAGGAATTCCTGACTGTTTTAGACCTTCCTTCTTCAGTTCAGCTCAAGAATTTACCAATAATTTATTAATCAGAGTAATTATTAATCATCTACTGTGCCTGATTGAGGGATACATAAGATAAATTAATTAAGAGCTAATTCTCAACAATATTCCATTCAATTCCTGAATCAATAAACATTTATTAAGCACCTATTATAGTCCAGGCACTATGTTAAGCCTGGGAGATACAAAGAGACATAAAAGTCCTGCTCTCAAGAGGCCCATCCTGCAATGGGGGAGATAACATGCAAAGCACTACACAAAAAAGAACAATGTTCAATATAATTCATTAGACTTAAAGAAAATCAGAAAAGGACTTCCTGTAGAAGGTAGAATTTTAGCTGGCATTTATAGGAAATCAGGGAAGTCAGAAGTAGAAATGAGGAGAGAGAGCATTCTAGGTATGGGAGACATAGCATCTACACAGTTAATAATGATATAAAGTGATGATTGAGGTGGGTAAAGAAAAGATGCAGAGAAAGATGTCTCAGAACATCTGAGATTAACGAAGGAGAGTATGTAAGTCTATAAAGAAAAATTGGCACCTAAACTTAGTCTTGAAGGAAAATAAGAATTCTGAAAACTAGAGGTGGAAGGAAACTACAGTCTAGATTTATGAGAATGTTTAGAGTTGGGATCATTGTAACCAACTGTATAGCTGGAAGGAATCTCTAGTTTAAGGGTTCTTAGCTTTTTGCATGTCATGAGCCCTGTGATCAGTCTGATAAAACCTATTTATAAAATAAAATACATAAGACAATCAATCATATTGAAATACAGTTATCAGAATATTAAAAAATAATCCCAACAATACCTGGGATTGCCCCCAATTAAAAATCTCTACTTCGGTCATCTTGTTCAATCACCTCTTTTTATAGATGAAGAAAACAATAGGGAATGATTAAGTGTTTTGGAGCAAAAGAAGAAAATAGAGAGATCTCAGCTTTGGCTCTTTTTTTTTTTTTTTTTTTTTTTTTAGAGTAATTTCCATAAAGAACTACCATCCGAAGATCAGAATTATCACCCAGATGCTACAGTATCACAACAAGGTAAGGAAGTGAGAGCTTCCTCTCATGTGGGGATATAAACATGGAACCTATCAGTAGTGTGCTGGTAAATATCCTACTGGCCTATGGTAAATATTTAACAACTGGATCCTTTGAGGGGGGAAAGATGAAAACAACACATTTTTAAGTTTAATTGACATTTAAATTTTCTCCATATATTTTTAAAAATCTAGGCCATTAAAACAATACAACATGACTGATTTGTAGTATTTGTCAATTTCCATTGGTCATGCTGAAAATTTAACGGTGTGTTCTTGAAAGCTGGTTCAAAGTTATCTATGGCTTCTACTTTGTTTTATTTAAAAAAAAAATATATATATATATACATATATATACATAATATTTTATTCTTCCCAATTATATATGAAAGCTTTTTTTAAAAAAACATTTTAATATATTTTTTAAGTTTTGAGTTCCAATTGGTTCCCACTTTCTGCTTCACCTCCATATTATTAAAAAAAAAAAAAACTTATGGAAAAAAAAAGTATGATAGGTAACAGCCTCTCTAAAAAATTCCTTTTACTCAAATATCATGGTATTACTGGGTTTTGGGAAGAGTTCTTTATAGATAAAAATAGCTAGCACATATATACCACTTTAAGATATTCAAAGGTCTTTAATCATATTACTTAATCTTTAGATAATTCTGTGAAATAAATACAGCAGGACAGTAACACCTGCTGTATTTATTTCACAGAATTATCTAAAGATTAAGTAATATGATTAACATAGTTGACAGGAGGAAACTAAGGCTCATTAACTTGTATATGGTGATGCGATAGATGGAGCTGGACTTGCAGGCAGGAAGAGCTGACTTCAAATATGATCTCAGACTCTCCCAAGTTGTGTGATACTGGAGCAATTTACTTGCCTCAGTTTGCCTTAATTTCCTCTTCTGTAAAATGGAGATAATAATAAACTTACCTCTTAAAGATTTGTTGTGAGAATCAGATAATCAAAAATTATAAAGCAGTTAGCTCAATGCCTGGCACATAGTTAAGTGCAATCGAAATGTAAACTATTACTATTCTTATTTCTATTATGTTGTGCCACATCTCTATTTCTAACCTCCACACTTGTTCTTTTAGTAAGTGTTCATCATTTATGGCTCTTTAAAAAAAACAATTTCTAGATTAAATTTTGTTTAAAGTTCCAGATTTCCCTCATTGATGTGTCATCTAGTAGCAATGCATTGAGTAGCTACTATATGCTCAGTGATGTATCTTATTACTATGAACAATACAAGAAAGAGAAGATGGAAGAAGCCTTCAGAGAACTTACAATTCATGGAGATAGGAGAGGTAGACATTCCCCCAAATCAATTACACTGTAATATCGCTGTCCAGTGAGATCAGAATAAGTATGGTCTAAGTGGAATGATCAATTTGCTATGAATTTCTGAACCCACAAGAAGTGCTGGAGGGAATATAACAATAGTAGGATTTCTGTGATCCTTGAAGAACTATTGAAATTGGATATTCTGATTATATGGACTGAGAATGTAGAGCACAGCTCACGCAAACAAAATTTAGCATAAGCACAGTTCATTTCAGGAATGGTTTCCCTTTGGAAAGTTAAAAATAAATTTATAATTTCTTAAAATGTGTAGTTCAGCAAAGCACATATGTCTGGATCCTGGTAGAACTGAGTTTATTATTTTTTTCTCTTTTCTGTCCTCTTGTGATTTGCTTATTTACAAATTAGACCCCAATCTCTCTACTCTAAAGCAATGCTTTTCTACTTAGTAAGCTCCTAGGAAAACAGCTTTTGGGGAGGGAAAGTAGCTAGTGACTCCTTTCTCTATTTGAGATTCAATAGCTTATCTTAGCAATGAGGCCTAAAGACCAGAAGCTACTTTGTACCTGGGTCCAGGTGTCTTAGATGAGTACAATAACTCCCTGTTGGATCAGCAGTGAGAGTGATCCCCATCATCCAGGGCTCATTCTCTGCCTAACAAACAATATGATGACCCAGAGATGACTCCATTCTGCCAATTGCAACAGCCCCATGCCATTATTCCTTAATTGCTGGCAAATGATGGCCCATTTTGCCATGTGGGAGCCCATTGGAGGCTATTCTTTTGAGTGTATCCTGCTGTCCATGATTGGCCCTCCACTCAGAGCTCACTGCCATTGCCAACCATTACCCAGCCCTCAGCAGGTGGCTGTTTTTTTTGCAGCTCAACATTATATGGCAGGCAGGTTTGGTGGTGGCCACCCAAGGTCATAGTCATCTGTCTGTGTCCTTAAAATCAGGGCTACCCTGCGCTGACCAAATGGAGACAATGTCAGTAACTTACCAGCCCCTAACTTGCAGAAGGTTGTGGTTCTGTAGCTGGTGATGATCCTTGGAATTTTCCCCTAGTGCTGGAATTTTCTTAGCTTTGAACTTGACACTGATGAAATGATGTTAGTAGGGAGCTGAATGTCTAAGGATGTTTCTTTATTTTAGCAATTTGAAGTTTTTTTGAAAATTTTCTCCGTCTCTCTCTGTCTCTGTCCCTCTCTTTCCCTTTCCCTCTCTTTCTTTCGGTTTCTTTATCTGTCTCTCTCTGTCTGCCTGTCTCTGCTTCTCTGTGTCTCTCTTTGCGTTTCTGTCTCTCTTTCTCTCCCTCCCTCCCCTTCCCCCTCCTTTCTCTCTCCAGCTTCTTTTTTCTCTCTCCCTCCCTTCTTTCTTCTTTCCTTTAAGGAGGATTTTGATTGAATGTGATAATAATGCTATATATCTGGGAATGGATTAAGGGTCCTTCAAATTAGAAACAAAACTAAAAAAGTTTTTGACATATTTAACTGAATTTGAATTAAAAGAATCTTCTCAAAGTTAAAGCAATTCCACCAGCCCACCACAGTTTGGAGCCTGTACATGACTACTTTCATCTTCAACATCTCTTACAAATGTAAACTATATAAATTGTTCAAAAATAATAGAGGGCATCTCTCCTCCATTCCTACTTGCCCAAAGCCTGATTTCTTTTTAGTCTTTTAGTCCCAATTTATTTGGGTCCTGGGGCTGTACAAAAAAATCAAAGATTGAGACTTTAGCCAGACAAGTCAGAAACATAAAAGCACCATGTCCTGATGGCAGAACTTCTGAGATTTCTGAACAGAGAGGGGAGAATTGGCTTTGACAGTTGCCCAGACTCTTTTTTCCATCCTATCAAGTGCCAAGGAAATGCCTCAGGACTGCCAATACATTGTTACCAGAACCATCTTCAAGAGGAGAGGTGGGGAAACTGAACTGGGATATGATCTTGGCATCTCCCTTGGCACTCCTATTCTCCAGCCACGCAGCCTGCTGAGCAGCACAATCAACCAAAACCAGCCCTAAGTCAAGGTCAGGCTTATTACTGCTGTACCTAACTTCCAGTATGGTACAATGCATTCTTCTTAGTTCTGGAATCAGGGTATCTGAGCTCAAATCCAGCCTGTGATGGATGAGCTTGGGTGACAACCTCCAAGAACCATAGTTCTGGTAGAATAGTCTTTTTCAGAGTGCCTTCCACTTTCATGATACAAGATAGGCAGCTGCACATTCCTGTGCCACTGACCGGCAATCAAGACTGACTTTCAAATATAGTTATAATAATCCTTTATAATTGTATGATTGGATGTTGATAAGTCATTTAACTTGTGTCTGACTCTTTGTACTTTCATTTGGAATTTTCTTGGCAAAGAAACTGGAGTGGTTTGCTATTTCCTTTTAAAGCTCATTTTACAGAAGAGGAAACTGAGGTAAACAAGATTAAGTGATTAGCACATAGCTGCTAAGTGTCTGAGGAAGGATTTGAATTCAGGTTTTCCTTATTCCAAGTCTGGCAATTTATCCTCTTTACCACTTAGCCACCCTGCATTTGTATATTACTTTGTAGTTTATTTCACTTATTTTGTCTTTTTAATTCAGGAAATATTTACTTTAATAAACACTGATCAAACACCTACTATGTTCAAGATTATGTTGTATAGTGAGGAGAGTGTTGGGATTTTGGTCAGGAAGAACTGTTTTTGCATTTTACTTTTGCTTCTTCTTAGATGTGTGACTATGAGCAAGTGATTCCATCTGTCCCTTCCTCAGGAAATTCCCTAAAAATACAGATATATTCTGTGTCTGAAATCACAGGTTCTTGACATAATAAGAATGTGCAAGACACTGATGATGTAAAAACAAAGACAGAAACAAATGAAAAAAAAAGACTCTGCCCTCAAGGACCAAGGGTTGGGGAAGACATCGCATTTCACAGAGCTTTAGACATTTTATAGCATTGTTGCAGAAAAAGATAGTGCTATTTCAGTTACAGAAACTTGGGGAATGGATTTTTAAGTAAATTCTAGGTTCCAGTGGGACTAGCAGTCCTGATCCCTCAAACATTGTAACTCATGGACCCATCAGCTTAGCAATAGACCCTAGGAGTCAGCAGAGCAGAAGGAATTGATGCTCCTCAGAAGTGATACTGTTCGTCAGACTGACAAGCATCTAAGGCATCATATTTCTTGTTTGAAGGAAAAGAATGATTCCATTAGGTGCCATTGGCTTACAGTATAGGGAGATTTCAGCTCCTCAAAGAAAGATACTTAATGTGAGTTGGTCTTTGATGAAAGTGGTAAGGATGCAGGAATGGGAATGGTGAGAATGGCCATTGGCACTATTTGGGTATAGCTTGAACTCTTCTATTCCTCCTAATAATAATTGTTATTTTAAACTTTTCAAAGTGTTCTGATATGGCTATTTAATAAAATAATAAAATAAAAACTGCTTAATAAAGCATTATTCTACTTAATTTTGTCTACAAAGTAGGAAGGGCTGTTGTTATTATTTTAGTTTTTCCTATGAGAAAATGGAGATCATAGATCTCGAGAGGGGATTTCAGAGTCTGTCTAGCACAACCCTTTCTCTTTACATTTGAGGAAATTGAGTCCTAGAAAAATTAAATGACTTATCCAAGACCACATAGATAGTAAACTTCAGAAATGAGATTTGAATATTGATTCTCTGACTCTGGAACCAGAGGTCTTTCTGCTGTACTAAGATATTATAGGGCAACTAGATGACACAGTGTATGGAGTGCCAGGCTTGGAGTTGGAAAGATCCAACAGGATGAATTCAATTCTGGTCTCAGATATTTCCCAGCTATGTGATCCTGTATAAGTCACTTAACCCTGTTTGCCTCAGTTTCTTCACTTGTATAATGAGCTGGAAATGAGAAGGAAATGGTAAATCACTTTAGTATCCATTGCCAAGAAAACACCAATGGTATCATGAAAAATCAGACTCAACTGAAACAATTGAACAACCAAAGATATTACTATTTTAAAGATAAATTTTAATTAAAATATTTTGCTTTAAATTCTCCTTCACTTTCAAGTGCATCCCTTTTCTCTCCCCTAACTAAAGAGCCATCCCTTATAATGAAGAATAAAAAAGTCTTCAAAATTAACATATCAACCAAGTTGGATGGTATGCACAAAGTTCTATACCCTTAATCCCTACCTCTCCAGTAAAAGTTAGGACCTCTTTGTGGCCAAGCTAGAGCATTTAATTATTGTTAATAATAATTTTTGTGGAGCTTTCTAATGTTTGTAAGATACTTTCCTGCCTTATAAAATAAATCATGAGATATTATCCCCAGGTCACAAATAAAGATTGAAGCTCAGCATTAAGTGACTTTACCAGAGTCACTTAGCAAGTGATTAAAGGATTAGAATCTGGGCTCAAAAACAATTCTCTGAAACTAGTGTGACCCTGACATTGTACCAAATTGCCCAATATGACAAATGAGAGATAAATCAAGCATCCACTCTCAGTTTAATGCTTTCCCCATCTCCTTCAATGGAAGAAAGAGCCACGAAAATTGTGCCGAGAAGGAAGCTTCTGATCTTGCCTGTGGGGCATAGATCTATTTTCTAAATTAAGAGATTTGTCTCCAGGCTCCTGTGTTTCTCTTTGGGTATTTTCTACCAAACCAAGATTTCTTTCCAATGAAAATGCCAAAAAGAGGTAGAAACTCATAATGAGAATCCCCATGACGGATCATCATCTTTTTGTTTCATTAGCATAGTTTTTCTTTCCCACCCTCCCCCCTCACTTAGTGATTGGGGAAAGTGTGCTGGCCAACAGAAGGGGCAAAGGAAACCCCAAGTAATGGAACTAACTTGAATTTCACATGTAATGACATGTAAAATATGTCTAAACAAAGAATTCAAACCAGATGGAAAAGTAAGAAGCTAGGAGTCAGAGACTTGGTTTATGAGAAAGAAAACTGAAAACTCTATTTTGACAAGGTCATAGAACTTGGAGGGATCCTCTAAATGGAATACCCCACCCCATTTGAAACTCAAGAAGACATGGTTCTCATACCTGATGCATCTACAGTAATGACCCCACAATTCACTTGGCTCCATAGTAGGAGTATTAGTCTCTGAAACTCCAGTGGTATGATTTCTTAAGTCACTGGGGACTGCTGTAGAGCATCTCTGAGGTCCTTCCAAGACTAAACCTATGATTCCATGTTTCACCTTCATTCTTAGGGCATTTAAGTTCAAATTCATATCTTCTCAATCAATTGGTTTATTCTATTACAATGAATCAGAAAAGATCAGTGCCAGAAGAAATTTTAGAAAATATCAAATAGGATATAAGCTTTTTGAGTGTAGGAAACATTTTATATTTTTGTCTCTAAATTTTTAGTACCTAGCCTGGTACAGTATGGACACTTAATAATTATTAATTAATTGGTTTGTTCAATTGAAACTCCTCAATTTACGTATGAAAACAGTAACTCCTAGAGAGCTAAAATCATTTGTCCATATTCACTCATTTAGGAAGTGCTCAAATCAGGACTCAAAATCTAGAATTTTATTTCAAAGCCTAGCTGCTTTTGTTCAAAGACATCTTTGAAAATGAAGCAAAGATTGATGCTCCCAAAGCAGAGACTGGCAGGGCATTGAAGAGGGAGAAAAGACGGCTTACTAGAATTGGAGGGAAGGAGGGGATGATCAATCTTAGAATATTAAGCATTGATCCTAGCTCAGATTTATGCTATGATTTTAAATATTAGTAATTTTGAATCTGTCTCTGTCAGGCCCTTGGAAGAAGTATCCTTCCTAGAAGCAGCCAGAGTTGGATCAGTACTCAGACAAATAGAGAGACAACCCCTATAGAGCAGTAATTCTGAAAAGAACCAGATAGGTGCCTTTCCATATTCTGCCATGGAGAGCTTTCTTTCCTTCAAGTAAACCTTTTGAACATATTATCAAAAGTGAATAAAGCACAATCTACCATAAAGAGGTAGAAAATAATCAGTGAATTCCAGAGTTTTTAAAAATATCTTACAATTTAATCTAAAGTCTTCCTAATGAATGCCTCTTCTTATCCTCTTGTTTGCTTCCATTGACTGGGAGTTCATGACTTTACATGGAAGTCCATTTGTTGTTAGCTTTAATTGTAAGAATATTTTTATATTATCCAAAATCCCTCTTCTTGTAAAGTCCATGTGTTGGTCTGCTGCCATCAGGAATAATTCGTTATGTGCAATCCATCTTCCACATGACAGCCCATATTTTAATATGACTATCTTGTCTTTCCTCAGTCTTGTTTTTGCCAGGCTAAACACCCTTAATTCCCAGGACTCTTCTGTGCTCTGATATGGTGTCTAGACTACTTACCACTTTGGTTTTTTCCTCTATATAATTTTTAGTTTATTCATTTATTTTTAAGGTGTGGGAGCCAGAACTAGGTATACTATTTCCAGATGTACTGTCTGACTAGTATAGCCTACAGTGGGATCTTTGCTCCCTTTCATTTGGATATTAGATTTAAATTTAGTCAGCCTGAGATTACACAAGCTTCTCCCCCAGTCTTCCTTCACTTTTATCCATGTCACACTCACGTTTCCTCATTTTCATCCATATCATTGACAAAAAATAGTGATTAGGCTTTGGCCAAGGAGCATCAATTCATCAACAGATATCTAAACACATCGGTTTTGCCCAAAACAATGATCTGACTGTTTTGGAATAAGGTCTGACTACAAGGAGCTTCATTTTAGTCGAGGAGCTCACTTAGCTGGAATGACTTAATTTTGTCTGACACAGGAGAAAATTCCCTCTGTATACACTTTGGCTAAAGGAAGGAAGCAAGGCTTAAGGAATGGGCTAAGTCCTAAAACAAAGGGGAAATGATGAGAAGAGGGCAGAAAAGTCCCAGGAAAATAAGGAGATCTGGTCTACAGTTGAATTGAATGAAAATACCAGTTGTCAGAACCAGATGATCACAAGAAGGTGATGAATATAACTCCTGTTACTTGATCAATGCCCTGTTCATGCAAGGATCTTTTTTTAATGGAGAAAAATAATTTCTCTCTTTCTTTCTCTAAAGTAGTCTCCTGTACCTGTATTTATTCCCTCAGGCCCATCTGCTAAACATCCCGAGCTGGAATTGGAAAGAAGGAGATGACGCAATCTGCCTTGCTGAACTGAAGCTAGGATTCATAGCCCAGAGCTGCCTGGCTCAAGGCCTCTCCACAATGCTCGCCAATCTCTTCTCCATGAGGTCATTCATAAAGGTAATGTCTTGTCTTATTAGTGAGCATTAGTCCACGATTCAATTTGTCGTGGGGTTGAGTAGAGAGCACAGCTTAAACTCAAAACAGATAGACGCACATTACCCACTTTGGTTGGGGAGGAATTCTTGCTCAAAGATTTGGGCACAAGGCCAGCTTCTTTCAAAATTATGTTTTTATTTTTATTTGGCACATCCATGGCCATTAAATGATTGTTCAAAGCACAATCCTCTCTCTCTCTCTCTTTTTTAGATAAACCACATGTTTATCTATCAACAAAGCCCCTGCTGTTAAAACAAAAATATGATTTATATACATTCCATATGGCACCAAAGTGCCTAAAGAAAAGAATTATCATTTTGGTCTTTTACATCAAGTGGCTGGTGGACCTCTCACTGTGCGAATAAATACAGACCATGTGTTTGTGCTGAAGCCCAAACCCCAACAACATAATTCATTTATTTATTTCTCCACAATCAAGGGGGCCAGCAGGGCTTACATGTCATGGTTGTTTGAGTGGAGAGTGAGGAGATGCGCAGCTTTCTTGGCAACATTGCCCTTTCAAAGTCTGAAATTCAATCTGTCCCAGCCACTGCTCATCACCCTACGGGTCTGGCTGGGAAGCCTCTTTAACCCCCCTCTCACTCAATCCCCCTACTCTTGTCCCTTTCTAACTGGGATGATGAAAGAAATGGCAGCCATGCTGGAAAGGAGCATAAGGAAGAGCTCAAAGGGCCCCTGACCCTGGAGGAGGCTTTGCGGTGCTCCTAGACTAGATAGTCATTATAGTTAAACCTATGCAAGAACCCCAAACTCCTTAATTTAGGTTCTCCTGTCTTTGAGTTTGGCTTCATACCAAATGAAGAGTAGTAATAGTAGATATTCTAGTGCTTTTTAAGGCTTACACTGTGCTTTCCTTGTAAATATCTTATGTGGTGAACCAGTCCATTTGGGCAATTTGGAGACTAAAAGGAACCTTTTTTTTCCAAAATACTAAGACTGCCTATTATCACTTAGGGAAAGAGACTTTTGTAAAAAGACATTTTCACTCACAAAAGAAAAATCAAAAGGGCTCTCTTTAGAGGCCCATGGATGGAACCATCAAAGATATACTAGAGAGGCTACCAGAACCTTGCATCAGATAGTCTTTTTTTTTTCCCTGAGGCAATTGGAGTTAAGTGACTTGTCCAGGGTCACATAGCTAGGAAGTATTAAGTGCCTGAGGTCAGATTTGAACTCAGATTCTTTTGACTTCAGGGCTGGTGCTCTATCCACTGCTCCATCCTGCTGTCCCCATCAGATAGTCTTTAAGGCAGGTGAAAGGAGTGTCAGTGAAGGTCCTGGGAAGGGATGCCCTTGGACATGAAAGAGTTGGGTTCTACTCATTACTCTTAATTGATGAGTAGAATAGTTAGGTCCTTTGTCATTTCCACATCAGGGCGATTTGTCATCTCAAATAAAGGTCACATGTTTTGTAGGGAGTGGGAGAGGATTTCTTTTGAAGTATATCTAGTTTTTTTTTTTTTTTTTTTAAATACCTCTGGCATTGATACAATAAGCTGGAAGTCATCCTCTTTTACTGGATAATATTCCAATTGTGTAGACATGAGTAATAGAAGAATCCAGAGTAGAAAAGTTAGGCAAAGGAGGTGTTAGACAAGAAGAAAAGATATGTCTATCCTAGAATAAAGAGAGAGGATTTAGGAAGATTTAATTTTATTTAAATTAAATTAAATTTTAAATTTATTAAATTTAAATAATTAAAATTATTAAAATTTGTTAAATTTTAAATTTAAGTTTAAATTTAAATTTTTTAAATTTTAAAATTTTAACTTTTATTATTGGTTATACAAATAATGTTATAAATGAAAATGCTGAAACTTAGAAGTTGTGCAAAAATCACAATAAAGGTTTAGACTCACATTTCTTCATAGTCTAAGTCCAATGATCTGTGATTTGGCCCTGTACCAGATATCTATGGTCTAGGCTACAGTTTGCAACTGAACTATAAGCAGAATAGAAATTTATGGCACACCAAAAAAGCCAGTGGTGGAGGTTAAAATCGTTTGGTGCTAATAGCTTTTGTCACTGGCCAACAAAATAAATAGCTTACTTTTTTTTACAGATGAGATAATACTGGGCTGAAAACTGGAAGACTAGGCAAAGAATAATGAGGTGCCTAGATGATTATTATATTCTAACCTGAGTTATACTGCTCTGTATTGTCTCCTTTTCTTCCTTCTTTTAGGTTACAAACCTATTGAGGATAAGGACTGTGTGCTAGTTTTGGTATCTCTCAGATCTCACACAGTAGGTGATTAATAAATGTTCCCTGAAATTTACAGATAGTAGGGCTGTACACAACATCCCCTCCAGAATTACCCTGTGAATTTAAATTCTTAAATTTTCTAAACCAAGTAGCATTAAATCTAAAAACATATTCTTTTATCTAGAAGAACAATTGATATTATGCTTAGAAAGGTTAAGAAATGAACAGGACTGCCCTTGTTTTATGCTATCTTTGAGCAAAATCTATGCTAAGCCAATTATTCATGTTTAAAAAAACTTTTATTTAAGAAGGCAAACAGTTTCCAAGCTTCTTCAAACATGTTAGCAGCATCCATCGTGATTGACATATTAATCACTAATGAACTTCATCATTATGAATTTAAGGTTTAAGAATTTCTACCAAGCAACCCTTTATCAGACTAGGTCTAATGCTTGAAATTAATTGATAAAATTTCTGGAAGCAAATTCTGGAATTCAGACTGACCTTGTCCTCAAGTTTTTTTGTTTGTTTGTTTGTTGGATTCATGAGGTTTGATCACAGGAAACTGGGATAGTAAATACATCCAGACAAAGAGGGATTAGTAAAACTAACATGGCAGCAGCCTGTGCGCATAAATGAGATCGAATAGACTAATTTATTTGGGAGTTTATCAGTGTTAAGAACAATCAATATCTATACCTTCTCTCCACTCATTCCCATATTAGAAAGAATTGTCACTAAGAGATTAAAACTATGTCCAGGGATTACTTTTGGCTTAACCAAATCCTAGTCAAGTAGCTATCTTCAACCAGAAGCCACATTTACTTTGGAGAATTTCCAGTTTATGAAGTTGATATAATATGGGACCTAGTGAAGGATGGAATAAGTTATATGTCTTATGTTTTAACTTTATTGTGCCCACATAGTAACTCAAGTCATGTGTATAAAAAAAAGCAATAAAATAAGTGACACTGATTTCTCAACATACTTATAGAACTCCTATCTTAAAAGACCTGACTCTTACATCCAATCTTCTCATTCAAGATTACTTTTTAAGAATAACTGATGCGGGTGGGTGGGATCTCATAATATCTTAGAAGGACAGCCAGGTGGCACAATGGATAGAATATTCAGGCTGGATTTAAGAAGACTTCTTCCTGAGTTCAAATCTGGCCTCAGCCACTTCCTAGCCATATGATTTTAGGCAAATCACTTAACCTTATTGACTACATATAGAATGACCTGAAGGAAGAAATGGCAAACTGTACTTTCTTTGTTAAGAAAACACCAGAGAGTCCAACAGAACTAATCAACAACAACATTAACTTAAATCATAGGATACGTCACAGAGTAATTTCTTTCTCAAATCCAGATTCTTCATGTATGGGGTTTTTCATATCAATTATTTTGCCTTCATCACAATTATTTTCATTACATTTAGACAGATCCTTGGATGCCTCCTTCTAAAAAGGAATCTAAAAATTTTATGGACTTTTGATAGAATCATGGTTTTATACCATGTGAATACTTTATGGTTAGGTACAAGTTGCAAGCTTTCTCCTTCCATCTTTGATGCTTGCTGCCTGTGCAACTTTTGGAAACTTAATTTACCTCCATGTACTTCAGTTTCCTCAACTGAATGAAAGAGCTGGAGGATTCCATGATCTTACCTTCTCATCCCTGATATTTGTTTATTTTTTCTCATATTTTTTTTCATGGAGAATCTGCCCCAAATATTGGAAGCCACATTCTTTTAATACCTCTGGAGGTACTAATGTATATTTTGAGAGAGCCGGCTGTCTCTCATTCCATGTGTAGAGAGAATTACCAGATGGGGAAATCCACTTTGCCAATGCTAATAGTCACCTTCTTCCAAATTTAGTCTTTTAGAATTACCAAGAGCAATGAAAGATTCCGTGACATGCCCAGGTAATACATACCAGAAATGAGACTTGAATCTAACTCTTCCTGGTTTTGAAGTAGACTCTTTATTCACCTATGATATTCTCCCTCTAAGTCACAAATGTTCTCAATAATATCTAATATGGATGAAAGAAATATCAGGGACTGAGGTGGTATAATTTAATGGAAAATTCAAGTCAGCTCAAAAAGCAATTATGAAGTACTTAGAGTAGGAAGTGCTAAGTGTAGAAGAAATAAAGTCCCTTCTCTCAAGAAACTTACAATCTAATTAGAGGAGAGAACATGTGATTAACTATACTGAACAAAGTCAAAATATCTTTTGAAATTCAGAGTGAGAGGATCTAGGTTTAAATCCCCCCCTGCTCCTTTATTCTTTCTATAAACTTGGGCAAGACTCTCTTTTTGACAGTGTATATATATGGGCAATTTTTTTACAACATTATCCCTTGTACTCACTTCTTTTCCAAATTTTCCCCTCTGTCCCTCTAAAATGGGGACAGGCCTCCCCTAGATGGCAGGCAATCCCATACATGTTAAATATGTTACAGTATATCCTAGATACAATATATGTGTGCAGAACCGAATTTCTTGTTGCATAGGAAGAATTGGATTCAGAAGGTAAAAGTAACCTGGGTAGAAAGACAATAGTTTGGGCAAGACTCTTTTGACCTTTCCTTATTTGTAAAATGAAGGGTTTGGATAAGATGGGCTTGTAAGGTCTCTTCTAGTTCTAATTGTATAAGCCTATAACTAACATTAAAAGAAAATTCAGATTTTAAACATTTTCCCTTTTATTTCTTTGATGTATATTGGCATTTTCACACCCTTGCTCTGAAAGTTGCCTTTAGAATCTATCAAATATGATATTGGTCAAGACCCTCTTAGCTTACTTTCTATGTCAGAGGATCACAAGATTTAGAATTGGAAGAATGGGGACAAGTTTCCTAAAGGACATGAGATTGTACCTAAACCTGGAGGTTAGGAAAAGAAAGCATTGCAAGGGGTGATAATGAAGAATACAGGCCTATGCAAACACATAGCTTCTAGGGAAGGCAAGAGAATAAGGCATAATAAATAGTCAAGAAACATTTATTAAGCAACTATTATAGTCCAGACACCATGCTAAGTGTTGGGGATACAAAGAAAAGTAAAAGATAATGTCTGCCCTCAAGAAGTTCATCATTGAATGAGAGAGAAAACATGTAAACATCTATGTATAAATAAAGTATAGAAAGAATGAATCAGTCAACAGAAATAGGACACTAGAATTAAGAGAGATTCATAAAAGCTTCCTGTGTGTGTGAGTATATATATGCTTGTCACAGTTCCATTTTTTTTAGAATGCAATCATTATGTGATATATATCTCTGATTTTTCTCTTTCTCATAAGGATTTTTTATTAATTGTATTGAGATCACCATTGCCATCCACAGTTATTTCCTGCTTCAATTCCTTTTCCTGAGAGAGGGAATTCTAAAGAAACCAGAGACATAGATACTTAGATTTAATTTTGGTTGAGATAGACTCATTAAACAGGCAAATGATTTCCTTTTTAATCCTGCTACTGTGTTTTGAAAAGATCCAGGAAGGAATCATTTTGGCCTACCTAATTTCTGGTTTGTACCTAAATTGCTATATTTGTGGTTAGGTCCTATAAGGAATGTTATTTTCAATTCTGGGCATCAAATTATAGGAATAAGTTAGAGTGTGACCAAAGAAGGAGGAGCAAAATGCTGAGATACCTCAAGGACATTTCATACAATATGCATTGAAGAAACTAGGGCTATTATCTTGGATTAGAAAAGATAATATATGGAAGGGGAGAACGTAAATGGTAGTGAAGACATGAGGATAAAATAGTTGTTTTCAAATACTTGCAATTCTGTCTTGAGAAAGGCTTTATATTTGTTTGGTTTGGTTCTAAATAGCTGAACTAAATAAAGAGTGCCAGGAGTCATGATATGAGTTCAAATGTGAGCTTTGCTCCTAGGTAATTATTGATGTTGAAAAAAGCATGTATTCTTTGAGCCTCAATTTTTCCTCTATAAAACAAAGGAACTCCTCCTCCAACCCCTCACATTCTTTCAATGTTCTCTAAGGTCCCTTCCAAACCATATGAACCAAGAGAAATGAGTGAAAACAATACAGAAACACAAAAACAACTTCCCAGTAGTTAGAGCTCTTCCAAAGTGGTATGAGCTAGTGGGTTTCTTTTCACTAGATTGATACTTTCAAGCAAAGATTGGAATAATATTTGGTCAAAAAATTCTTGGTTGAAAATGATTTGGGATGAATGGCCTCTGAAGTTATTTGTAATTTGGGATTTTTTTAATATATGTAGGAATCATTCATGGTGTCTAAGATCAAAATGCCTATAAAAATCAGATTAGAAAATAAATAATGGCCTTAGGAGCCAGAAATTTGAATGAAGGGTCTTCTGATTAAAATTACCACATATTACTTCTTGGCTTACTTCAAGGGATAGCCCTGCTATGTCCTTTCCTCTTTGCCCAAATCTTTACTTGATCTTTTTCTCATATCCCAGCATGTGAAAACCCCAAACAATATGAATGTGGTTTGAAGGGCAAAGAGTCTAAATGACAGACATGTAAGGTTGTGATAGAACCAACATGTGCACATGTGTGTTTGGATTCCCCTTTAATATTTACAGAATTTAGATCTTAATTTTGATCATTTAGAGGTCAAAGATTGCTTCTTTGAGACATGTTCTCGAATACAGAGAGCAAAAGTCAGCAAAATTGAAAAAGTACAAGGAGGAAAAGGAGCTGATTCCTGCTTTTGTAGCTGATGCTCATTGGCACATGACGATGGTTTGGATTAGTGTAGAAAATCAAAATGCAAAACTTGGTGATCCTTGAGCATGCTTATATTGCAGCCAGTTTGACTTGGTTAGAAACTAATTTTTTTTCCTGCCAGAGAATCTGGTTAATATTGTAGTTAAATTTACAACAAAAAACCCCTCAGGAATAGCAGTGAATTTGCTGAAATCCAACATTCCATTTAGAGTTACACAAATCTGAGACGTTACCTTCTGTTCTGTTAGACCCTAGAAAGTTTGAAGTAAGATGTCTCTTTTGTCCCCTGTCAACAAAGAACCCATCTATTAGTCTTATGCCATGGCAATGGCAGCATTTCAAATAGAGGGAGAAGACAATCATAAAATAGGAACAGAAATTCCTTTCCCCCACAGTTCTCATAATTTCTAGAACATTGAATTAAGGAGTTCTCAGACCTTTACAAATTCTCCAGGCAAACATTATTAGCTAGAAGTCCACACAGAATGTGAGAAGATTGCCAGAAAATGTTAATGGAACTTCTGTATGAAACGGGAAAAAAAGGGAAAACTTTCCCCCATCTCTCCCCACCCCTCCCTTCTCTCTCCCTACCCATACACCTCTCTCCCTAACATGATTAGAAACTCGTTTAATGTGTCTGAAATGTTTGGTCCATCAAAGACAAATGTACATGATTGATGGTGACATGGAACACATTTAACTCATTATACCTTACTTTGCAGTAAAATGATTTGTGTAAACTGTCTGCCTAGCATTAAAGGTAAAACAAACTTCGAAACCCCAAAATGTTATATTTTCATCTAATATTTTCCTTTTGGTTTTATAGCTATAATCACATATGGATTCTTTTATTTTGCTCTTGGCACTGGACCGAAGAACAAAAAGGATGGCCCTGTAGGAAGGTTGCATAACTTGTACCAGAACCCAATACCCATTCAGGGAAGAGAAACAAAAACTGCATGTCTTAATGACATCCAAAAATCCTAGGGGGAAAATGTTCTTTTGCCCATCCCAGTTGTCATCCAGTGGGATCAGAGTGTAGGCTGTCTTTCTGAGACAGCATCTGTTCTAAAATCAGAATGGTGCCTTTCAGAGAGCCTGGTCCTTTGAAGAGACAATATTGTCAAATGGGAAAATTTTTGGTTTAGCAATGACATGGGTTGGATGCTATTTCATTTTCTGGCTATGCAACATCAATGAACTTCTCTGAAACTCAGTTTCCTCATCTATAAACTGGAGATAATATCAGCAGTACATGTCACTCAGGATTGGTCCAAGAATTAAAATAATATGGGTACAATGGCCCCATTAATGATTTTAGAGTAAAAGGACCTAAATTCTGATACTGCCTCTGTTGTTTGCCACATTTATGATTTAGACTTTTCTCATCTGTAAAATAAAATAATGAGATAAAATGACCTTTAAGATTTTTTCCAGCTCTAGAGTGATGATTCTTTGAAAGATTTAACATGCTATTGAAAATTGTGATGGGAAGCTAGATGGCAATGCAGTGGATCAAGTATCAGGGATGGAATCAGGAAAAAGTCCTCTTATTCAGTTCAAATCTAGATTCAGATACTTATTGTGTAACCCTAAGAAAGTCACTTAATTCTTTTCCTCATATGTAAAATGAGATGGAGAAGAAAATGGCAAATCAGTCCAGGATCTTTGCTAAGAAAATTCTAATTGGGGTCACAAAGAGTCAGACATAACTTAAAAATGACTCAACACCAACAACAGCAACAACAAAAAGTAATATTTGTGTAGGAAAGAGAAAGAACACTAGATTTACAGTAAAACAATCTGAGTTCAAATACCACCTTTCATACCCTCACTGATTTTAAGCTTCCTTATTAAACAATAAGCTGGTCGAACTAAATGATTCTGGGTCTCTTTTAGGTCTAAATCTGTAGTCCTATTATCCATTGCAATTGTAGTAAATATTTTCAAAATATAGATCCTATTTCCCATGGTGGTCATGAATTAAAACAGAAACAACACACACATACAAACACACACACATATACACACACATCATTTCCTATTAAAAGAATCATAGAGCTTTAAAAAAAAAAAAGGTGCTAAATTCAGAATCCAAGTATCTCAGTTAAGATCTTGGTGTTGCCATTTCCTACTTATGTACCTTTGGCCAATTCATTTAATATCTCCTGGTCTCTGGTTTTCTCATAAGTAAAATGAGAGGTTTTGACTTTTACCTAGCACTCTAGCTCTCTAAAGTTTGCAAATCACTTTAACATCTCTATAAGACATTATTATTCCCATTTTACAAATAAGGAAACTGATTAACAAGTTAAATGACTTAGCCATGATTAATTACATGATCAATGAGTGTCTACAGCAGAATTTGAACTCCAGTCTTTCAATTCTAAATCTCTCATTCTATCTATTGCACTACTTTGCTGAACTTGATGACTTCTAGTTGTTTTTAGCTCTAAATTTATGATTTTGTCTATTCATTTAATGATTTCTAAATGCTGTGGAAAGCAGAAGGAAGTCCCAAAGTCCCATTTTTAATTGAGTGTGCTTTAATATGAGAGGGGGAAAAGAGGGAAATGGAGAGGGAAAGAATAGAGACAGAGAGGAAGAGACAGAAAGACAAAAATGAAGAGAGGGAGAGAGAGAACATCAGAGAGACCGAGAGAGACACAGAGGGAAAGAGATAGCGACAAAGAGACAGACAGACACAGAGGAAAAAAAAAACAAAACAGAGACACATGAGAGAAAGAGACACACCGAGAGAAACAGAGACAAAGACAAAGAGACAAACACAGCAAGACACAGAAAGAGAGATACAGAGAGAGAAAGAGAAACAGACAAGAGAAACAGAGAGACAGAGTATATGATTGAAATGTGATTAAGAATAAATTGTTCTGAGTTCTCTTTACCTGTTCCCTTTAGCTAGCAACATCTTTTTCATATTGTACCTTTTGATGAGGGTAATTTAAACAATGAAAATGAAATACAATATAATTTTTATTGATCAAATTAGGAACCCAGATGTTTTGTTTTTAAACTCTCGTAAGTTTCATCTTTTTAAAAAATCTTTTGCCATATACCCCCTGTTTTTTTTCTCCTTCTATCCCTTTTTCTTCTTTCCTTTCACTTCATGGGAAAACTCAATAAAATAAGGTTCTCCCTCCTTACACTCCACCATACCTCCTTCCAGGCCAAAAGATACACAGCCAAAAGTGGGAAGCCAACTTATTGTCAAATTTGATTTATATACAGAAAAAAATAAGATTGATGTATTTATTGCAAGTTACCATTTTCTAGGAGTGGAAATTGAAACCTGTGTATATACGGCCCTCCCCAGCCCTTCTATCCATGTCTTGTCTGTCTGAATGAAGTTTGGTCTCCTAGTGCAGTTCTGTCTCCCTGTCTAGACCATGCCTTGCAGCATGGAATTCAGAAGTGAAGTCAAGCTCTGCCGAGGAATGGGGGAGGGAGATGATGAATGATTTGCTAAAGGGGATGTAAGAAAGCTAATAAGCTTGGGCCCAACCATCTGAGGGAAGAGATGAGCAGACTGGAGAGCATTGGAGTGAAGCAACATAGAATGAAGATAGAAGTAAACAGGGAGTTAGGTCCAGAGGGTAAAAAGCTCTTGTAATAAAAAGAAAAGAAAAGAAAAATCTTCTAGGAAAAAGAAAGAAGATACTAACCAGAGCCCTAAAGGGGTACTCCTGATTTCAACCAAGGGAATCCTTAAAATGATGGCAGTAACTAGAGACTGGAATCTGGGAGAAGGGGAGACTTGAAAATGGGAGTTCCTTAGGCTGTTGGTGAAATCTAGCTGTTATCTCTTCCCAGCTGATTTTCTTTGACAGGACAGTTCTGATACCATGTATATGTGGTACCATATGGCTCAGGTACACTTAAAATGTCTCTTGTACTTTCAAAGGCATCCCACAATACAAATGTCCTGCAGTGCCACTTGGGAAAGGGACATTATAGATAGTGCAGTGTCATAAGACATCTTTCTGGTATTTTCATTAACATATGGTTCAAGATAGATAAGTTTTATATAGAATTGCTGTAAATAAACTAGGTACAATAAAATGTTATAATGGTGTTGTATAGTTTTATTGATTGAACAAAAGTCGGGTATTGAGGATTTTTCCATCAATAGAACCCCTCACCTTTACTCTGCTTGTTCCATGATATATCTTAAGAAACTGGCTAATTTTTTACAAAATTGATACATTGGTAAAAGGAATTAAGATCCATCCAGCTAGTAGATAGCTATCTTTAAAAATGCCATGTAACTAATATTTTTAAGCAAGAACATCTTTTGTAACTTAAAAAAAATGTCTATGCATTTTAGTTCATGCCTTGAGGTCTGAAGGATGGGTGAATGCACTGTTAGGTTCACAGGCCAAAAAATAACATAAATGTTTTTTTGTTTTTGTTTTTGTTTTTGTTTTTGTTTTTGTTTTTGTTTTTTTTTTTTTTTACCAAGAGTCAATATGGATTAGAGGAAATGTGCTGAAATTGAGGTAAAGAATGACTATGATTCAAATCCCAACTTTTCCCCTTACTTGTCAGGTGACCCTAGACAAATCCCTTAATCCTTGTCTACCACAGTAAAATGGAGATAATAATAACACCTGTTTGTGAGTTTTTGTGAGGATAAACAGATAACATTTATAAAGTAGTTTGCAAATCTTAGAACACTACATAAATGTTAGTTATTTTTTATGATTGCTAATAGTAAGATCTGATGTTAATAGAATATTTTAGGCTTTACAAAATGCTTTACTGACATAATTTATTTGATTTTTTCAATAAACACCCATGGTAGATAATGCACATAGTATTTCCTTCTACAGATGGGAAAACTGAGACTCAGAGAGCTTATTATCAACAGCACATTGGGTTTTTTAGTGTGAAGGTACTGCTCACTGTCACAATGCCAGAAGGTTGTATAAGTATATGTGGGGAGTAGTCAAGAGGAAGGAAAAGGAAAATATTAATGGTTATCTTTGTGAAACGAGCATTATTCTTTCCCCTTTATCTCCCCATTTATCAATGGACTATGGAGCTCCATCAAGCATTAGTTTCATCTAATGAGAGCTGACTTGTCTCTCTGGGCATCCCTATCAAGGGATGCAATATCTCTATGGTGTCAGCCCGAGTATGGATGTCTCTGTTTATACCTAATCATGGATATTTATGGTATTGATTCTTAGGACAATGAATTCAGTCAGCTTCCCTTTCTTTCCTTGAGGTATAAAATATTGGTTGTCATTTCTTTAGAACAATTTGAAAAAAAACACCACTAGATTTAATACTGGAAAAACTATTTCTATCTTGAACATTTTTTCTCAGACCTTAAATATAAAATTCAGAAAGAAATGACTAAAAGAGGACTGGTTGGTTCAGTCACCAAAATACAGGATTAGAAACAAACTTTGAGAACAAAGACTATGAAAAGAGACAGTGTCAGAGGGTGCTAAAATTAGAAGGGTTGTTAGAGATCTTTTAATCTGACATCTTCCTTGTATAAACAGCCTTTCTGAAGGTCTAGATCACAAGTCCATATTGAGTCTTGTAATCTCTCATTTGATGAAAAATACTAAGAAGAAAATGAAGACCTAAGCTGTCTACAATTATCACATCATTAGGACGAATCCTTTAGGGAGGATGGTTTCCATCTATACATGGTATTTATGCAAAAGCACAATAGGCATGGGAGCAGAGATGGAGACTCAAACTGATTGGTACACTTCTCTGAAAAATGTATGACCTCACAGACAATTATATACTCATGCTCATAGATCCTAAATTTTATTTTGATAGCAGAGGATAAATCACTCGGTGTAAAGAATTACGGAATCAAGATAGCAAGAAATAGTAGAAGATAGAATTCTGGATTTAGAATCTGAAGATGTGAGTTCAAACCCCTCTCTACTAAATAAGATGACCATAAGCAAGTTGCTTAAATTATTTGACTTTCTGTAAGGTAGAAGTAGATAGTGTCTCAAGTTCTTTTAAAATCTGAATCCATGATCCTGTAATCCAGTGGTGGATCATTTGACTAGACCATTTCATTGTGACTGAAGTCAGATGGCAAGAGGAAAAGACTGAAGGATTTGGAATCAAAAGTCCTGGGTTCAAATCCAGATTTTACCACTTACATGAAAGACTTTGGACAAATTAGCTCTCTGGCTCTGCTTTACTTTCCTTATCTGTACAATGAAGCCGTTGGAATACATAACTGATAAATTATCTCTCAGCTCTAAATCTAAATCTAAATCTTCCAGCTCTGTGATGTAGCAGAATGAACACTGTATAGAATATCACAAGATGTAGGTTGTCATCCCAACTCAACAATAGAGTATACTTGGATGATCTGGGGCAAGTTTGGAATCATAGAGCTGATGTTTTGATGGCTGTGAGGAAGATCTTTAGTAAATTGTAGCTATAAATGTGAGAAGAGCATTTTTATGCACTCATATGAGCCTTCCCTCCAGTGGAATATAGTAAAAGTAAACCATTATTACGTGATTGGATTCTTGTTCAATTTCTTCCAGTAATCTGCCATAGACTCAATCAAGCAAGAATTTGCATTTTATTGATATATGGTTTTTATACATCATGAGAATTTCTCAGTGTGTCTCCCCTTTTTACTCCCAGAGAACTTTTCAATATAAAAATAATATTTTAAAAGAAATTTTAAAAAATAGAAGAGAAAAAATTAGCAAAACAAATCTATACATGAAAAAAATCTGAAACTACATGCAATGTAGCAGTGCTGTGTTCCTCCCATCTCTGGAAAAGGGTTGAGTTGGGGTATCCTCTCATAGTGTCTCTTTGGCCCACTCATAACATTAATTTTTGACTTATTTATAGCTGTTTTCTCTATTTACAATTGTTATTGTTGTTGTTGTTGTATATATATATATATATATATATATATATATATATATATAATCTTGGTTCTTGGTTCTGCTTACTTCACTCTATATTACTACGAGCCTTTCCATGCTTCTCTTTATTCATGATATTTATAGCACAGTATTATTCCCATTCGTATAACATATTTTGTTTTGCCAGCCCTAATCAATAGACATCTTTTATCATCTTTGCTTATTTATTAAGTGTGTGTGAGGTGAAACCTCAGAATTCTTCTGATTATTATTAATGATTTAAAGCATTCTTTTACATGGTTATTTGTTAATAGTTTACATATATTCTTTTGAGAGTTGTTCCTTCATATACTTTGACCACATTATGTTCTTTTAAAATTAACTAGTCACCTTATTTTTAATATACATTTCTTTATGAATTACATTGGGTGAGAAAAATCATAACAAAAGGGAAAAACCACAGGAGAGAAAAAAAAAACACACAAAAAAGAAGCGAACTTAGCATATGTTGATTTATATTGCATCTTCATAATTCCTTTTTTTGATACAGTGTGCATTTTCTATGCAAAGTTTATTAGGATTGCATTGTATCACTGAACCGAATGAGAATTAGGTCTTTCATAGTTAATCATTGCATATTCTTGATGTTACTGTATACAGTGTATTCCTGGTTCTGTTTGTTTCACTCAGCATCAGTTCATGTAAATCTTTCCAGGCCTTTCCAAAATCAGCTTGCTCATAATTTTTTTGTAGAACAATAATATTCCATTACCTTTTTATACTACAACTTGTTCAGCCATTCCCCAATTGGTGGGCATCTACTCATTTTCCAATTCTTTGCTACCACAAAAAGAGCTGCTACAAATGCTTTTGCACATGTGGATCTTTTTCCCTTCTTTACGATTTCCTTGGGATACAGACCCAGTAATAGCACTGCTGGATCAAAGGGTATGCACAGTTTGATAGCCTCTTGGGCATGGCTCCAGATTGCTTTCCAGAATGGTTGGATCATTTCACAACTCTACCAACAATGTATCAGTGTCCCAGTTTTCCCACATCCCTTCCAACATTTATCATTATCTTTTCCTGTCATCTTAGCCAATCTGAGAGGTGCAGAGCACAGCATTTTCTAAGTGCTTATTATGTTCCAGGCCCTTCATTAGGCACTAGAAATTTAAAGATAGAAGTATAATACTACTTACCTTCCAGAAACTTACATTTTTTCTTGGGAATAAATATGTCCATATATAAAGATACCCCAAATAAACAAAAGGTAATTGATTTGGGGAGGAGATAGAAAGCTACAGATATTTCTTTTAGTCTTTTATGTTTCAGAAATAGCAGTGAAAAACATAGCCTATTCCTCTACTGCCCCTTACTTACTCTTGATAACCAGACTATCTGTTTCTTCAGTCATATACCACATGTGCATGGATGGTATCTTATATGTAACATTTCACATATTTCATACTAGTTATTTATTGCACTAATGTCACTTCAACCATTAATCCTTCCCTTAACCTTTCTGTGATTGAGAGCTTTGATTCTTGGAGACTATCACATCTTCTTTAAGATTCACCTTAAATATTATCTACTTCTGATTTTTCCCAGTTTCCCCATCTAGTAGAGACATCCATTCTAAAGTTACCTTCTTTCTCCATTATATGATATCTGCTGTGTGTATATGTATATCATATGTTCTGATTTTTATGAGGCATCCCAGAAGTTTTAGTGTGGTTTTAACATTTAATAGTTTATATAAAAAGTTTTAATAGCTCTCCCAGCACTCTTCAATGTGCTAGGCACAATAGTTATAAAAATGTTTATTGTTTGATTGCAGCCATGTATTCAGGGGGAAGATATTGGTATTTAAATAACTTAGTATTGCTACCACTATTGTTAATTATCATCATCAACATTAACTGAGGTAAGCATGACATCTTTAGAATTACATAGTTGTTTAGTCATTTTTCCATTGTGTTTGGTTCTTTATAACCCTAATTTGGGTTTTATTGGCAAAGATAGTGGACTGGATTGGAATGGTTATTATTTCTATATGCAGCTCATTTTGCAGGTGAGAAACTGAAGCAAACAAGTTTGAATGATTGGTCCAATGCCAGTTTTGAGAAGTTTGAGAAAGATGAATCTTCCTGACTTTAGACCTAGCACTCTATCTACTGCATCATGTAACTGCCCTGTTCAGAAGAGAGCTCCCCTATCAAATACTGGTACACTAATTAATGGCTTGTCTGTGTGCCATGTCTCAGATGATACACATTTTTCATGTCTGTATCTATGTGTGTGTGTGTATATATATATATATATATATATATATATATATATATATATATATATATATATATATATATATATATATATATATATATATACATATGTATATATATTTCTCTCTATAAATATATATGTATGTATATATATATATATTGCTCTCCATCTATATTTATCTATCTATTTATCTATCTATATTTTACCTATGTAAATTTCCAGACCAGTTTCTTTTGAATTACTATGTATTTCACTGAGGAACTCCTATAGCATTGTAGAGCTTAGTTCAGTTAACATTTACAAAGAGAAGCATCTATAATTAGTATTTCTTATATTCTGAATTTGCATAGAATATACTCCATGATCATAGTATCAAACTGAAAAAAAATGGGCCCATTATGATGGACATATACATATTGACTTAGGAAGCCACTTATCTATATTTTATTGTATTTTGGTTTATTTTAAAAATTATTTCCAAGTTACTTTTAATTCTGTTTTTAGTCAGAGGTGTTAGGGAGACCACCAGGTCCCATGTTTGAAATATCTGTTCCATGACATTGACAAATACCTTCGAAAAGTACATTTTCCCATTATATACCTCCATCTGATTAAAAAAAAAAGGAAGTTCTATATCCAACTCTCTAAAGTGCTCAGAGGGTGAATGTGAATGTTTTAACTATTTCTAAACCAAATTTTTTTTTTGATGAGCCCCAGATATGCTTTATAAAATCACAGGAGGGAATTTCTAAAGTAATTTCCAACTTCCTGTGGAAACTACTTTCTAGCTGGCAAGAGTCCACACAGATAATAATAGAGCCCATTGAAACTCTTGTCTCAGCCCCAGCCTTTGTTACCTGGCTCACAAATAATACATTTGGCTTCCCAGACACCCCAATATCTAAAACTAGGAGGATTTATGCTCACTCCTAGAATGGCTTTTTCCAGCCAACAAACAAAAGTTTACAACGAAAACCTTTGCTCTGAAATGAAATCTGGTCTCTTTGGCTCGGCTTTATTAGTCCATTATTGTAGAGAGAGAAAAGACATAAGTATCCAAAATCTCCTGTCACTGAAACAGAAGTGGGTTGGCAAGAGCTTCCTTCCTTGATACTGTCCCTATAATAGGACTGGAATTCAGTACAATTTGCTGTTAGCTCTTAGAAATTAAACTGAATCTAGTTCTTTCTCTATCTCTGTATCTACACAGTCCAATTTGGAAAAGAGATTTGGTTATCACTGAGTTCATTAGAACCTTCCTAAAACATCTTTCTGATCTTGTCATTCTCTTCCTTAGAAACCCTGAGACTCTCATTCCCTATAGAATAAAGCTCAATCTTTTCAACTTGGCATTCCAAGCATTTAAGCTCTGCTTTTAATCTCTCTTTTTCATTTTTATCTCCTATTCCTTCCCTTCAATTACTCAGTAATTCAACCAACCAGACCTAGTCATTGTCCTCAAAATGAGATTGGAGGATTTTTGCCTCCTTGCCTCTATTTCATCATTTCTTTCAGTCTGGAATTTGTTTCCTCACTCATCTCCACTTGTCAAAATTCTACTCAGCTTTCAAGAGCCATATCAAAGACGACCTTCTTCATGAAGTCTATGTTCTTTCAAATTACAATTATTTCTCCCTTTTCGATTATCCCAAAGCATGTAACTTTTATTACCTTCAGTCTAATATTTCAATTTGTGTTTTCCCTGTCTTGTCTCCTTTGCTTGAGTTCGAACTCTTTCAGGGTAGGAATTATGTCATATATCTCCCTTATGACATCTCTAGCACCTAAACTTGGTTTATAACAGATGCTCAATAATGTTGAAAGTGAAGCAAACCACTACTAGCCCTGAATCTTAAATATATCAAAGCAAAAGGAAAAAGACCTATATGTACAAACATATTTATAACAGCTCTTTTTGTGGTGAAAAGAATTGGATTTTGAAAGGATGCCCATAAATTGGGGAATAGTTGAAAAAGTTATGGCATATGATTTTGATGAAACATAATTGTGCTTTAAGAAATTATGGTGAGGAATAGTTTCAGGAAAAAACCCTAAAAAGGCATATATGAATGGATGCAAAGGAAATAAGCAGAATATTATATATAGTAACAACAATATTGTAACAATGATCAACTATGAAAGATAGCTACTCTGACCAGTGTAATTAATCAAGACAATTTCAAAGGAATCATGATGAAAAAAATCACTTACAAAGAACATCATGATATATTTTGAGTACAAATGCAAGCACATTTTTTCACTTTTTCTTGTCTTTTTTTAAAAACATGATTAATATGGAAATATGTTTTATAGGATTTCATATATATAACTAATATCACATTGCTTGCCTTCTCAATGAGTAAGAAAGGAACTGGAGGGAAAGAGAAAATTTGGAACTGAAAAAGATTTTAATGAATGTTCAAAACAAATAGGGGCAGCTAGGTGGTGCAGTGGATAGAGCATCAACTCTGAAGCCAGCAGGACTTGAGATCAAATCTGTTTTCAGACATTAAACACTTCCTAGCTGTGTGACCCTGGGTAAGTCACTTAATCCCAATTGCCTCAGCCCAAAACAAAACAAAGTTCTTTAAAAAAAAGAAGAAAATAAATCAAGATTGATTAAAAAAAAAACTTGTTAATTTAGGACTCTCTTAATTGACTTCATCTAAATCATACATTAAATTTTTCTTTGTCTTTTTAAAATCATATTTTGATTTCCTAATATATTCTTTCTATTTCTAGCAATTCCTTGTAATAAAACATGATAATAAGCTAACTTTGCATAGATTTTTAAAGTTTGCAAAGCACTCTATCCATCCATCTATAGTTATCTCTTTATCTATTTAATTTTATTAGTTTCTCTATAAGAATTTTATAAGATAGATGCTATTACTATCATTTTATGCGTGAGAGCTGAAGCTGATGGATGTTGTTACTCTTCTTAGGATGATATAGCTAAGAAATATCTACCAGAGAAATTTGAATTCTAGTCTTCTTGATTCTAAGTTCAATATTTTTTCACTATAATAGCTAGTTGTCTCATCAGAAAAGTGAGAGAAAAAAACAGGTCAGCAAAATTAATCAAAATATCAAATGAGTCAAAGAAGGGAAAAAGGTATATTTTCTTTTCCTTTTTGAGGCCAGTTTAGATATTATAATCTTGTAGGATACAGTTTTTATTTATTGATGTTGCTGTTGTCTGTTGACATTGTTGTAGTCTTTATATATGATGTTTTTTCTGGTCCTGCTTACTTTATTTATTTCAGTTCATAGAAATCTTCCCCTATTTTTCTGTATTCTCCATATTCATTGTAATTTATGGTTTAATTCTATTTCATCATATTGTCATAGACTCTTTTTCCTGCCCAAACATTCAGATATCAGTTTTATTATTAATGGTCATATTTTAATCTTGGAATGAGATGCAAAGAGATCTCACATTTTCTTTCTGAAGTCTATCCCAATGGTTAGCAATTCTTCACTGGAAAAAATTCTTTTGATATCTACCCCTTGAATATTCTTGCTGCATAAGATTCTAAACCATGAATTTAGACCCCAAATTTCATTTTAGAGACCATCTAGTCCAACTGTCATATTTTAAAGATGAAGAAACTGACACCCAGAGAGATTAATTGACTTGGCCTATATCACAGAAGTAAAGTTCGTGGCAGACCTGCGACTTGAACTCAGATTCTCAGTTTATAAATCCGATATTTTCAAATATCCCAGTACAGTTTTATTTGATCTTTTTTGCTTCTCAGTATATCTATGAGCAACAGCGGTCACCTCATTTTATGAAATAGTCATATTAGACTGAAAGATCTTTATTAAATCATTCCTTACCCTTCTTTTTTTCTGGTATCCTCTTTGCAATAAATTACCACACGGTGAAGTTTAAGCAATAGCTGGAACTCTGGGACATCTAAAAAAGCTAACTTTAGGTCAATCACAATAAGCTATTCTCATAAATGTACATATAGCTCTTGAGAATTTTGCCTCTGAGGGGAACTGACAATTGTTTGCTAAACTGTCTCTCTCCTCCTTTCAAAAGAGAATAGAAAATCAAAATGCTTTTGGCTATCATCTTAAAATTCAGGAGTAGTGGAAGAGCTAAGGGTCATCTAATATCTGCCAATTTCCTTTTGAATCAATATTCCCCTTCACCTGAGACTCCATGTAAAGATAAGATGAATGGCATTGTCACCTACTAAATCCTTAAAGCAAAACAGAGGAGAATAGTTATGGGATGGAAGAAAAATATGTGAGTCTTCTTTAAATGAGAAATGGAAGACTTGAAGCTTCAATTAAAAAGTTGGGGTTTTGCTTTTTTGGGGTATATTGTTTCAAATCCTATACCTTGCATTTAATATTTGTTTCAATTAAATACACACATTGCTAAATAGGTGAAAATGTTCCTTGATGGCCAATTCTCCTTGAAAGTAACAATTACTTTGGGGAGAAATTCTTATCTGAATAAGAAAATTGCTTTGATATATATATAAAACATATATAACATATACACACACACACATATATATATATATATATATATACTTTCTTGATTTAAAAGATTTTATTTTCTTGATAAAGGAAAGAAAAGAATTAGAATTTCTCAGAGTCGAAACCTCAAACTTAGTCATGGAATTTTTTATGGCATTAAGACAAAAGTATAATTGATCCTAAATGATTTTAACCAAGTTGCTCAGAAAAATATTCTTTCTATGCAAACTTTGAGCCAACTAGCTGGTTCAATGGATAGAGTGCTGGGCCTGAAGTCAGGAAAATACCTCTTCATAAATTCAAATTTGACACTCAGACACTTACTAGCTGTTTGACCCTGGGTAAGTCATTTAATCTCGTTTGCCTCAGTTTCCTCATCTGTCAAAAAACTGGAGAAGGAAATGATAAACCACTCTAGTATCTTTGCCAAAAAAACCCAGGATCACAAAGAGTCAGACATGACTGAAAAATGACTGAATAATAATAATGCAAACTGTACTTGGGCTTTCCAAGTGAGGAACAAGAGAGATGCATGTCATCTGGGCTTCTGACTCTTTCCTGTCATGAGTTGGAGCCAAAACTCTTTCTTTTATTTTCATAAGTGAATTGCTGCCAAACTCTTTAACATCTCCCATCCAGATGGCCCCACACAATCTAGGTGTCCTCTCAGTTGAGTCCTTGTTGAGATTTTTGTTTGTTTGTTGGAAACTATTAACTGTGTTTCTTTAGAAGCAAGCATGGACTTTTAAAGGAAATATTTTAGCTTATACTAGACCCTTCTTCAAAACAAATAAATAAAATACCATGATACTTCTTAAGTGAATGGAATTTCCAGATTAGACAGAAAATAGAAGAGGGTTATAGACTTTGCTTTTGAAAAATGAAATGATTTTTTTTCCAGCTAAGGTAATTCTATTAAAGAAAACTATTTATATGATACATACATACATACATATATATATGTATATATATACACATATATATACATATATATCTGATAGAGAAAGAGATGTTTGAATGGATAGATAAATTATAGAACAAATACTTATGTGCTAATTATGGCTTGGAGAATTCTGCTAAGTGTTATTGTTGAGTCATTTTTCAGTCGTGTTTGACTTTTTATGACTTCATTTGGGGTTTCTTGACAAAGATACTGGAGTGGTTTGACATTTCCTTCTCCAGGAAATTTACTGATGAGGGAACTGAAATAAACAGGGTTTATTTCAGACTTGCCAAAGATCACACAATAATTATCTGAGGCCAAATTTGAACTCAGGAAGGTGAGTCTATTTGACTCCATGGCCAGCATTCTGTCTACTGTTTCACCTAGCTTGCAATGTTTGGGGGACTTGCAAAATTTAGACAAGATATAGTACCAGCCAAAGAGAGACTCTGTTTACTAAGAAAACAAAACACTAGTAGAAATAACTGTAATACATATACAATATTATATGATCATTGAGCTACAAAACAAAATGCTATCAACTTTAAATCATAGAAAGTTTAACTTCCACCTCAGATAATTACTAGCTTTATGATTCCACAGAAATCATTCATCCTTTCTGTTCCTTAGTTTCTTCATCTGCTATCCTATAACTTTTCTCAATCATTTCTTAATAACTTTCTTCCAATAGCTGTTCACATTAGTTACCATTGCCTTCTTCATCTTTTGAGAAGCAATAGAGTTGGGGAACATCCATATTCATGGTAGAGAATTGCCTGGAGTCTAACCCTCAGTGTGTGGTAAGGTCTGAAACACACTGTTAATTCTCCTCTGAATACCTCATCTTTTAACTATGGTGATTTTTTTTCTTTTGGGGCTTAATGGAAGAAATCTCACTTGATAGTCTGCAGCCCACTTGTCTGGGAATAACATATTTGGCTCAAATCCACAACTGAAATTAATCTTTGAAATTGTTTATTTACTCATTCAGTGTTAAAGCAACCAGTTATCTGGCATTCCATCAATCCACACTCCCTCTCTCACCCCCAAAATATTCTGTTTTAATTGACATTGTGTTGAAGTATTTGGAAAATCTGTGATTCTGAGACCCCATTAGAACCTTCTGGAAAATGCGATCTCAAAGAGCCTCTGATTGCGGAATGCCATATTGTTATGAAGCCTCAGAAAGCAAATGCTCTCCATAGGAAAATCTAGACTAACAATGGGTTGTATTCCAAGGGATAATGATTTAATAGACATTTCAGGAAGCAGTAGTATTTTCTGAAAAAGTGGAAAGAAAATTTTTACTCTCAAATCTAATGGCTAGCTTTAGAAATCATCTTATCAGCAAAGAATTGTTACCTATTGGCTATTAGGGAGGTGTTATCTTTACTAAAAGCATGGATTTTATCATAGAATTTCAGAGTTTGGGACCAGTCATAAATCATAAGTCACTTTTTATATGATATCCCTAACAAATAGAAATATACATTACTGGTGAATATTTCCATTGTGAAGGACATATATGTGCCTGTGTATGTACATGTACATATTATACGTATCTATGGATGTATGTATATACATATATATATATATATATACATATATACATATATAGAAAGACATACAAGTATGTAGGTATATATGTGTGTATATGACCCTTAGTAAGTAATTTAATTTCACAATGTTCTAAGCAATTTTTCAAGATTATGTAGACTGAAAAGTTTTTTTTTTTGGTTTGTTTGGTTTTTTTTTTTTGCATTGATAAAGAGAGACCTCTATCAATAAAATGCCAGGTCAAAAAAAAATTTTTTTAAGTACAATTCAATAAAATGCCCCTGGCCATTGTTCATGGTGTTTCCCACATAGGTGTTTGTAGGACGTGTGTTGAACTGCCATCCCCATATCTCTCATTTAGCTAACAACCTTCCCTTAGTACCTCAGCCTCATGCTTCATGTCCTTTCCCTGCATTGGTCCCAGTAGGTGGATCTTGCTCTTCTTCAGTCTCTCCTTGTTCATCTTCTCCTTTCCTCTGTGTTTCTCAACAAGACACAGATCACCAGGGGAATTCCTGTCATGGTAAAGCTAAGTACTTCTTGAAGCAGTGTTCTTTTCCTAATGTCAGTCCCTGTCCCCCTGCCTTTTTTTCCATTCCATCCTCAAAATTTGAAAGGAAGGATGAAAGGGGGCTTGTGTGTGTTTTCAAAACAATATTAAAGCTATCATGCTTGAGTCAGAGGGCCAGATTACACCCAGCCCTTTGTTCAAAGGTTGTTTTTATTTCTTCTTGACTCTTATAAGCCATAGTTGTCTGTCCTGTAGCCAGTGACAGTAACTTGCAGTGATGTCAAAAAGCTGCCTTGTGGAGCTCCTTCTCCCTGTCCTAATGTAATTGGCCTGTTGTTTCAGCTGTCCTGTTGTCACAGCATATTACTCTTGCCCCCAAGGAGCAGATGTTCTCCCTGTTCATTATAATTACTACTTTTTTCTGCTCTTGTGTGATACAGATATTTTTTGAAATGATGGTGATCCATTTTTTAAAAACCCTATTTATTTACCTAATCAGCAATATTTATGTGTGGAATTCCTTTATCTACCATATCCTCTAAAAACATTTAAGTGAAACATAAATAAAAGGCCCATCTATTATGGAACATACAGTGTGGTTTTATACAAACAAAGTTTTCTGACAATGGGTTGAAAGGTCTCTGCAGTTATGTACTAGGGCTTAGTACATGTTTGTACATACGTTTTAGAAATATATGAGTATGTGTTGGCTATTTTATGTTTTCAAAATATTCTATCTTTCCCAGTTCTTTGGCTTTAAA
Source organism: Sminthopsis crassicaudata (assembly GCF_048593235.1). NCBI lineage: Eukaryota > Metazoa > Chordata > Mammalia > Dasyuromorphia > Dasyuridae > Sminthopsis > Sminthopsis crassicaudata. Next base: position 652,742,019 of record NC_133618.1, read on the forward strand.
CTATGTGGCACTTTATCTTTAGAAGTAAATTGTTAGAAATTTGGTAAAGAAAAAACAAAAGTAGTCATGTTATAACCCAGTCAAAGATAGCTGACAATTTAAAAATATTAATAATATTAATAATAAGAGCAACAATAATGATAATTTTATAATTATTATAAGAAGAAACTTTATTTTATAATTTTATAATTATTATAAGAAGAAACTTTACATTTAACATTTTCTCTAGTATTTTGCTTTTTTCCCAGTCAAATCTGACTATTTGTGACTCCATTTAGGGTTTTCTTGGCAAAGATAAAAATCCCCCCAAAAAAAAATCCAGCTCATTTTACAGATGAGGGAATTGAGACAAACTGATATTTCAGTTCTTTTCAGTTTTATCTGCTTTTTTGTGACCCCAATTATTTTTTTCTTGGCAAAGATTCTAGAGTAATTTGCTAATTCCTTCTCTAGGTCATTTTACAGGTGAGTCAGGTGACTTGCCTAATATCATACAACTACTATTTGTGATCAGATTTGAACTAAGGAAGGTGGATCTTACTGACTTCAGCCTTGGCATTCTAACCCCTATGCCTCCTCGCTACTTCCAATTTGATAATATAAATAGGGCAAATGTAAGCAAACAGAATTGACATGGAGAATAATTGGCCCATTCTTGAATTCATATTTTTGATAACCTGTTCATGCACCTTGATCTTTGCTTTGAGAAATCTGAGGCTTTTTAAAAACCCAACTTGTGTACTTTTTCCCTCAGATTGAGGAAGACACATGGCAGAAATACTACTTGGAAGGAGTCTCCAATGAAATGTATACAGAATATCTTTCTAGTGCCTTCGTGGGTCTGTCCTTCCCTACAGTTTGTGAGTAAGTAGAAGTCATCTGTCTGCTCTTTGGGTCTCAGGGAAATGTGAGGTTCATGCTTAGATCAACTCCATGGAGAACAATCAATTACATGACCAATTGTTATTAAACCCCTTTTGTGTATAGCTCAATCCTGAGCTATACAACATATGTATAATTTGATGGGATGAGAAGATGGGGACAGAGGTGTAAGAAACCTAATCCTTATCCATTAGAAGATAATATTCTAGCTGGACAGATGAAACAACCACACTTAACAATACTATATTAAGACTTCAGTTGCCAAGATTTTCAATTAGTTAGCCAAAATGGAGGTGATCTTCAGGTTGAAAATCAAAACAACTATGATTATAATCTGGGTTATAATGGGGAAATTTAAATTGGGATTTAGAAATTGTGGAAGAGTTTAACATGGGTAGATAAAAGAGAGAGGAAGTAATGAGGAAATGTATTAGGAAAGGCATACTTGTGCCTTTTTGTTACTGTGTTAATATAACTGACCTGTTTGTGGGGCAAGGATAGGAGACATAGGTAGATAGCAATTCTTCTGAAAGATAGTGGGGTCTTAGTGGACTTCAATCTCAGTATGAGATAGTATATGATATGGCAATCAAAAAGCTAAAATTCATAGATTAAATTTCCATAGCCAGGGCAAGTAATAATCTTGCTATATACTCTGGTCTGTTTATTTTACATCTGTAAGTCAGTGACAGGAGCAACATCTTTGAAGAAACATTGAATGTTCAAAAGAGGGATACTGGGAAGGTCAAGAGACTTGAGATCATGTTAGATTGAGGATCAGTTAAAAGGAAATATATATTTAAAAATAAAAAGATTTAAAAGAAATACAATGGTTCTACTTAATCCCAAAGACAGTGTAATAATTTTGACTTGGATAGTTCACCAACCCTAGAATCAGGAAGATCTAAATTAGAATCCAATGTCAGGTATTTCTGAGCTTCATGACGCTGGGTAAGAGACTTAATTGCTATTTGCCTCAGTTTCTTCATCTGTAAGACTCGGAAATAATAGCGACCACTTCCCAAGGTTGTTGTGAGGATAAAATAAGATAATAATTATAATATACTGAGTACAATATCTAGCACATTAAATGCACTAACTGTTGTTAGCTATTATTATCAATTATATCCAAAGGACAGATTTAGAAAAAATAAAGGGGTTGGAATCTACTAAGAGACAAATTCTGACTTGATGGAAGGGGCAAAAAAAAAAAAAATCCTAGCAAGTAAAACTATTCAAAAGTAGATTGAGCTGCCTTATTGTGGACTCTTTAGACAGTATTTGGGTGATCATTTATCATATATATATTTTAGAAAAGCTTTTTGGTCACATGTGGCATAGACTAACGTTTAGAAAAGGAGCGATTCAAGGAATAAAAGATAAATGAGTTCTGTTCATTATACATTGAGTTTGCTATGGATATGACATCTCTACGCAGATATGTTAAATAAACAGTTGTTGATAAAGGAGAAAAAATAAAGGTGAATATATAGACATGGGAATCATCTGCATGGAGAGGATTATTAGATCTATGAAAGTTGATGAGATAACTAAAAGAGAGAACTTAGACAGAGGCTTGGAATACTCCCAAAGTAGGAGAATGATGACCCAGCCAAGAAGACTGGGAAAGAGTAGACTAAGAAGAGAACTAAGAGAAAGCAATGTCACAAAAATCCAGAGAAGAATCAGAAGGGAAGCCTGATCCATATCATCTCTGCTGGGATCAAAGAAAAATGAGAACTGGGGAAAGACTTTTGGATTTGTTCATTCAAAGCTTATATAAATTTGGAAATAAAAGTTTTAGTTAAGTGATGAAATCAAAAGCTTGATTGCAAACGATTTAAAGGTGAGTGAGGGAAAGGGAAACAGAGATAATGCGTATAGAAAGCATTTTTTAGAAGTCAGTTGTCAAAGAGAAGAGAATATATGTGGCACCATGGCTTAAGAGAATAAACCTTATTTTTTTTTACTTTCAGAATAGAGGAGATCTGGGTTTGTTGGTATGCATTAATGAAGGATACAGACTTTAGGTAGAGATTGAAGATTGGGGAAGGGAGAAGAGATGGGTTCAATGGTATGGATATAATGTTTGACCTTGCCTAGGACCAAACCTACCTCTTTAGCAGAGTCTAAAAGAAGAAAGAATTATGTCAATAGGTTTTAATTTATAGATGAAGTGATGAAAGGGAGTTCCTTGCTTATTTCCTCTTTTCTCTCAGTAAAGTTGAAATAAGGTCTTATATGGAGAAATGTTGTCTTGAGGTGTGAAGAAAACATCTGGAATGGCTTCTATGGAAAGTGCTTGTTACAGAGAATTTAGAAATTCAGCGGAGACAAAAACTGAAAAACAAAACCTAAACTTGGTTCTCATGGTCACAGAAAAAGAATTCCTTTATTAAATCTTAATTATTTTTCTCACCCACTTCCCTCAGTAACTATTTTATACTGTCCCTGCACTCTTCAAACCTCCATTTGAGGTTAATAAACAATAAAAAATATTTTAAATATTATATAAATCCTATCTTGATTGAATTCAGCCCATTTGAGCCTGAGATATAGTTTGGGAATTTATTTTTTATTTTATTTTATTTTTTAAATTTATTTTTATATTTTTAATGGTTTTTATTTACCAGATATATGCATGGGTAATTTTACAACATTGACAATTGCCAAATCTTTTGTTCTAATTTTTCCCCTCCTTCCCCTCCCCCCCCCCCCCGCAGATGGCAGGTTGACCAATACATGTCAAATATGTTAAAGTATAAATTAAATACAATATATGTATACATGTCCAAACAGTTGTTTTGCTATACAAAAATAATCAGACTTTGAAATAGTGTACAATTAGCCTGTGAAGGAAATCAAAAAATGCAGGCGGACAAAGGTAGAGGGATTGGGAATTCTATGTAGTGGTTCATAGTCATCTCCCAGAGTTCGCTGAGGTGAAGCTGGTTCAGTTCATTGGAACTGATTTGGTTCATCTCATTGTTGAAAATAGTTTAGGAGTTTCTACCAAACACTTGTTCTTATGACTTTTTATGTATTACACCCCTGTGTAACAGAACAGTATAGTAGTTGGTGCTTAGGGTCCAAGAGAAGATTGGCTTATAAGCAGAAACAGTTCCAAGGAGGAGAAAAAGCTACCCCCATTCCCACCATACCAACCCTAATATTGGAGAGCTTAGCATTGATTCCTTATGGTTTCTGTGAAATCCAAAGTGGTAAAAATTATCCTGATGTGACTGCAAATGTATTCAACTTAGAACTATTATTCGTTTAACACAATGATACAGCTGAGGTAGAAATAATCAATAAAGAAAGGACATTTAATGAGATTTAGGAACATCCCAAAACATTGAAGCTCTCCTCAAGCATTTGATTATCTGGAGCCTTAATTATCTGTGTTTTCTAGTTTAAATTAAAGAAAAGCTATAACTCAAAGTTACCAACAGTTTAATGATAACGCTCTTCAATTCAGGTTAATTAAAGCGCAGCCGTAATTAGAGTGTAGCGTTGTATATCACTGGGCTAGCACATAAGTATTTTCATTACAGTAAGAATTGGCTGTTCAATTTCAAGATGACATAAAGGACACCAAAATATATTTTAAACTGGGGGAAGAAGAAGAAAAACGAATTGGGGAATATGCTGAGTGTAATAAAGTATAGATGAAATATACAGATTCTCAGAGCAGTTTCCATAATTATGTGCTGCACTAAAGCAATATTCAGCCAATAACATCTTAAAGCCTTGCAAGTGACTATAATTTGCTATTCCATTGGGCTGGTGGATTGCCTCCTTTGGATTCACAGCATGTAAAAGCTGTGAGTGTTTCCCAAAAACCTATGGTATCCTATGTTGTAGTTGTTGATGGACATGTTTTCCAAGCTATTAGAAGTTCTAGGATAAATGGGAGAGTATCAAGGTGGCTAGAAAAAGAAGAAGAAAAAGCTGGACAAGTGTGAGCCCCACCCAGAAAACCAAACTGACTATAAAGAGACCCTCAGTTCTATCAGAATTGAGAATCAACCACAGCTACTAATTTCTGTACCGCTCCCTATTTTACAAATAAGCTAGATGGATACCTGGAAGATGTTCCTTTGATGTATAATCTAGTGATTGTTTTAACATTTGTTACTCTACTTTGTAATCCATTTGTACAAATGTTTCTTCTTATTCAATACCTTATCATTTCTCAACCGGGCCATTGCAATAATCTCTAATTTGATCTGATTACCTCAAATCCTTCCTTTTTCTAATGTATCATCTGCAGTCCCCCAGAGTAATTTTCCTGAAGTACATATCTGCTTATGTGATCCTTATCTCTTACACCCTAACCTGGTTCCACTCAAAAACAAAATTCAATAGCTTGCTGTTGTATCAAAGATCATATAACACACATATGCATGTATGTATATATTAATACTCATATGTATGCATGCACTATACCTATATACACATACATAAGACTGAAAAAGTAGGAATTAAGTTGTGAAGAACTTAAATGACAGAGGAGTACATATGTGTGTGTTTATGTATAATAAATAAATAAATAAATACACACACACACACACACACACACACACACACATATATAAACTACTCTATTACTTAAAGTTTTTCTCACCTTCTCATCCTACTTTTTCAGTCTTATTATATCTTACTCTCCCCCTAGTCTTCTGCAGCCTAGATGTACAGGCCTAATTTTATACATGTAGCACTCCATTTCCCATTTCTATGATTTTATACTGGCTATCCCCCATGCTTGGAATTCCCTTCCTCCTTACTTCTGCCTCTTGAGATTCCTAGTTTTTTTTAATATTCAGTTCAAATGCCAACTTCTAATTGAAAACTCTTTTGATCCTCTTGGTTATTAAATTGCCTCTATTCTGTAATTATCTTATATATTTGCTTTATATATACATATTGTGTATACCATTGAGATAGAAGAATTTTGAAGTAATGGACTGTTTTATTTTACCTTTGTATCTCTAACACTAGCACAGTTTCTTGTATATAGTAATAATTTAATAAATACCTTTTTTTTTTTTTTTTTTGGTTGATTGGCTGACTAGTGGAAAAGTAAAAACTAAGAATTTGGTCCCATGACTTCACTTCTTTTTTTACCTTAACACACTACCCTTGACTGTAGTTCTCCTCTTCACACACAATAGGTCTGTAAAACAGCTAGGGCCAGGAGCTATGTATAATGAAATAACATTGGAAGTACTTCAAAATGATTTTACAGTGTATTAAGTCGCATGTATCTATGTGAGTCATAACCAACTCAGTCATTGCCAAGTCTTTTATTGCTCCCCAACTTAACAGACCAGGAAGATAGGAGGGTAATTCATTCTATATAATCTAATTTAAAAGAAGATAGATAACAAAATAGAATATAGTTCTTTAAATCTCATTATCTAGTTTTCATTAGATTTTTTTTTGCTTGTTTTCTTTTTATTGCTAGATTTGCTATCTCATGAACTCAACTCAAAAAACAATCATTACAAACCAGCTACTTGCAAAATATGGTATTAGATGCTGAGTATTCAAAGACAAAAATAAAATAGATCTTGCCCTCAAGGAGTTTATATCTTTACAGGAGGATTAAGCAATAAATACAAAATCATATAAATTAATACAAATCAATTTCAAGGAAGTGAAAGCAAAGTTCCATAACTAATAAAAATATCAGAAGAACCTAGATTCAAATCTTGTCTTTAATACAAAAGTGACAGTGTGAATGGGGAAGATTACTTAATATCTCAACTATAGAATAGTTGTTTCCCATAGAGGAATTTTCTTCACTAGGAGGTTCCTACTTCAATAAAACCATAGGTGCAGACCTCTCCTAAAAAATTAAAAGGTAGAGAATTCTCTTAATGAGGGTATATAGACAAGAAAGATTTCAGGTACCGAGTTACATTTAGATAGAAGGTAGGAAGTCTTAATAATGGAATTAGAGAATAGGGGTGGGAATGTATTCTAGATATAGAGAATCATTGGTGTGAATACACAAATGTCATGCTCAGGGAATATCTGGCAGTCCAGTTTTACTGGAATGGAGACTGTGAAGGGGAGTAAAAGTAGTCACATAATTCAAGGTCAAAGAAAGAAAGGTCACAAATAAGCCAAAATAGTCATAGTAGCCCCTTTATATGGTAACAAGTTGTTAGGAAGTGGCAAATTGTCTCATATGGATATGATTGAATATTATAGTTCCCTAAAAAATTGAGAAATAGAAAGAATTCAGAAAAACTTGGGATGACTTGAATGACTTCATGCAGAGGAACGTAGGCAAAATAAGGTGTGGAGAGGAGATCATGCACAATGACTACAAGAAAGTAAAGAAAAAGAATATTTGAAGTATCAGGAAGATCCATGTAATTGAAATGTTCTAGCTCAATTCAAGAGGTTTAGGAAATTCCCTTCTTTCTGTTCCACGGGAAAGTAGAAAACCATGATTATAGAATATTGCCTAGGCAGCCAGATGTGTTTGCTGTGATAACTGAATTGACTTGTGTGCTTCTTTGTTACAAAAGAAGGATTTGATTTGTGAGCTTAGAGAGGAGATGGAAATGAGTAATATTGTTTGGGAAGAGTCATTGAAACTAGAAATGGGAGAGCCACTCCCTCTCTTCCTCAATTTAGTTTAATCAAACAAGTATCCATTAAGCACCAACTAAGCTTGAAATGTTCGTGTTTAAAATATTGCCCAGGAAATAATTTTGTTCAGAGGTAACTAAGAAATTACTTCTTTATTGCCAGCAAAAATGGCTAAGTCAATGGCTTTTTAAAAATTGAACTCTTGTAAACTTCTTCTTTGGAATGTAGCTGTTATTACTGGAATGGCAAACACCAAGGTCCTTAGAGTATGAGTAAGTTTCAGCCTGACTGGGAAGAATCAATTAATTATTCATTGTTCAATCAAATATCCAAGTATTATTTATGGAGTATTGATCACAGGTATAACCTTGTGCTGGATACTAATGGGGAGACAAAACAATATGTTGCAGGAAGTCATGTTGTAAAATGTTGCTCCACTCAGTACTATTCATAACATCCTGCCAATGTATTTCCAAACCCCATCATGATGTTTTTGGCTGACCATTTATAGCATTATTTTGTGAGAGAGTTCTCTGGGATGTTATTGTTTCCTTGGAGATGATTCCCAGCATGGAGTAGGCAAAAGAAGGGCAGAATTGGGAGTTAAAGGCTCTAAGTTTAATTACTGGCTTAGACAGCCCTTGGCTATCTAACTATGGTCAGTTCTAAGTCTCAGTTTCCTCATATGTAAAATTGAGACTGTGTACACCGGGGGTTCTCAAACTACGGCCTGTGGACCAGATACGGCAGCTGAGGACGTTTTATGTGACGTGTAGGCTTATGGCAAATGGACTGAGGGGCAGAGACAGAGTGTGAGCTTTTGTTTTTACTATAGTCTGGACCTCCAACAGTCTGAGGGACAATGAACTGACCCCTATTTAAAAAGTTTGAGGACCATGGTGTATACCATACAGATTTATAAGGCTATCATTTTGCAAGCCTTAAAACCATATAGAAACATTACCTATTGTTATTGTCATCATAATTACCATCTTATCTCATTTATATCATCTTTTTTGATGGTATTTAAATAGAAAACATCTCAAGACAATTCCCTATGCTGCTATAATTCCTTTTCAGTTAATGTTCTGCACACTATTGCACAAGTGGCTAAAAAGACCTCTTTTATAATTGGATAACAGTATTGGGATATAAGCTCTTCTTATACTCTTATTATTAGACATGAAATTATAATTAATGGTACAAGGCAGTAAACAGTAAGTGGTACAGGAGGAGTGATGACTTCATTCATTAATCGTCTTGATGGTGATTTGCCACAGACCCTAACCCGAGCTTTGCAGTTTAGGGACCAGCCGTTTCCATTGGCTTCAGAGGTGGCCTGTGAGTCTGTGTGGTATAACTCAAAGGCAACTGGCCTGTGGGTTATAAAAGAGTCAGCTGTTAGTCACACACCAGGATTCCATCTGTTCACGTTCGTCCTTCCCTACGGCACACCCAGCTCAGCAGCCAGGCTTTAGGGGATACCGTTCATAAAACCTGAGCATATGTGGCTAGTCACAGGAAGGTCAGAGAATGAAGATCACTACTGAAGGATCATTTTATGAATAATTAGAAAAAAAGCCTCTATATTGACTGTCACATAAAACTATACGAAGGAAATGTGCTCTAAATAATTAGGAAAAAAGCTTCTATATTAATTGTAATTCAAACAATAAGAAGGTAATGTCCTGCTCATCTTTTCCAGATAGATTTTTCTCTTTCTCAGCTAAACAATTACCATTTAATTAATTATTTTTTTCAATCAATCAACTTTTTTTAGTACTTACTCAAAGTCAATTGGTAGGGCCTTCCCCACCAAAATTATTTTGTATTTATTTCATCTGTATTTAATAAATGTTGCATATTATTTTCCCAATAGTGTATAAGTTTTTTTGAGAGTAGGACTCACTGTATTCTTGTTTTTGTATCCATGGTATTTACCTCAGGGCTTAGCTAGGTGGCACAGTGGATAGAGCATAAGACCTGCAGTCAGATAGACTCCTCTTCTTGATCTGGCCTAGACTTACTAGCTATGTGACCTTGGGGAAATCATTTAACTGTTTGCCTCAATTTCCTCAATTGGCAAATGAGCTGGAGAAGGAAATGGCAAACCAGTCTAATGTCTTTGCCAAGACAACCCAAATAGGATCCTGAGGAGTCAGATCTGACTGAATAAAACTAAACAACAAATAGCCCCTGTATTAGGCATTTAATGAATGCATGTTGATTGAAGAGGGAAAGATATCAAATATGCAGTGTACAATGTGAGGCATTGAAAGAGAAACAATGACAAGACTCAATCCCTGTCTAAGATGCACTAGATTTCATGCTGAACTTTTAGAGTGTACAGATATATACACAAGAGAGAGACAGAAAGAGACACACACACATAGAGAGAAACTGATTCAGATAAGGGGAGAGAGAGAGAGAGAGAGAGAGAGAGAGAGAGAGAGAGAGAGAGAGAGAGAGAGAGAGAGAGAGAGAGAGGAGAGAGAGGAGAGAGAGAGGAGAGAGAGAGGAGAGAGAGGAGAGAGAGGAGAGAGAAAGAGAGAGAAAGGAGGAAAGAGAGAGGAAAGAAGAAGAGAAAGAGAGAGATAAGGAAAAATGAGAGCTAGAGAGAGGAAGAAGAAACAGAGAGACAGATAAAGGGAGAAATAAAAAGGTAAAAGAAGAGCTAGAAAGAGGATAAAGAAAGAGAGAGACAAAGAGAGAGAGAGAGAGAAAGAAAAAGACAAGAAGAAGGAAGAGGAGGAGGAGGAGGAGGAGGAAGAGGAGGAGGAGGAGAGAGACAAGGTAAAAGGAGAGACAGAGAGAGGAAGAAGAAAGAAAGAGAGAGAGAGAGAGGGAGAGGGAGGGAGAAAAACAGAGACACAGTCAAAAATAGAGAGATGGAGACACACAGAGGCCTACTTCCCAGAATTGTTATGAGACTCAAATAAGATAATGTATGTAAAGTACTTGGCAAACCTTACAGTACTATATAGATGTCTACTGTTGGTTATATCTTTTTTATCTCTCCCATTGACTAGCACCATGTTTTGCAAAGACTAGGCACTTAATAAATGTTCATTGAACTTAATTGCATTTGCCAAATTAATGGTTCATAAAATAATTCCTATGAAATCCTTTGAATTTGGAAGGCTAGCATTGTAATAGAAGGCTTCCTAGATTGAGGGGGAGAGAAGGCATAAAGGACCAGATAGAAGAGAGAGGGCATTCCAGGTAGGGGCATGGTATGATCCAAGAGACACCCCAGAAGGATGGATTCTTGCCCTGGAAAGGGCATGCTCCCTGTGAAAAAGTAAATTGATTTCCTCCCTAGAGGAACAACCTCATTGCGAACAATAAGATATTTTTTAAAGCAGGCTATTATTTTTATCTTTAGTAACAAGTGTGGAGAATATGCCAGCTGTGAGGAGAGAAGTGAGGGCAGATGGGAAAGGGAAGGAGGAGAGGGGAAGGAGGAAACCCCAAGTTCAGCAGTTGGGCTGCTGCAAGAACATCATGTTCCAGGTACCAAATCTCACAGAGAGCATATTAGTCAGTCATTCATCACCTGCAAAATATAAAAGCTTAATTGTATTAGGTTTTACAGCTCAGAGGGGATTAGGACAAAAGATGTATTTAAAATATGGTGTCTGTCTCTGTCCCTCTGCAGCTGATAGGGTAGTTAAAATTCTAATTGGATGTGGAATAGCTGAAGCCTGGGTAAGTGGAAGCTTATTTCAGCCACTGATGTGCTAAAGGACAGAATTTTCTATATGAATGAAGGTGCAGTACACATATACACAACATACCAATATAGAGAGATTTTTTTGTTGTTTAATTCACTGGGCATGGAAAAGAGACTTGTGGTTTTGTCTGTTCATTGTTTCTGAATTTAATAGATAAAGAAAAATTGGAGGTTTTTCTCTGAAAACTATTGCCTGAGTTCAAAATAAACTTATTGACATCTTCATTAGGAATGTTGAGAGAATATAATGAATGCAGAGCTAGCTCTAAAGCCAGCAAGATCTGTGTTCGGGACCTATTTCTGACATATGTCATTTGTGTGACCGTGTACAAGTTGCATAGCAGGTGTCTTCCCATGAAAGTATATAACTAATAAAAGTTCTTGGAAATAATTCTGAGGGGTTATTACATTAACAGGTATTTATTAAGAGCCTAGTATGTATCAGGCCCTTCACTAAGTAGTGGGGATAGAACCACAGAGACTGAAAATATCCATTAGAAACTTACATCCTTCCCCCTAGTGGAAGAGATAAGCACATGGATGTGTGTGTAATACATAGATTCACCAATTTAGAGAATCCCCCCAAATTTTCATTTGTGTCTCTTCTCTGGCAAACACTATGAGCTTGTACTGGTCTGATCAGTTGTAGTCAGACACATAAGTACTACCACATAGGTATGCATATATATTATATAGATATAGGTATAGGTATAGGTATATATATATATATATATATATATACATATATATATATATATATACTTATATCTATATAACAAAATATATAAATATCATATATATATAAAATTATAATTCTAAAATTTTGTAGGGAAGGCACTGGCAGCTGAGATCATGAAAAAATTCTTGTAGAATGTGGTTTTTGAGCTAAGCCTTGAAATAGAAGAAGTAGAGGTGAGGAAGTTATGGCCCAGAAAAACCTCTAAGATGGGAGATGGAGCATCAAATGGGAGAAACCAAGAGAGGTCAATTTTGGTTGAATCAGAGAGTTTGTAGATGGTTGAAAAGATGGGCTGAGGCCAGGTTGTGAAGGGATTTAAAAGATAATCCTGACTAATGTTTGTGTTATGGTTTAAAGTTTATGAAGCATTTTATCATTGTTATATCATGGGATCATGGAACAACACCTCAATATGTAACATCATAATTTGATATTTAAACAATCTATGAACTTAAGATCAACTAAGAGAGACAGTGGATAAAGCCATAAACATGGACTCAGGAAGGCATATTCCTCAGTTCAAATCCAGCTTCAGATATATGTGTGATTTGTGGGGAAGCCATTTTACCCAATTTTCCTTAGTTTCCTTATTTGTAAAGTGAGCTGGAGAAAGAAAAGGAAAACTATTCCAATATCCTTGCCAAAAAAACCCAAATGGGATCAGAAAAAGTTGGAAAAGACTTAAAAAATGATTTAATAATAGCTTATCCTTCTGTATACTGTTTTCAATGGGACTAATGTAACAGATTCAGGATTTCTCAATCTGTGTACTTCTCACTTATGATTCTCTATAGATGTTCTATCCCACATACTAGAGGAATTCCTTTGTTTTTTTCAATATTTCATGTAGATGTTAGCCACATTATTGAGAACATAGCTTCATTCAAGTCTCAAAATGGTGAATCAATCTGTTGGGGTCAGTACTCATAATCATCAATCACCTGTTTCCCCTTGTTCTTGCTACTTTTTTAATCTTACAAATTCTTAATTATATCTTTTGTAATACTTTTCATATATAAGACATTGTTGGCAATAAGCTATTGCATACACACACACACATACACACACACACACACACACACACACACACACACACATATATATATATATATATATATATATCCATACATACAATGTACATGGACACACACACATTAGATCCTTCAATTGGTTTATGAGTCCCTTGGAACCTGGATTTTTCTGAAATGGGAGAATTCAATAATTGGCAATTGTATCTATTTCCATAGAAATATCTTAGTGAAGAAGGGTCTTAAGAGCTGTTCTTTGTTCTGCCAAGGCAAATAAAGACAATGGGATATAACTGTGTAACTGGGAAGTTTTAGTCTTATGAAAAATGCTGTTTTCTTTGTTTTCATCACAGATATGATCCATCTACAAATACACTGTCTTAATAAGTGTCATAGAGATATGATATATGGATCAGGAGTTGTCAATAGTTTTCTAATCACTTTTTAGAGTTGGTCTTTTCCATTCATTTAGAATCCTGCCTTTTTTGAGAAATCTTGAGTCCTGCTCATTCAGTGACTTTGAAATTGTATCACCAGCACCTATTTCTTCTATGATATGTGCATTTTGTCAAGTTGAGTCACTAGTCCAAGCTTTTTCTTTCTAATGATCATAGACAGCTTCTCTGGCAGAAGTAAATAAAAAACTTAAGGGGTCCAAATGTTGTAGCTACCTTATCCCTGAAGTCAAAAATTAATTATTATGGAAAATCTTGAAAATTCTGTATGTTTTTTTTATTTTAAGTTAATCTACTAATACTTTCATCTGGTCCAGATTTATCTTTTATTGGACTCTGTCGACTCTCTTTTTTTTTCTTGAGAAGGAGCATGATATAATGGTTAAAGGACTGGCCTGGGAAGTAGAGTACAAGTGCAAAAAATGAAAAGCTCTTTATATAAATTGAGCTAACATTCTCATGTAGAAAAATAGTAAGCTTGGTATTGGTCCTGTTACATTAGATGTAGTACTGTGTATTTAAGGTAATTGGAGGTAGGAGTCTGTCACCCAAAATAGAAATCAAGAGTAATAATAGAAATCTGGAAATCATTTGTATAAATATGGTAGCTAAAGATCTGGAGATAAAATGCTTGTCAAAATAAAAAATATATATCTATATATATCTATATGTATATAGATATATATAGATATAGATAGATAGATAGATAGATAGATAGATAGATAGATAGATAAAATATAAGCTCCTTGAAGGCAGGAATTTTTGTTTTTGGTTTTTGTATTCTCAATGCTTTATTCATTGTAGACAATAAATGCATATTGAATGAATGAAAGAAGGAACCAAGTATAAAATCTTGGGAAACATTCACATTGATAAACTGAAAAGAAAATGGAATGCTAGCAAAGGATACTCAGAAAAGAGGATGAACAAAAAAAATGCACTATAGAAGTCACACACTTATACATAATTCTTTGGAGAGGGAGTATATAAAGAACTTGATGAAGACTTTTTTTTTTGGTGTGTCTGATTCTTTGTGACCTCATTTGGGGTTTCCTTTGGCAAGGATACTATAGTAATTTTCCATTTTCTTCTCCAGCTCATTTAATAGATGAGGAACTGAGGCAAACAAAAATTAAAATGATTTTATTATCTCCATTTTATGGTTGAAACTGAGACAAACAAGATAAGTGACTTGTCCAGGGTCACACAATAAGTGTCTGAGAGTAGGTTTGAACTCAGGAAGATGAGGCTTCCTGAATTGAGGCTCTGCACTCTATCCATTGAGCCTCTAGATTCCAATTAGAAAGTATTCTTGTTCCTTTCTATGTATAGGAGTCAAGTGGGTCATATATCTGTTTCCTGTTGGGGCTATTATAAAGAACCAGACAACTCAATCACAGACTCCCTATATGGGCAGTGAGGTACCATGGTGGATGGAGTGCTAGACTTAGAGTCAGGAAATCTTAAGTTCAAATCTGACCTCAAACACTTAGTAAATGTCAAGTCACTTAACCTGTTTGCCTCAGTTTCAACCATAAAATGGAGATAATAAAAGCACCCACCTGTGAGAGTAGTTATGAGCATCAAATGAGAGAAGAATTGTAAAGCACTTATCACAGAGTCTGGCACATAGCACTATATAAGCTATTTTTATTCTTGTTAAGTGGTCGAAGGGTTGAAAGAAGAGTAGAAAGTTATTATCATCATTACTTTTTACATTTAAACACATATTTATTTTTTAGGAAAAAAGAAACTTTTTATAATAAGACAACACTCTTAGAGAAATGGCTGTATGCTATTTTTAATAGAAGTTTCCATATCAATGGTTCATCATATTAATTAAAAATGTGAGCATGTGATTTTTTTTTCTTTTGCTCCTAGACATCTTATCCTAAAGGTAACCTGATTTCTCAATTTAGTTACTTTGACATTTCCTTTGATTGTAAGACTCAATTCAACATTCTGAGTTTCCTTTGGTTAAATGAAAGCAGGCTGAAGATGTTGGTCTTGGATAGGATTTAGAGGGCATCCTCAAAGCTGTCTGCCCTCTGTGTATAAGACTGCCTGGTGCAGCCTCTGCAGCAGCCACAAATCACATCTTTGCATTTGAACACGTTGATTTTATTGTGCACTGGAAGGTGCAAAATCTACAGCAGGTTTCCTTGTCTAATTTGTGTCAGCAAGTAATCTTTCTAGTCCAAAGGGCCGATGTAATGGTGAGAACAATTTATTTCCCTCTGGGTAGGTAGAAACAGTTGGGCTCGGTTTCTTAAGAGCCTTTGTTCAGGAACATCTGTGTTGAAACTACTGTAGTTAACAGATGATGTTGGCAGTAAAAAAAAAAAAAAAAAGAAAAAAGAAAAAAGAAAAAAAAGAAAGCTTTGTATAATGTCGTTGTCAAATTTGGTAGAACTCTACTTAATAATTATCAAGAAAGTGATCTAACTTGTTATTACAACAGTTTTATTGCAGATTGCCAGTTTAAGACCTTTTTGTGACAAGTGACATTTTTCTAAAAAATCTTTCCTCTTCCCCTGTAATTATTTTGCAACCAACCACAACTCTTTGGACATACTGGGAAATGTCATTTGGAAGAAAAAAAAAAGCAGGAATTAAACGCTGCCAATCTGCCAGTATAGTCAGGAAGCCAAACTTCTGCCTAATATTACTACTCCACTTTCCATACAATGGTGCTGACATGGATAGAGGCAGAAGACTTATGAAATTCAAGAAGTGGAAGTAACTTAGAACCCAGTGAGTTCTAACCTAGACCTAATGAGGAGCCTTCCACTATAATACGTCTGTCAAATGGTCATCCAGCTTTTGCATGATAACCTTCACTGAGCGCAGAAACACCCTGCTTTTTAAGGTAGTCCATTTTACTTTTGAGTTGCTCTGAATATTAAGAAGGTTTTCCTCCTTCCAAGCCTAAATTTACCCCTTTGCAACTTTAACTTTTTGCTTCTGATTCTTCCCTTTGGAGCCAAACAAAACAAATTTAGTATATCATCTAAACAGGAGTTCTCAAACTATGGCCCACAGGCCAGATGAAGCCCATTGAGGACGTTTATGCAGCCTGCAGGGTTATGGCAAATGGGCTGAGGGGCGAAGACAGAGTGTGAGTTTTTGTTTTTATTATAGTCTGGCCCTCTAACAGTCTGAGGGACAGTGAACTGGCCCCCTATTTAAAAAGTTTGACTAAGAGATTGCTCTTCAAATATTTGAAGGCACTTGTCACCTCCTCCTAAATATTTTCTTGTCTATGGTAAATCTTCTGTCTAACCAATTTCAGGACAAGTTTTTCACTACTCTGGCCTTCTAAATACATTTCAATTTATCAATGTCTTTTCCAAATGTGGCTTCCAGCAAATAGTAAATGCTATTGATATGATCCATTTGGGGCAAAATATAGTCCAGCTATCACTTCTCTAGTCTCTGCATGCCATGCTTCTCCTAATGCAACTTGTTTTCATTAAACCTTTTAGCTTCCATTTCCTATCATTGACTTACTTTGAGATTATAATACATTAAAATTGTAGTTCACAAAATCTGTAGCTCTACATTGTTTTAAGATGAACTTCTGTCTAGCCACATTCCTCCCATATTTTATTTATAATATTGATTGCTTGAGCCCAAGTATAAAACATATTCTTATCCCTACTATAAAACTTCATTTGATCAAAGTCAGCCCAATGTCCTAGATTGTAAAAAGCATCCTGACTCTGTCATCCAGTATACTAGTTATCCTGCCTAGATTTGCCAGATGCATATTTGATAAGTATGTCATTTTATGACTTCATCCAAGTCACTGATGAAAATATTACAAAGCACAAGGCTGAGCATAGATTTCTGGGCTACTACACTGAAAATGTCTTTCCAAGTTAACATTAAACAATAAATGATTTCTCTTTAGGTCTGGTCATTTGATCACTTCCAAATCCTTGTAATTTATCTTACTGCCCAGACTACTTCTCATCACCTTTTCCATAACACTGGTATAAAGACTTTATAAAATTTCTCTCCTAGAGAAACTATTCCTAACAACTATTATGTTTCCCGGAATATAGTAGGACTTTATAAATGTTTTTCTAAAAATCAACATAAATTATATCTACTGTATTCCTTTGATGTCCTAATTTAGAAGTCCATAATGAAAAGAAATGAGGTTGTCATGGCATGGCCTATTGATGAAGTGAGCAATGCTAGTTCTTTGTAACAACCACAATTTTTTGTATGCTTAGTAAAAATTCCTTTTAAAAATACCACTTGATAATATAGAAATATGGTTGTCATGATTGCACATGTATAACCTATATCAAATTTCTTTTGTCTCAGGGACGGGGGCAGAAAAAGAGGGAAAGAATTTGGAACACAACATTTTTTAAAATTTTAGAAAACTGTATGATATGAAGAAAAAAAATAATAAAATTTTATTTTAAAAAATAACAGTAGATTATTATTGAAAAGAAAAAAAAAAAAAATAACAGTAGAGCACTAGTTTTGGATGACCTGAATTCTAATCTGGCCTCAAGTGCTTAATTGATATATGAGCCTGATTTAGGTACTTAGCCTCTGCTTTCTTTGGTTTGATCAACTATAAAATGGGGAAAATTAGAACACCCACCTCATGGGGTTTTTGTGAGAATCTAATGAAGAATATTTTAAGGGTTTAGTCCAGTACCTGGCACATAATAAATGCTATATAAATGATTACTATCTTCCTACTTCACTTCTCTTTCTACATTCTATAATTTTTCCAGTAATTAAAGTTCACTGGCCTAGAATTTGCAAATGCTATTGTTTCCCCATTTAAAAATTTAGGACAGTATTCTCTATTCCTTAATATCAGTATTTCTTTGGCTCTCCAGCACCTTCCAAATACTACTGACAGTGGCTTAGCAAACATATCTGCCAGGACTTTTGTTACCCAAGACTGTCTCTCATCTGGGCAAAGAGACTTTAACTTAAAGACACCTAGGAGGTATTTTACTTTTTCTTATTTATATTGGTAGCTTACTAATCATTTTGCCTCTCTTCTTTCTAGTTCAAAGATTAGACTTTGCATATGTAGTAAAAAAAATAGTCCAGTAGTCTGACCTTCTCTCTAAAATCTATTATCTCATCTATCATGTTAGGGAATTTATACTTTCTTTAGTCTTTTTCTTTCCCCTCAATATAGAGAAACAAGGGCAACAGAGACAATCAAAACCTTTAAAATTAGTAAAGAGAAGACAAAGAAAGATTGATATGGATTGAAAGGGCAAATAAAAGTTCTTGGGAAATTGACCTATTGAGAGAAATTCTCATTCTTTAAAAGGGGAGAAACAGTGAGGTAAAACAAAACTGGAAGAAAATGCTTGGGGATAAAACTAATGAAAAAAGTCTCCTGGGCCTTCTTTAAACTATTTTCCTTCATGATCTCATCACTTTGCATGAATTAGATGATCATCTCTACATAGACAATTCTCAAATCTACTTATCCAGTCCTAATTTCTCTCCTTCATCTAATCTTATATTGCTAATTGACTAGTGTACATCTCAAACTGGGTGGTTCGTAGACATTTTAAACTAAACTTATTATCTTTCTCCCAAACCCTTAACTCTTCCTAACTTTCCTATTACTATCAAGGGTATCACCATTTCCCTAGTCAGTCAGGAAGTCAGAAGTACCTACTATGTGCGAGGGTGTGAAACAATGAAAAGCAAACAATTCTAGTCCTCAATCAACTCAGTCTAATAGGGGAGACAACATGCAAGCAACTATGTACAAATCAAATAGATAGATAGACATATATATATATATATATATATATATATACACATACATACATACACATCTCTCTCTCTCTCTCTCTCTCTCTCTCTCTCTCTCTCTTTCTCTCTCTCTATATATATAATCACTCAAACTCTCAAATTATATATCCTTCCCAAATTCTCATGCTTTCTTATTCTACTCCCCATATCCAATTAATGATCAGGACTTGTCATTCCTACCTTCATAACATTATTTCATATATAACCCTCTTCTATTATCTGACATTACCCCATCCTTGCTGCAGACTCTTATCCCTTTACTCCTGAACTATTGAAAAAGTCTGCCAGAGTCTGCTTACCTCAGGTTTCACCATACTCCATTCAATCCTCCACTGATCTTTTAAACACATCTTCCTTATCCACAAGTCTAACTATGTCATTCTCTTATTCAAAATATTCTTGTTATTTCCTATTCTCTCTGGGATCAAATTTATAATCCTCTATTGGGCTTTTAAAGCCATTTATAACATGATTCCTTCCTACATTTCTAGTCTTCTTAAACCATACATCTATATGTGCCCTGAAATCTAGTGACACTAGGAATCCATGCTGTTTCTCGACCCCAAGGCTCCATCCCTCAGCTTCCAGGCATTTTCACTGGCTTCCTGCCTATAACCTTCTTCCTCTTATCTTCCCCTCTGGCTTCCTTCAAGTCTTAGCTAAAAACCCATCTTCTGCAAGAAGCCTTTCTTAGCACTCTTTAATCCTAATGCCTTCCCTATGAAATTATCCCCCATTTTTTTTCTGTATATATCTTGTTTGAACATAGATGTTTGCATATTATCATCTCCATTTGACTAGCAGCTCCTTGACAAAAGGGACTGATTTTTTTTTTTGCTTTTTTTCCTAGCACTCAGTACAGTGGCTAGCATACATTAGGTTTAATAAGTGCTTATTGACTAAAGGTGTAGTGTTCTAAAATATTCTCCATCTATGTCTTGCACTAAGCCAAAATATTACTTCTCTCCCATCCATTAAGTAATTGCTAAACTTTTTCCTTCTCAAAGTTTATTTCCTGTACTAAATAAGTAGAAGGGGACAGTTTCTTACAAATATACTCTGTACTAATCTACACCTTTCATTTGTTAATTTTCTGGATATAATTCATTTTTCTGTTGCTTACATGTAAACCCAATGGCCATCTTGCTTGCTTGATTTTTCTCTTAATTGTATATCATTTTTCCCCTTGTCAGTCTATATTAAAGTCATTCTTCATAAAAATCAGGGGTTATTTCTGTCATACACAGTCTAGTACTTATCACAGCACCAGGAACAGATAGTATTTAATGATTTCTAACTCACCCAGTCTGGTACCTATCTCAGCATCAGATATAGATAATAAAGATGGGGGAGGACATTCTGAAAACCACAGCTAGCTCAGTGGTCAGTGGACTGTGGGAAATTGGAAAGTTTGCCCTTTCAGGAGCCACACAAAGTGTCCCAAAAGTCTGTAAGTAATAACTTAAAACTACCCTAAGATTTTTGGTATACCTGAATAAAGCAGAAGTTTTGCTCAAAGATAATGGGATATACTAACATCATTTCTTTAGTCCTGAACTTAACTTCATTGTGTCTCTTACTCTCATCATCAGTTTCCCACTGGTGGTACTACCCTCCCACTCCATCAGCTCTTCCCACCTCTTCTAGAATCCCGAGGAGAGGATAGTGACATTTAGACAAGTGCCCTTAATTATTTCTGGCAGGATCCCCACAAAGGAAACCATGGAGCAATTCAATCTTATTTGGTTAGCCACAGGTTTTCAAGTAAATAGTGGCCTGGAACTCTGCTGAGTTCTGAGTGTTCAGAGTTTTCATTCCTAACTGAAATCCTAAGGAGTTATTCCTTCAATGGGCTTCCCTGGGGAAATAAATAATGTCTAATTTCCCAAACTCCTGTTTGAACAGCTGAGACACAAAGACTTTCTCATTGACTTGAATGTATGCGTATTGGGTTATATGAAATTGAGTCAAATATTTCAATGAGGAGGAAAAAAGAATACAATAATCTTGTGGACAGGTGCTGCTTTTTGTTTTGTGTTTCTGATCCCTAGTACTGTCTTGCATATAGTAGATGTTTAATGTGTGTGTGTGTGTGTGTGTGTGTGTGTGTTTATATGTATATCTGAAGTAGATCACATAGCTTCTCCAGGAATCACTTTTCTTATTTTCAAAATTAGGAGGTTAGACCAAATGATTATAATGTCTCTTTTAGCTCTAAATGTATGACCAGATGTGCTGTAAAAAGAGCATTGGGACAGATGATCTCTAAGGCTCTTGGTGTGTGTGTGAGCAGGCTGTCCCCTATAATTAACATAGAACTTAGAAGAAAATTAAGAGATGTCATTGGGGAAGGTATGATAGGAAGAATAGATGGGCTGGCTATGTGACAAGGGTAAGAGATAACAGGCAAAAAGTCATTATGTTCTATTGGTACTTTCATAATGTCAGGAGAAAATAAGGAAATCTACTACAAATGATGGACGTTCTGTATTGAACTCATGGTAGGACAAGGGCAAGAATCACATAGGTTTATCAAGAAGAACTCTCAATCTGTCAGTCTTTTCCAGTTCTATATCAACTGAGGTTTCCTGTATTGAGTCAAATTAAGCTGCAGGCTCCATTCCTTTCCATCAATTCCTTTAAATTTTAGCATTTCCACCAACTCCCTCCAGAATCCAAAGATTTTTGTTTTCACTGGAGGAAACATTCAGATTGATAAGTTCACAGATCTTCATGAGAATCCTATTACTTTTTTTATATTTTTCATTTAAAATCAATTTTGTTTGTGTATAGAGAGCTATCAGTAGACTTAAAAGCTCTGTGTTCAAGTCTTGCCTCTAACAAATAATGGTTATGTAAGTTAATTCACCATCACTCCCCAACCCTCCAGACAACCTCATGGATTTATTTTAAGGGAATTAATTAGAAAATGTTAACGCCATCTATACAATTCAGCATCTCTGTCAAGAGAGCCAGGTCTGAATGGACATGGTATAAACTTTCTGATGGGCAAAAATGCAGAACCATGTGGGATGAGAAATAGCAGCTCCTTGCCACCCCACTCAAGCATATAGCTTCCTCACCAATACACTTAATAAGAGTAATTTGTTAGCCCAAGGAAGGAGAGCTCTTATTCATAATTTGTTTTACTTTTTAAAAGAGCACATTTTATCCACAACAATCTTCTCATGTGGGGAATGCAAATATTGCTTTCTCTGTTCTACAGTTGAGGAAACTGAGGTTCAGAGGTGATGGGACTTATATCATTAAACTAGTAAATTTCAGAGCCAAGATGGAACCCAAGTCTTCCATCTCCATATCTAATTTCTTTTGTTAAAAATAATAGGATTTTCAAGTAGACCTGTGAACTTATTAAGCTGGATGTTTCCTCCAGCAAAAACCCATGTCTTTGGATTCTGGGGGGAATTGAAGGAAAAAGGTGAAACTTAAAGGAATTGATGGAAAGGAATGGAGCCTGCAGATTAATTTGACTCAACACAGGAAACCTCACTGGATACAAAACTTAAAAAGATAGACAATTGATAGCTCTTCTTGATACCATGTTGCCTCATGTTAAAGGCAAATATAAAATGTAGGAAAGTGGAAATGAGAAGTAGGGTTTGCCTGGAACACTTTCAATTGATTAATCAATAAACACTTAGTAAGTCTTTACTTTGTATCAAGTCCTGTGCAAAGTTCTGGGGATTTGAAGAAAGGTAAAAATGTGATTCATGTCCTAAAAAAGTTTCCATTCTAATGAGGAAGACAATGTATAAATCTGTTCATATCAGATATGTACAGAGTAGATGTAACTTCAGAGAGAAGGTACCAAACAACTTTGGTACAAGGTAGGATACAGTTAGGTAATGGCCTAGTGCACAGAGTCAGGAAGACTCATATTCCTGAGTTCAAATCTGGACTTAGACATGTACTAGCTGTATGATTTTAGGGGCAAGTCACTTTATCCTGTTTGCCTCAGTTTCCTCATCTGTAAAATGAGCTGGAGAAGGAAATGGCAGATAATTCCATTGTCCAAAAAACAACAAGAGGAATTGAACTGAGTCTTGGAGGAAGTCAGTAAAGTCAGGAAGGAGAGGTGATCAAAAATAATATTCTGAGAATGGAGGATAGAGAAAGAAAGAACATAAAGCAAAAGATAAGAGTGTTGAATTTAAGAAAGAGCCAGAAGATCGATGTTGCTTAATATTACAATACATAGAGGGGAGTGATGAATTAGAATGCCCAAGTAGGAAAGGTCAGCTCATAAGTGGTCTTAAAAGCCAAATAGAACTTTGTACATTTCATCCTGGAGGTAATAGGGAGTTATTGGATTTTAGGGAAGAGAGATATGGTCAGATCTGGCTTTCCACAGAATTATGCTTTGACTCCATGAGGAGAGTCATGTATACTCTAGTCCCTTGTTAAAGGGCATATAACCAATAGGAACTATGCTTTGAACTTTACAAATAAGGAAAGGCAAAGATTTCTTCTACCCTCTTTGTTTCCAGCAGCATCTATAGTGGCTATTCTCCACTTCTAACAAGAAATCCCATGGAGATTTGGCATTGGCTGCATCCAAACAAAATAACCATTTCCAAAGAACATTGTATAAATTGTTTCTCCTCTCTTCATTTTTATATATAATAGTATTTTATTTTTCCAAATACATGCAAAGATAGTTTTCAACATTCTCCTTTACAAAACCTTATGTTCCAGTTTTTTCTCCCTCTCTCCCTACTGCCCCCTTCTCCAAGACAGAAAGTAATCCAATATAGGTTAAATTATGTACAGTTCTTCTAAACACTTTTCCATATTCATTATGCTGCCCAAGAAAAATTAGATCTAAAGGGGAAACACATGAAAAAAAACTAACAATAACAACAACAAAAAAGTGAACATATTATGTTTTGATTCACATTCAGTCTCCATAGTTCTCTCTCTGAATGTAGATGGCATTTTCCCTCCCAAGTACATTGAAATTGCCTTGAATCACCTTATAGTTGTTAAGAGCTAAGTCCAACACAGTTGACTATCACATAATCTTATTATTGTATACAATGTTCTCTTGTTCTGCTTACTTCTCTTAGTATCAGTTCATGTAAGTCTTTCCATCTCCTCTTTTTTTATAGCCAATGAAGAAGGATTACGTTTACCTAGTTGACAATGCTTTTCAGCATAACTCCATACCTCCCTCTGGGGTCCCAAGGGACAAATCAAAGCACTCTGGAAATGCATTCCCTGAGCAAGGGGTCAGAACTCATATATCCTTCTTCATAGAGTCAGAGCACTCATGCCCAGCTCTTTGAGAATCACTCCAGTCCAAACTCTTACCACATAAATATAACTAGTTCTCTCTCTCTCTCTCTCTCTCTCTCTCTCTCTCTCTCTCTCTCTCTCTCTCTCTCTCTCTCTCTCTCTCTCTCTCTCTTCTCTCTCTCTCTCTCTCTCTCTGTATATATATATATATGTGTGTGTGTGTGTTTGGTAAGAGGAAGGGGAAATGTGGTTGATTGACATGGTCAAACCAAAATAGCCAATTAAGCTGAGACCAACTTTCCATCGTTAATCAATTCACAAATGTTATTCAGTGACTGTGGTGCATCCAATTTGGTGCTGGAGATTGAGAAGAATTCTAAAGTAGTAAGCAGCAATGATCTCAGCTTCAAAGCCTCTCTATAGATCTACATGTGAAGCAGTGGTCATTCAAAGAAGTAACAACCCAGGATTGCATAATCTAGATTAGGAGTGTTGATAGGTGAGGACATCAGTGAAGTCTACAATCATTAAAAAGAGACTTCATAAACCTTGAAGAAGCTGAGAGGACACAGGAACATATTCAAAGAGGGAAAGGCATGGAGCCAGAAAGTTGGCCAAATCCTTCTGGTCTGTTCTTCTGACCTCTCAGCTTTTGAATTCCTATGGAATTCTGAGTGGCAGAGCCATGCTGGGCACTTACATCCGACTAAGTATTATTATCATCATTCCATGTGTGCTGGGGTCGGCTCTGAGCAACAATTGGAGCCATTTACACAGAAGCTTGGAACAGGATCCAAATCACAGGTCCACCTGCTCCAAATACCTCACTCCCCCTGCAGTTAACATTTTACTACAAAATGAAGTGACTAATGAATCTGGCCCAGTGTAAATCCCCAGACAAAATCCCAGCTTGGGGTCTATGTCTAGACATCCAGCACCAAGGGCAATTTGTGCTTCCAATATCCAGTGACTTATCAGCTTGCAGGAAAGCAGGTTTGATGGAGTGATAGGGAAAGGATAATGCATATTCCCCATCCCACTGATCTCCCAGTCAGGATAACTGGGGAATGAGGATGCTCCTTGATAATGTTTGCATTAGTAAATGGAAAGATCTTAACAGTGTTGTTATATGGCTGTAATCATTCAGAAGGATTGACCTGAAAGTTTCTTTCTTCTTGCAGACTGTGCTTTGTGAAGCTAAAGCTCTTAATGATAGCCATAGAGTACAAGTCCGCCAATCGAGAGAGCCGGTAAGTTGCTTGGACTCTGGGACTGACACTGATGATGGGGAATGTGCATCTCCAGAATGTTCAGGCCATTCTTTCCTAAATGGGATTTGTTTCCTCTGAAGCCTGATGCAGCCTATTCCGATAGGTTTCAAAACACATTTATTGAACGCTAGTCCTGCCACTCCTATTCCCCAATCAATTTTCTCCTAATCTATAGATCCTAAGTAGAGGGGACAATTTAGCAAAGAGTGTGGGATCCAAGAATATGGGTTCAGATCTTTCCTTCGGTGTTTACAATTTATGTGTCAGACATGACACTTTAGCTCCTGGATGGTTGCCTTATGTAACATGAGGGGGCTTCGACTACATCCTCTAATGAGAGGATATAGTCCTCTAATATTATGATTTTTGCCATGGGTCTTCTGAATTCCCAAACAATATAAGCCACCCCCCTCCCAATTTTCCTAGGGGAGAGAAGAGCAAAAACTGAAAGTCTCTGCCTGGTTGCATCTTTCCTACCCTAAAGCTAAACAACCCTTGCAATGCTTCTCTTGTCCCAGCTCCCTTTCAATGGAAGGGATGCACACGTTTTTACCTCTAGGAAGCAGCAGATGGGCTCAGGACTGTTCTGCAGCGGGCAGGGGGCAGAGTGGTTATGGGAGAGATCTGCTCTCTTGATATCCAAATTACAAGCAGCCTATTGTGTACCATATGCGCTTCTCCCGGTACAGCCTGAATCCAGGTGGCAGAATATCAGTTTCATGTAAATTAGCCAGGAGAGCTGCACTCAAAGTCAGGCTGCTCCTTTTATTTATTTATTTTGCTCTTAATTATGTGCAAATCAGAGTGATGGGGGGAATAGGTCTGGCTGGGATAGATAACACCCAAGTCAATATATGATTCAAGGCAGGGGAAGAGCATGATACACTGGCTTGTCTCTATTATATTGAAGACATAGTAAACTAGCAATCTATATCGTGGAAATGGCATTGTGTGTTGGAGAAATAATATAGATGTTGCTCTGGTTTCCCAACCCTTCTCAACGGTTTTTGGAAGAATCAGAACACAAATGGCCAAGATGCTAGGGCTTTGGTCCAATGGGATGGTGCCCATTTTTTTCCTTGCCAGCACTCACCTACCTTTTTGTAGATATTCTGATTGCTCCTCAGCAGGAAGGAGATTCACAGTATGGCCCATTCTGAACTGCTGAGCAGGACAGGCCACGAAGTGTAAGATAATCCCTCTTTCCTACCAGAACATTTGTTGGGATTTCCTAGAATGGTGTTTCAGTTCCAAGAATTGTTTGAACTCATGATGGTGTCATCTGATTAACACGTTTTCATTCTCTGGATAAATGGCCTAGTTATGTCAAGTTACCAAATGCAGAGTCTGTTTCTCTATGCTGGAAAAAAAACTGGATTGGAAAGTGGTCAATCCACATGTTTTTTGGTTGTCTTTACCACTTGATCAGATTGCATTTCAGGGCTGATCTGATCAATTGTTATGATGTTTTTGTTTTTTGTTTTTTGTTTTTTCTCTTTAAATCCAAATCAACCAAAAAATGGCAGATTTGGGGGCCACATGTAGAATTGACCTTGGCCTTTCCTTTTTTCTTTTTTCTTTTTCCTAGGTTGGCAAAGTGAAGCATAATTATTTGCAAAAAATAAGTAGATTGATGTCACCCTGAACACAGGTTGAATCATTTCCAGATTTAATAATTGCATTTGGCCATCATTTCACAAGGAGTTCCCTGTGTTTGTATAGAAAACATTATCCTTTCTAGACTTTTTGCAAATGATATTCTTCACATTACCAAGTTTTTTACCTGTCAAGTGGGTAAATCTTTGTGTAAATTTCTGGTGTTATCTCCCTCCCACTTCTCTGCACTCTTCAGAAAAGTGAAATGTGAAATGCTGTCCATTACCCTGAGCTTTGTTTCTGTACTAATTTTTGTCTTTAGATTGCATCTGGAGTTCTGGTTAGTCAGTTCACAAATATGTATATTTAGTCACAAGGGGTGAAAACTACCTCTGATAGCTTGAGGCAGACAAATTATCTCTACTGGAAAGGCCACTTAGACCATGATGTCCTAAGAGTTTGGTCAGTGAGCACAATATTTATGAGAGAAGAATAATAAAGTATTATTATTCCCTGGAGACATGTTTTCCTGAATGGACCTTCATATTGATTCTCCAATCGGAAATGTTTTCAACGGAGGCATCTTTTTTATTTTTTCAGTGAACAAATGGCCTTATTTTTTGGAAAAGTGGAAAAATTTGTTCCATTTTTTTTCTTGCTTTCTATACACAACTACATCCTTTAATTCTTAAATGTGGCTTGGTCTCAACTGTGGAAGTACTTCCTCTCTTAAGGAAAAGGTATGCTTAGGAGAAGGGAATGTGGATCAGTGCATCTGAAAATGGAGGCATTCATCAGCACACATTAGCCATAGAGGATGTGCAAAGCTATAAACTAAAAAAAAAACTCTTGATAATGTTTTTCTTTTCCTTTTAATTATTCTTTACTCTCATGAGACATTAAGATTGAAAAGTTACTTTCCTCCACTTTTGAGCCCTCACATTTACTCCATGTTAATCCCTTTGTTTCTCCTCTTTCCTCCACCCATCCCCCCAACTTAGCATTATTTCATATTTATTTGTCCTTATTCTTGGCAAAACTGCTTGTTTTTGTATCATATTCTTCAAAGAATTTGAAACAAAGGTTGTGTTTTTTTTTTTCCTTTAAGTTTTTCTTCTGGTGTTGGTTGATTTCTTACCAAAATGTTTGATTTAAAATTTTTTCTTGTTATTTGCAGAAGCCGAAAGCGGTATGCACTCTTCGTTAACTTTCCTTCCAACCTCAATCCTCTACCTTCACTCCTAACTCCAGGACTAACCCTTTGTCAAGAATTCAGGAAGATAACACCTACCTTTCTGTGTATATATAAATATGTGTACATATATACATATATGTATATAATCACCCTCGTCTGGTGTATATATACATGTATATACATATGTATATTTATATACAAGCCCCCTGGTTATATTTCTCTAAATTGGTGGTAGCACTTGATGTTCTGGTTTTATTTGTTAGTTTCTGTGAATTATGCACTAACTTCTTTGCAGAAAACCTTAAAAGGTGGGAGGGAGCGGGAGTAGGAAGGAACACAATCCTGTTTTCAGTCTTGACACCACTGGTGTGGCTGATATTTCACTTAAAAGGATTATTTTTCTCTTCAGTATTTTTGTCTGTTTTTGTATTATGTTGATGTGTACACCAGATTTCGTGATGCCATTTTGTCTACATACCATATCCACATTCCCAGTGATCTCCTCTCTGCATCTATTTTTTCAGAGTCTGCCTTGTGTGGTATCGTTATGTTTCTTTACCTACATAACAGAGACCAAGTCCATGTTCTTGTTTTGCTGATAAAGTTTCAAGCAATTTAAAATCCCTGCAATACTCTTTTCCCAAAGTTTCTTTGGAGAATTATTTCTGTAATTGTTTCACCAAAAGAGTGCCATTTATCACAGTAAATACTTGTGTGTTTTTTTTTCTCCTTGTGTGTTTGATATATTTCTGAATGTGACATCTTGAGTCTCATCATTTGACTGTGTCCCATTTTACTCCTATTTGGTGTCGCATGAAGCATGTTCAAAAATTTTAAGTGACCTTTCCCCCTTTTCTTGGTTAATAGTCTCAAGAAGATCTTTTACAATTCTCTTCTCTGTGGTGATCTTGTTGAAAACATAACATGATGTCTTCCACCCGCTCATCTTCTCAAGCTTCATCTTCCTCATTGGTTGTGTGGTCCTTTTTTGTATTTGTGTGTGGGTCTGTGTGTTCATATGTTTGTCTTATCTTCTTCCCTGAGTCTTTGGATTCTTTGTTTTTGACTAGTTGTGTGGAAAAAGAGGTGGCTTCCTGTCAGTTTGGCATTAGTTATATGACCCAACTGCAGAGAAGTTACTGCAACAAGTCGAATTTTCCAGGATGTTCAGTGTTTGCACCTCTAGTGATGGCTTCTTATCTTGTGGTGAAGGCATGTTGCTGATGAAGGCATGCTTCCTGTCCAAAAGTAAGATGGGCTTGCTCCCAGAACAAAATACCCAATTAGGCAGAATATTTCCATTTTTATGATCCTTTCCCTAAGAACAATTAAATACACACATATACACAAACACACACACACAAGCCCACTTCAATTTTAGAAATTATGTCTATATCTACATTACCTATACTTGGATCAGACAAACTGGGAGCAACCTTTGTTATCACATTAGTGTGCCATTATTTCACTGTAGCATGGAATATCGACTTGTCTTCCACCTCAATCCTTCTTTTTTTTTTTTTTTTTTTTTTTTTTTTGAGTTGCAGGTAAAAGTATATGTGTCTAGGTTTACGATGGAAATGATAAAGCTCAGAAGAAAGTAGTAGTTAAGTGGTTACAGACCATAAGCCTCAGGGAAGCCTGTAAGTTGGCTGCCTAAGACACCAGTGTAAGCCCTGACACTTCTCTCCATCTGCTTTCTACCCAAGAATTAAAACTGATTCAAATAAAGTGCCAACTACTAGTAGATGCTCCTGGCACAATGCACTGATAGGGGTTACTATTCCTGGTAATGTTTTCTCTGGGGAGGCCATGAACCAACCTTAGATGGTTGCTGTTTACTTTTGCTTTTGCTTGCCCTAGTTCCCATTAGCTTGTGGTTGTTAATATGCATATTTCCATATATTATGATACGAAAGACTATATTATCATGAAGCTTGTTAGCATGTTATATTACCTGGGGGAATGGCACAATACATTTGCAAGGAGGATTACACTATAAGAACATTTTCCCATCATACATATTCAGGGTAGCTAGAAAGCTGTTTTTTTTGCTTCTTTTTCCCCTTTCATCTGTTTTTGCACATTCCCCCTCCCAATAATTGCCAATCCTTAAGAACTATAGATCTGGATAATTAGTACAATTTTAGGAATATGATTATGAATTTTCATGGAGTTCCTTTGCTTTTATCACCTTCATGATTTAAAAAAAAGACACAGATAAAGGCAAAACCCAGTTCCAGTCTTGTATCTATGACTAATCTGCCTTTATTTTTCACTATGTTCTACTCTTTTACTCACCAATCAATCAGTGAATTAACAAGCATTTGTAAAGTTCTTCTTCTCTTCTAGGAACTGTGAGGAGAATTACAAAGACAAATGATATGGTCATTACCCTCAGTGACATTACATTTTTGTAGATGGAGAAGGAGAAGGAAAGAGAGAGAGAAAGAGAGAGGGAAAGAGAGAGGGAGAGAAAGAGAGAGAGAGAGAGAGAGAGAGAGAGAGAGAGAGAGAGAGAGAGAGAGAGAGAGAGAGAGAGAGAGAGAGAGAGAAGAAGAAGAAGGAGGAGGAGGAGGAGGAGGAGGAGGAGGAGGAAGAAGAAGAAGAAGAAGAAGAAGAAGAAGAAGAAGAAGAAGAAGAAGAAGAAGAAGAAGAAGAAGAAGAAGAAGAAGAAGAAGAAGAAGAAGAAGAAGAAGAAGAAGAAGAAGAAAGAAAGAAGGGAGAAGAAGAGAGAGAAAGAAGGGAGAGAGGAATGGAGGGGAAAGGAGAAAGAGAGACAGAGAGAAGAGAAAGAGAGAGGGAGAGAGAAGAGAGAGACAGAGAAATTTTGGAGGAGGGCATATCTGAGTACATCAAAAAATAACTCATGTAGCAGGTCTGAGGTATCTGAGCTAACCTTTGAAGGAAACCACAGATTTCTAAGTGGCAGAGGTAAGGACAGTAAGGAGAGAGTGCATTCCAGGCAAGCTAAGAAATATCTACTATTGCCCTCATCTTGTTCAACTTGAAGTGCTCTATACTTCCAGAAGAATATTAGCTTCAAATGTTCTTGGAATGGTGATAATCAGAGTTTAAGAGGACAACTGAAATGGAAGTAATTTCAAGGGCTCATTGTGCACAGTTGTCCTAAATGATTACTATTTATTTGGGAGGCTTTTGAAGTGAGCTCCACATTTTTTGGGAGAAAGACAACA
The DNA here is from genome assembly GCF_048593235.1 of Sminthopsis crassicaudata. NCBI lineage: Eukaryota > Metazoa > Chordata > Mammalia > Dasyuromorphia > Dasyuridae > Sminthopsis > Sminthopsis crassicaudata. The sequence continues at coordinate 652,773,791 of NC_133618.1, forward strand.
GGATTCCAGAGGGTTCTCACCATCTCATTAATTCAGCTTACTTTGCCCAATGTAGCCGCTCCTGGGACAAGGCCTGACTCATATGAACTCCAACATGATATGTTCCAAAATTACTTTTTTTTTCAAAACTAGCTCTCTATTAAAGAAAGCGATCAGAAGAGAATCTGGCCTCAGCTGAGACTATGACTTATAGTGAGGTAGGGAGCAAAAGATCAATTCAAGTACAAACCTAAGAGAAGAAATGAAGATGAAATGTGTGTCTTCCACAGCAGTGAGGGATTATAAGGCAGCATGGTTTGTGTAGTAGGGGATACCTTGGACTAGGAGCATGGAGGGCTAAGTTCTGGTCCCTGTTTGAGAAAAAAATAATGGTTTTGTTCTTTGTTTTTTTTTTGTGTGTGTGTGCTCCACACTTGCCACTTAGTAAACACCTAATGAATGTTTGTTGGTTGATTGTGACCTTAAGCAAATCACTTAATTTTTCTGTCCCTCAGTTTTCTCATTTATAAAATGAGGAGTTGGATTAAATTATCTATGGTCCTTTCCAGATCTAAAGTTTGATTCTATTTTCCACACAGTATCTCAGAAATTATATATGTAAGTGTGTTTATATACATATATATGTATGTATACAGATGTATACATACACACATACATACATTTACATATAAACACATATGTATACACACGTGTATTTATGTATGTATATGCCTACTACATCTAAGGCACCAAGAAAAACACTGTGGAGTATATAAACAAATCACAGTCCCTTCTCTCAGGGGACTTGGTGTTCACATTTAATGTATTCACGTATAATTATAATTATATATATATATATATATATATATATATATATACATACATATATAGTGTTCACATATAATTTATAGTTATTTAGATGTGTCAACAGTATGCTACATTGCTGAAAAAAGTACATTTAAGAAAAATCTTTGGCAAAAGAGTTTTTGGTACTTCTTAAGATATGTTTCCATTTTTGTTCTATTCTGGAGTAGATGTAAGAACCTTTTGAGGCATAAGAAAACCAAATTTTCATAAGATTCCTCAGGTGAACAGGGCCAAACACGCAAATACCAGAATGGCAAAAAATTTACAGAAAAAGAAAAAGAGCAGATCAGACTTTGTGATACTCTATTTAACAGGAAGTCTTGTGTCTGGAATGAATAAATTCATGGAACAAAGAGAATAAATTAGATATTCCCTAGGAGCAGAAATGGGCCAACACTACTTTTAAAACTCTTTTAGAATTGAGCTAATTGATACATTGAAAAGTAAAGAATTTCCCAGAACCTGAAGATAACTTTGTCTGTATTACTAACCTCTCAAAGGCAGAAAACTAATGAAAAGTGATCCACAGGGAGAAAAGCTCCTTTTTCAGGCAGAGGACAAAGATATAGGCACAATCAATATATTCTTTTTATTTATTTTAAGGGAGATCAAAGAGTCTTGAGAGATCAAGAAAAATAACCAAAGAATAGAAAGCACTTGGCAAATAGGAGTCACTTGGACCTAAGGTTGTCATCTTATATTTTTAAGGAAGAGATAGATGAAATTTCCTTTAAGCTCTTAGAACCTTGGGAATTTTGAATGTGCATAGAAGTTTTAAAGCTTTTATTAGGGCAAAGTTTGAAAAAAAAATATTTCCCCAAAGAGTCTTTGAAACCATGTAGTCAGCCAGCAATTTTTTTTTTTTTGCATTTGCTCCATTGGAATCCAAATGTACATCATGACCAAGTTATTAAAAAGGAAAAGAATCTGGCAGGATGCTATGATATTTTTATATCCATCAAGAATTCCTTTTACTTTTTTGAGTGCAGAACTCATTGGCGAGATTACCATTCAGAAAATTGAAGGAGAATCATATATAAATTAGGATATCCACAAATTATGCTATTTCTACACAAATATAGAATTGAGTACAATAGGAAGATATGTGTATTTTAGAATTATACCATCAGTTTCATTATGGAAGATGCTTTCAGAAGCATAAGGTTTAAAGAAGAAATCTCATGACTTTATAGCCTAAAGTCAGTCCAAATTAGCTTGTCCATTTCCAGAAGTTCTTCTGGAATTTAAAAAGAAAAAAAAAAAACAAAACTTGTGAATTTTTAGTTGTAAAATGGACCTACATTGCAAATCGGTTACCTCCTGGGTAGCTCATTAATTAGTACTAAGGGCTAACTGGAGCAATAGTAACCAGTGACATCATTAGAAATTATTTGCTTCCAGACCTTAATCATTTTAATTACCTTAGTTTCTGGTTTGACTTTAATGGACATGAAGGAAAGACAACACAATAAATGGTTACTTGGCAGTTGTTAGAAGGCTGATCCCAACTTTTCACTGCATGGTTAGCTGTTTTTCATCATAGAGATAAGAATGGAGAGAATGAAAAGAGACTTCTCATTTATAGAAAATTTGTTCCTTCCTACTTCATCTTGTATAATCACACCATAGGTTCAATTATTGGGAAATACAAGAATGAAGCAAATAATCAGGAAGAGAGATATTCCAGATTATGTGGAATTTATTTGAATTTCACTAAGCAAATGATAAATATCGAAATTCTACCTTTGATCTTCATCATTCTAACCTTTTTGTGTATTACTCAAAAGATTTTTTTAATTAGACTAAATAAGCACTGATAAAAATGTACAATATTCCTATTTGTGGCATCTACTTCCACTTCTGACCCAAATGAGGAAATAGACATGAATCTTTTTCTAGTACCTGGCATGTACTCCAACTGATACTCAATAGATGCTTATTGATTGACTGATTGATTGGTGTACCCCAAATGAGTTGTTTCCACTCATTATGATGAGGGTAGTATAAAATCAAGGATATGAGATTAAATGCTGATCCATTCTTAGGTTTGGTTACTCTCTGTATGCACTAGAAATCCCTTTGAAAATGCAGCCTGTTTTTGAAATTCACCATATGGAGGGAGAAACTCTAATTTTATATCTAAAAATTAAATATAGTATATTTAAAAAGAACAGGAACTAGGTAGGTTCAAATTCTGCCTCTGATGCTCATTGACTGTTCTTGGGCAATTCACTTTTCTGTTCTCTGGGTCTCAGTTTCTTCATCTGGTACATGAAGAAATTGGACAAGGTGGCCTTTGAAATCTCTTCAGTCATCTTTAATCCTGTGATTCTATTGGCTATAGAATATAAATATTGAGCTAGCCAGAGACTCACTCATTTCTTTTATGACAAATTCTTCCCTTCTCCTAACTGGGTTCTACTGCCAACCATTGAGGGTAGTAGAGAGCAGAGGTCATGGTTAATCCACTAAGTGTAAAACCTATTTCTGCATGATTATGGATTCAGTGCATGTAACACTGTGATCAGTTTAGATCCACATTTTCCTTATTCGTGAGTAGTTTCATTACTGTCTTTATATCTAGAGCCAGAACAGTCAAATCTTCAAGGATTTTCTGCTATTATTTAGTGTTAATAGCAGCAATGACACAGGTTCAGTTTCCTTCTGTCACAATGCCTTCTTCTGGGTATTTAGGAGATTCTTGTGAGAGGAGACCATTATTTTGTGGTAATGACCTACTGGGAGATCTCCCAACTGAATAGAAGTTCACTTGGGTCACTCTTAAGTTATTACAGACAAATCACTCTCTGATTGCTACAACCCTTCCATGCAAGAGTTTGCCACTAGAAAATGGTCACATACTAATCACCCTCTTGTTTTCAGTATTTGATAACTTCCTTCCTACAACCTAATTCCAAACATCAACCTTAAGCACTACAGGCTTACAGATCAAAGAATATCTGTGTTTTATCTATTGCTGTATTTAGTGTCTTCCCTAAATTGTTCTCTAAGCTAAAAAAAGAAGAAAAAAAAAAAAGTATTAGCTAGCTCCATCTGAATCCAAGCATATTAGCAAGTCCTGCTTTTGATCTTTAAGTGATTAAACTTGAGGGAACAGATCCAAATGCCTATATATCCCAAAGAAGTTTCCTTTACTTATTCTCATCATCCAAGTACAAGTTATTCTATTTAACATATGCATATGCATGTGCACATTCATGCACACACAATACACATACACCATTTAAATCACCCTTTTGAACAGGCTTCCTATTTAAGATAATGTTCTCCTCAATAACAAAAATACAATCTAGGGGATATACATTTTATTTCCTGAAAAATTGAAGTCAGAAAGTGAACAAGCATTTAAATAACTACTATGGGCCAGGTCTTTGGGACTGATATTATGAATATTTTCACATCTGATTCTAACATATATAACTTTTATGTGCAAACTCAGGACTCTTAGTGTTTCACCCATTAAATCAAATGCATGACCAATTCATTTGTTATTGTGGGGATTATTCTTTTCCTAAATATTCATCTTATTTTTTTATGTTCTTAGCATTGTCATGCAGATGTTGTGTTTTCCCCTGCATTGGTAATTGGTTGCTTGTACTCTGCCTCTTGGTAATATGTGGTATACATACTTGTATATTTATGTATGCATATAGGGGTCCCATTAACTCAATGTCATTAGAAGTAAATATTGGCATTAAAATGACTTAATTTGACCAATGATTCTTCGACTTTGACCTTCGATAGTAAGTTCCTGGGAAATCAGTTACTCAGAAGTTCAATCCACATACCAAGTAGGCAGGGCAGACTATTTCTTGAACATATTAGGTTGCTGGCATCTGGTTTTGCTTTGGTTTCCTTAAAAAGATGCCCAGAGTACGCCACTTGGGGAACCAACAGCTAGTGTTCACTGATGACATTATCAGATCAAATACCAAGGATTTGGGACTAAGGGACTGTGGACTTGGCATCAAACCTGCCGGAATGGCTTTGGACATCCTGACATCCCTTCCCTTCTAGTGGGCCCCCTATAAAAAACAACCATATGATGTAACCTCAGAATTTCTTCTTAGAATGTCTCCTCACAAATCTGTCTTCTCTGTTTGTGTTTCAATGAGCAGCATATTAATTAATCCTGGAAACCATCTCAAAATCCAAGAAGGTACTTTAGGATTCTTCATTGCAAGTGATGCCAAAGAAGTCAAGAGGTAAAATTGATTTTTTTGTTCCAATTTCACTCCTTTCATGCGTCAATCACAACAGATCCCTCCTGCCCCCCAAACCTTAAAACGTGGTCGAGGAAGTCTATTGAGATGGTCAGCAAATACAGCTTCCTTTACGTGAAGTCAATTTTTAAAAATCCCTGAATTGTTAGTATGGGCTGATTCATGTTCATCTTAATTAGAGAAATGCCAAATTTCCATTTCATCTTGAGTGTTGGCCAAGTGAGGAATAATGGATTTATTCTGCCACTGATGTTAACGATAACAACAGTGACATTTATATGGTACCTATTATAGGTAGGTGCTAGGCACTGTGTTAAGTACTTTACAAATATCATTTCATTTGATCCTTAGAACAACCTTGAGAAGTATATGCTATTATTATCCCCATTTAAGATATGGGGAAACTGAAGCATATAGAAGTTATTACTTGTCCAGGGTCACACAATAAGTGAGGTCGCAGATTTGAATTCATGTCCTCTTGACTCCAAGTCTTAGCACTCTACTGTGCCACCTAATTATTCCTAAAACTTTAGATAAATAATGGAATTTGATAAACATTGTATATGTCTAAAATTATACAAAAAAATACAATGCAGGATAGAGTATTTTTTTTTTAAAAAGAGGTGAAAAAAAGAACCAGGTAAACTTTTTGATCTCAGATCCCACTTACACTCTTAACAATTGTTGAGGACTACTACAAAGAGATTTTTTTGATATATGTGTTATATAGATAGATGAGATAGAGACAGAGATATTGATATTTACCATATAGGAAATTAAATGGCTATATTTTAAAATCTGTATTTATTAATTCATTACATTAATAATAACAAACCTATATGTTATAGATAACATATTTGATAAAAACATATTTTCAATATTTCTATAGATGCTAACTTAAATAACATATCTGATGAAAAACCTATTTTCAAAAAGTAGAAGAGTAGCATTTTACAGATTTTTGCACATTTCTGTGATTTAGCTGCATAGAAGACAACTGGATTCTCATGTCTGCTTCTACATTGAATCTGTTGTGAGATGTGTTTTTGTTGAGATATATGAAAAGAAAGCCATTTCAACCAGCTATGTTGTTGGAAAAGGGAGTATTTTAATAAGTGAATAATGCCTTAAGATCATTTTGATTAGCATCCTCTGATGGATGGACTGTGGGACATATGGACTACATTTTGAAAACCACTTCTCTGGGAAAATTGGAGGAGGAAGAAATGTATATCAACTGATATAGAAGCAGGGTCAAATTTGGTTCCCCTTTAGGGTCATATGCTATTGGTCACTGTGTCTTTGCTACCAGAGTTCCAACTCCTTGGAAATTGGACAGAGTGAATTCAAGCTGGGTTGGTAAACAGGCTGATGTCCTTGCCCTTCTAAGCTCACCATTAAATAGGAATGCATCTGGGTCCAGATTAGTAGACAGAAAAGCTTGACACAGCAGCTCTGCCATATGAGCCAGAGGCTAGGGAACCCTGCAGAAATATAGATCACTTATGCCTCCCCCTACTCCCATTTGTGTAATTCCCTTTCCCATTGCATCTCTCCCTAATGAATGTCACCAACACAAAGTGGTCCAAGAAACAAATTACATCCTATATTCAGTAGTGCAACATGTCTCATTTCTGTGCTTTATGGCATTCACAAATACATGCTGACATAATAAGTACAAGACCAGGCTGTGATTTTCCATGGTGTGGGGGAGGTGTCAGGGCAAATGCTGTCAGTTAGGGGATTTCAAATAGATGACGTGGGCAGAAAACCACAGAAAGGACTTAGGAGATTTGAATGGAACTAGACAAGTTGTTTTTTTTTTATTTGATTTTCAAGGAAAACTTGATTAAGATGACCTGCTATTAAGTATATGTCTTCAACTAGAAAAAGCAGCAGAAATGAGTGACTTGGAGCTTATAGAAAACCCAAATGACCAGATTAAGCACAGTGTTACAGGAGAGAGGGAGGGCTCATGCGATCAGAATCCTGGAGGAAAACCTCCTTGGGTCCAGTCCAAATACCAACATAATCAAGGAACAGAATTTTCTCAGTTATTTATAAGCAGACTCAGAAGTAGTCTTTGGTATATAGCCATCCAATGGACTGCATAATATCATCTATACAGAAACAGTAAGTGGAAAGTAAAGGACCCCCAAAGAAGAATAAGGACTAGATCTGTGATTTTATTTATATAGGGAATTTGTGGCTGAGGGAGGCAACTGCCTTTACTCTCTCAAATTAGCACCTTCTTTACAATTTGCAATCTTTGGAGTCTGCCTACAACAGTTCTCAAACTTTTTGGTTTCAGGACCCTTTATACTCCTATTATTGAGGATCCTTAAAGAATTTCTATTTGTGTGTGTGTTAGAGTTATTGATTTGTCACATCAAAAATGAAAAATCTTAGTTTTATTATGAAAATAGTTTTGAGAGTATGGATCCCCTGAAAGGATATTTGGGACCCCCAATTAGACTTTGAGAACTGCTGGCCCACACTGCTAAAAAAATGTTGTAGGACTTATCCAGGGTCACCCTGCCAGTGAGTATCAGATGTATAACTTGAATTCATATCTTCCTGCCTTTGAAGTAGGCTCTCCAGCCACCATAACATGCCATCTCTTGACTAAGAGAGATGGAATCACAATAAGGGGAATGGGACCCAGTGATTGCTCTTTTCCTTTTACATCAAGGAAAACAAGATGCTTAACATAGAGACTCAGTTTCCATATTTGTAAAATAAAGATATTAATAATCCTTATCCTTTAGGGTAAGTGCCAGGCTTGGAGTCAGGTAGACTCTTCTTCCTGAATTCAAATCCAGCCTCAGACACTTACATGCTATGTGACCCTGGGCCAGTCACTTAACCCTGTTTACCTCAGTTTCCTTATCTGTAAAATGAGCTGGAGAAGAAAATGGTGAAGTATTCCACTATTTTTGCCAAGAAAACTCCAAATGGGGTTACAAGTCATATATGATTTAAATGACTCAATAACAACAAAAACCCACAGTGATGTTACAAAGATACCCTAAGGAATGCCTGCCATTTAGGGCAGGGGGTGGAGGGAAGGAGGGGAAAAATTTGGAACAGAAGGGAGTACAATGGATAATGTTGTAAAAAAAAAATTACTTATGAATATGTACTGTCAAAGAAAATGTTATAATTATAAAAATTAATTTAAAAATTAAAAACAAAAACAAAAAACACAAAGATACCCTAAGATAATCCATGTAAATCCACGTAGAGCATACTAAAAACATTAAAGAGATATAGAAATATGTAAGAACACTGAAAACATTAGAGGACCTATTAACATCCCTTTTGGTCCTAAATCTATTATGGTAATCCCTCCTCTGTGCCAGAAATCTAATAAAATGGATTTCATCACACCCACTAATGCTAAGCTTTCCTAAGTTTCTAGCCATTGTTTTAGATTTGCCTTCTATTACCTCACCTGAGCCCATCAGAATACTCTATTAATTAGGTTCATTGCTAGAACATCATGTAATGAGTGCTCTTTTGAACCAGGCCGGAGGCCCTCTGTAGATGAATGCCTGTTTAGTCTTGTTTAACAATGGGGAAATATTAGCTGAGAACATACCCATGTGCTGTTGAGTGTAGGGATTGACTAGTTTTTGTTATTGTTGTCTCTCCAGCAAACCAGAGTATTTGACCTCTTGATTTCCAAATTCCCTTTCAGTTTAATGGTATTTGGCTGCCATCTTGCCTTTTGGATTTTGATGCTAGCTCTCTTATCACAAAGAATCAGTGTCTGACTGAAATCCCATTCTCTCTCCCCACTATCACCATTCTGCTTGCTTAATGAGCAAAGGTTTATTCAGAACATCCCCTTTGTGAAGTTTGAGTGAGGAATAGCCTCATCTGTCTGTCTCCCATGTTCCTTAAATCTTTAGTTTGCTGCTAAGGAGTCCAGAGAATGCTGATGGCCGAGCCTTCACTCTCAATGTGTTCAGCTGAGAGAACCTACATGATGTTCTCAAAGATGAAAGACAAATGAGCTAATCTTCTGGGATACATTTTCAACCTTTCCCCCAATTACTTTTCCAATGAAAGTTTATTAAAAGAAGCACTAACTTGAAGAGCAGAGTCTCATGTTGGAGATGAAGGGTCTTGCAACAAACACTTCCGTCTTTAAATGTCTAAACCTTTCAAAAGATTAAAGGAAATTAGTGCTGGCATGTTTCATTAATTTGGCACCATAGCAGGAAGAAATGTGGGACTCATTTCATTTGGGTGTATTAAGAAATGTGTCAGTTTTTCCATTCTCTCTCTCCAGGGCATTTTTTTACTGCAAAGCCTGTCATGATGACATCACAGATCCCAAAAGGATAAAAAAATGTGGCTGCAAACGGCGTAAGTAATATTTCTTCTTCCTTTCCTCCCCTACCAATCCCTACCCCTCAATTTCACTTCCTTCCCCATCTCCTAAGGAAACTGTTCCACTTAACGACTCTGCTTAAATGTGTTTATGTTTCACACACTGGTACAAAGAGAATTGGAAATAAATATTGTTTGTTCAGTTGGCAAATCTGCCATTCACATCAGCTCTCCTTCCCCCTCTCCCTCTCTCCTTCCCTCCCCAAGTAGTGACCTAAATGGATCTTCATGGTTTCCTGGCTTAAGAACAGTGCTGGCAAAGATGAGTCTGGAAGGGTAGAATTCGATATGCAAAAAAACTAGGGTGGGGAGGGGGAAACATCCAATTGCCCTCCTTAAGGAAGAGGGAACTCAATCAAACTAAGCCAATTTTGTTTCCTGGTAGGATGATTTTGCTGGCCAGTGGGACTTAGGATAGAGGTAGGATGTTGAATCATGATAAGATTAAATACCTTTTCTATTTATCATTCAGATAAATGAGGTCCATGAGATTTTGGCACCAAAGGAAGAAAAAAATTAAATTTCCATATCTTCATTCATCCTGGTCTTACATCATTGCCAGGCAGATTTACTTTGATGATTTTAGTCTAGAGAAATGGGATGACATAGGACATAGTTGGCTGGTCTTAGAACAAAGAAGTCAAGTCAGGTCATCTAGCCTTCTTCAAGTGCCTACTGTGTGTCAGGCACTTCACTAAGCTCTGGAGATAAAAGAAAGACAAAAGTTAATCTCTGCTGTCAAAGAGCTCCCAGCTTGATGAAGTTCACAGTCTACTACAAAACCTGGTTTAAGTTTCACCTCTGACACACATTGGCAAAGTGATCCTGAGCAAGTCACTTCCCTCCTACTCTGGCAACTCTCTAAAATTAGGAGTGGCTGAGAAGATGCTGACCTGCATGGATGGAGGGAGTTGAATCATTTCCTTGCTTCATCACAGGTCCAGTCACTATCTGTTTCATTCAAAGAGATATTGCTTATTCTTTCTCTTTGTGGTCCCCAAAGGGTAGAAGAGAATGCATTTAGTATTATGTTGCATATCTGTCTCAAATCCCTTCCAAACCAAGCCCGAGGAAGGCTATATTTGGAGATTTATAGAAATGTTGTACAGATATTACCCACTGATTATTCAGTGGCATATCCATGGGGGAATTGAACTACGCATTCTCCATTTTTTTTTAATGGCAGAGACAGGAAGAAATATCATCAGTCTTGATATAATAATAATTTTATTATAATAATAACCAATATATAATGCTTTAAAGTTTACAAAATTGTGTATATATTATTTCATTTGATTCTCACAAGAGCCCTATGAGCTAGGTGCTATTATTATCTTCATTTTACACATGAGTAAACTGAGGCACAGTTTAAGCTAGTAGCTTAGTAAGCTTTGAGAAAGGATTTTAATTCACATTTTCTGACTCTAAGTTCCTCATTCTGTTTCCTCTGCCCCCTGGAGGTGGTTAAATGGTATCCTGGAAGTCATACTTCCCTCCCTCAAAAGTCATGACCAATGGCACTATGGAGAAATTCATTTTTAGTGGGAAGTGATAACTAAATATAATTATATTTATGTAAAAACTGGTCTCTCCAGCTTTCTCTGCAGGGTTGCACTTTTGATTAAAGAAACCACTTTCAAGTGATCCAGTGTTAGATTGATTCAGAATAGAAAATAAGCAGACGAGCAAGCTGATTTGGAAAATGGACAGGAATCATAGAATCCCAGTGGCCGTCTACTCCATGCTGTGGGGACTCTGGATAAGGATTGGACTTATGATTTCATTTATATGGGCAAAATTACTCAAAGAGTTAATGACACATGCAGCTTGGCACCTTTTCTACAACTAATAGTCTTAGAGAGCCAGCTACCTTAGGCAGTAAGAACTAACTGATTTGCTCAGGATCACATGGCATATAGAGTGACAGGATTAGAATTCAAGTCTTCTTGGTTCCCAAAGCCAACTCTTTATCCAATCTACCATATTGCTTCACAGTCTAAAGCATACCAATACAAAAATCACCTCTACAGTATACATTATATAAGTATTCATCTAAAGACTTCCAGTGAGGGGTGACCCTATGCACCCCTAAAAATGGGGTGGGAGAAGAGTGAGCAGACTAAGTAGCAAATACATCTATAGCTGATCCAAATATAATGAGCTGTTGGGCTCTAGCTCTTGATTTATTGATGGTTCTAATGAATCCTGAGAGTTGTCCCAGAAGGGCTAAGGAAGTTACTCTCTGCTTGTTCTAGATAGCAAGGTGGCTATCATAGCAGGAGACATAGTGAGTACAAGGGTATCTTTTGTTTGGAAAGAACTTCTTCTAATGACTACAGAGGGAGCTTAGTCTTTTATGTAAGATTCCATGAAGAGAACCCCTTTCCCCAAAGGTCCTTCTCAACATGAAAAATCCACAGAGAAACTATTCTTTCATTCTGACAACCCTCCAAAGAAACTAATCCTAGGAGGGTACAGGACCTGAGAAAAATCAAATTATGTGCCCTTCCCCTATTATCTCCTTAGTACACCTACTAGTAAAACATAGTTTAAGTGGGTATCATGAGGTTATTCTTACAGAATATCTTATAGAAATTATTGAAAATATTATATATAAACAGCTCAGAATTTTTTTTTTTTTGGTTTGTTTTTGTTTTTTTAGTCCTGGCTAATGGCTATGAAGGACATGCTGTAGAAGAGATTCATTGAAATGTTTCATGGAATGTCAAACCCTGAGGGATCTCAGTGGCTGACTTGTCTATTTCCCTCATTTGATAAATAAGGAAATTCAAGTTAGAGAGAGGAAGGAACTTACCCATGCTCATGTGAAGAGTTGAGGGCAGAACTAGGACCAGAATACATATATATAGATAGATAGATAGATAGATAGATAGATAGATAGATAGATAGATAGATAGATATAGATAGATATAGATATATATAGATATATATATTTATATATATATAATATAGATATAGGTATATAGATATAGATAGATAGATTTTTTTTTTTCTTTTTAGAATGTTCTCACTATTAAACCATCCCTTGGGCAATCACTCTACTTCACCATACCCTAGGGAGAACTCTGAGACTCACTGGCAGCCTGGATCATTTCAGGCATGCTTGTGGAAAAAAAGAGAAGGGACACATTTCTCTGTGTTTGCCATTTACTGGATGACCTTCACTAAATCTCTCTTTTGCTCCAAACCTTGGTTTTCTCATCTATTAAATGAAGGGGTTGGACTAGATAAGCTCTAAGTTCATTTTACATGAACTGTTGGAGAAAGCTCTCTTCAATTAAACTAAATTCTCAAGGAAAAAAGAAACCCTTAAGATCATACCCAATCAACCATGTCCTTGTGTAGGTTAGTTAAAAGAAAAATGACCAGGTCATTGATGGCTGAAGAAAAAATAGGAAAGTGAACAAGAGTGACTGTAATATTAAAGTGAGGGTCCTTAACTTGTGTGTGTGTCATGTCTGGCAAAGTCTATATCTAGACCCCTTCTCAGAAAAATGGCTTTAAATGCATAAAATAAAATATAGAAGATTGCAGTGGAAACCAATTATATTGATATTCATTTGTCCAAATATTTGCAAAAACCAAAAAACAAGTCCTTGCATCTCAGGTTAAGAATTCTTGAAGTTATTTGGTAGGGAAGGTTCAACTAAGGATCTTTCAGAGTCAGATTTATAACAACTCCAAGACAAGTGAAATGAAACAAGTAAATACACTTAAAAAAAAATGCTGAGGGCAAAGACTTGACCTATCATGGTATTTTCCCCCACTTTAATTCAAGACAAGCCAAGAGCAATAGCTATTTCCCTCACTGGAGAGAGAGGGAGGAATGCTTCATAATTGTTAGAAATGATTTTATTCTCTTCATTTCCCTTAAAGTTAGTTCAGCTAGTGAACCATATGATTCTTAATCACGTGCAGCCCAAATCACTGCAAAAGCACCGTCTCTCCCAAAGCTAAACCAACATGACAAGGTTTTGTTTGGGTTTCCCTCCCTCCCCTACCCCCGCCTCCATTGCAGGTCTTGACTGTCAAGCTAATATTTGACAGCAAAGTGGAATGTCCAAATATTATTTTTTCATAATTAACAAGGCAGAGCAGGCAGTGTTAGAGAGAGTGAAATGCAGATGGGGGGGAATGAATTGCTAAAAATAAACCTCCCCCTGCATGCAGGTGAGAGAAGTAGGAAAGAAGTATTTTTATGACAAAGAAATCTTAATTACAAGGGCATTAATTGTCAGAAGCTCCCCCAGCCAGTCAAAAGCCAAGTTCAAGAATAATGCATTGGTAGACCCACGTTTCTTTGGAGGCTGTCTACACATTCACCATGACAGCATCAAGGCTTGAGCAAGAAGCTGACCCACATAGCCATTTGTCCAAACCTGTTAGGTTAGGTATTAATAATTTACCTAGGAATGGTACATCTCCACAAAGCAAAGATAATTAAAATAACCAGGCCTTCCTTTTACAGCTTCCTCCCTCCCATCTTCCTTCATCAAATAACCTGTAATGTTTCATGTCATCTTGTCCAGAGGAATTCCCAAAGGTGGAAATCCAGTGTGCTCCTAACTGGTCATTCTGTGTTTATGTAGTTTTAACTTTTGCATTTCTTTGAATTTCCACACAGCTTTCCAAGGAAGAGAAAAAGCACAATTTGGCCCAAGACAAAAGCTCTCAGAAACAAATCTTTGCTCCTTTTGTTTTTGTATAGCAAACCTGCTTTAATTGTTTATATTTCCCACCCCCCACCAGCAGTGAAGGGAGGCATCATAGGGGACAAATCATGTATAAATTGATGTGTTTGAAGAAATTTTACTTAATCTCTGACAATTGACATATTTTTGATTTATTTTTTTTCTCTTGCTGCCTTGGAACACGGGCTCTACTCTATTTTAACTGCACACTGGTAGTGATATATTGTGAGTAAATTGGGTTCCTAGAAGCCCAGAGTCCAGTCCCACCTGTCTTTCTCTAGAAGAGATTCTTTATTTCTGTATAGTTTCAGTTCTTTTCTTTTTGATATTTATGTTGCATGTAGCAGTGACATCATACCCACACCTCTCATCTTCCAACACGGTCCATAGACTAGCAAAGAGCTGGAGACAGTGGGTTGCTCATCCAGCTGTCTATTCATCCCCACCCGTGCTACCTACCCCTTCCTCGTCAGCTCCCAACATGGTCTTATTTTTTTTCTGTTTGGAAATAAGACCTCCACAACGGTGTTTCCCTTAAATGACTTTGAACCTATCTCATTATTTTTAGGGGAGACCAATTAGACTGGGATAATTACCACCATAGCTGTGTATGCCTGATGAAGTGGAGGCCATTGACATGCTTGCCTTTGAAAAATTAGGTTCAGCCTCCACTGCGATCGTGCTTGAATTCAGATTCAAGAGCAGTCCATATGCTGCATATATTTATATATATTCCTTCATGGTGATATATATGATGTATACTGGTACTTTATATGTAAAAATGTTAATTTTTATATATACAGTCACAGATTCTATAGAGAGGCACTTGCTACCACCTACATATCTATCTCTCTATACAAGGTAGTGAATTAACTGTGTGAGTAGCTTTGGAAATATAAATATCCAAAGGACTGGAAACAAGTAAATGCATCGTGGTAATTATTTCCAGCAATCTGTAAAGTTTCCCCGTCTCTCCCACTATAAAATGACTCTTTCATGTAAGTGACCCAAAAGCTCCTCAGAGACAAAACAAAAAGATTTTTAAAAAATACTATAGCCCCTACTCCTTCCTCCATCTGCTCCCCAAGTGCTGGTCAGGCATCTTGGAAAACACCCCTTTCTTTTGAAAAGAGAGGTAACACTATGCATTCAGTTCTGCTAGAAGAATGCTTCCATTGCTGTAAATGGTTCTCTAGTGTCCACAAGAAGTAAATGCAAGTCCCCAGACACTTAATACATTCCCAAGGAGCATGTTTCTTGCCCAGTAAGATTTGGGTTATGAGAAAGTTTAGAGATGTGTCTCTAAATACATGCTGGAGAAATGTGGCTTAGAAATTATTATTATGGTTTTTGTTCTGAACAAGGTGCTTCATATTAGTAAAAACCAACTTCTTTCATGGGTCTTGGAGTTGATTTGATAGAAGAAATTGATAGAGATGTTATTTCGGAGACAGATTCTATCCCCATTTCTGTACAGCTGTACACTACGGCTAATCATTTAGATGGAGCAATCTCCTGAGTTTGGAGGGTAAATGATTCAGTAATTCAGTGTTAAAAGTGGCAGCCCAACTCCGGAACCCCTGAGGCCAGGGAATTCTAACATAGTTGATTGAGCAACTCTCTCCACCCTATCCCTGAGTGGATTATGAGGGTGAGTCAACTTGGAGCTTCCAGATCCAAGGGCTAGATCGGATATCCCTTTGGAGTTTGTGGGAAAGCACTGAAAAAACCGCCAGCCAAGCTCAGCGCCAAGGTCCTGAGTCTTCTTGCCATAAGATGGTCATTGGAGGCAGAACCAATTAATTAGCTGGGCATGCTGCATTCAGCTAACACTAACTTACTAGCTTTTCTTTTTTCCTTCTTTCTCTGTTCTTGGAACAGAAAGTCCTTCCACCTGGAAGAACTTTCTTCTCCCTCCAGAAGCTAATGGGAGGAATTTAGCTAAGTGAAGACATCACTCCTAATTTATAGAACCCGAACCAACACTCCCTGATTCCCAGTGTCACATCAAAAAAATGCCTCAGCTGCCAAGCCTTAGTGGACATTTTCTTCCATGGTTATTTTTATTTCTAATTTTAGTTCCTCCCCAGCAGGAAGAGAAGCTCCAGGGCTCACTCTTAAGAATGATCCTTCTTACATTGAACTCTTAATATGTTGTCACAGTGATTTTTCAAAGTGAGGTTTTGGTCTGAAAAGTGACTATAAATTGCCCAGCAGAATCTTTTTCTTTTTTTTTTCCCCCCACGCTGGTCTTTTCCTCGACTTTGCTCAGTTTGAAACCAAAGATGTTTTTCCAACAGTTGGAAAACTCCATCTGGAGCCTGACAGTCCAGTGTTGCTTTCTCCTGCCTCCTCCAATCCACCCTGGAAATTAAGATTCCACAATTGGAAATTGGCTGACAATTTGGTTGCTGATGTGGGAGGCAGATGGTACTGAGGACAGGATAGAATCCAACTCACTCTCCCATTCCAGGCTTGGCTTGGAAGGGCCAACTCAAGTGAGAACTTGAGTTTGACAGCAGATTGTCAATCTGACTTGAAGAAATATCAGTAATGTGGACATGTTTAGTCCAGCGGGGCTGCTTTTTGCAGTTTTCTCTTCCCTTATTATAACCACATTTTCAAATACATGAGAAGCTTTCTAGTGGCACCAGTGATCATTTCTTGATTTTAATACTCAGAATTGGCCACTTGAGATGCTTTAATTTTGACAACGCTTCCTCTTTGGCATTTCAGTAATACTAGAAAATGGAAGTGAAACCTTTGATTTTTGATCTTCTTTCATTGGGCCTTAGGAAGATGCACACATGTAGTTAGAAAATTAGAGGGGTGGCCATTGCTAAGAACACCCCAGCAGAGTAGTTTTTTTTTTTTTTTTTTTTTTTTTCCGGGGAGAGAAAGTCCAGAATTCAGTCCCAGCCTGAAAATTCATTTGGCTTCAACTTCATAATCAAAGCCCAAGCAGAAGGCACTTTATGATTTGGGAAAAAAAAATACTAATTAGCTACTCCAGGTGTTCATACCCTGTTTTGAGGTTGGAACTTTAAAAAAAAAAAAAAAAAAAAAAAAGCAAATTTATGTTCTGGGGATACTTGGTAGGCCCTAGCTAGGAGACTTCTGGAGCATTATGAAAAGAAGGGGAGATAGTTGACCCTTGCATTACTCATTGAAAAGACATAATAAGGTTGTCTTTTATGTCCAAAGAAGCTTCATTGGAGGCTGGGGCTTAATATGGTCCTAGTTAATGCTGCCCAAAGCATTAGAACTGGATTGTTTGTCCACTTCCTGTTGTCCCTTCCTCCCCATCCCAATCCCCCTCTGTACCCATTAAAACTCTATTTGGGACCAAATGAAGAGGGTGAATTGAAATGACAAGTGTTCCCCATTTCTATTCTTAATGAGAGCTAAGACCCTGAGGATGCCCTCTTAGATTTTCTCTTGACCAGCTGCCCTTCTGTACTGTTCCACTAGATGTCCTTGCAGGTCTGCTTTTTGTTACCATTGAAAAAGATTGAATGATGGGGCAATAGTGGGAGACTATTAAAAAAAAAAAAAAAAAAAAAACAACAACTATTTTTTTAAGGAATCAGCAGGAGAGAGAAGCACCTTGTCTTGCCTGTGGTAGATCCAGATTAAGAACTGGCATGTCTGCTTTAAGGAAATTCAGGATTCATTCCTACATTTGAAACAAGTAAATTGGATTTTGAGTGATATTTTGCTATCTACAACATTTCCCAAGCCCTAACCTCACTCCAGACTGTACCCAGATGTGGCAAAAGACTTCAAGAAGTAGCAGCATTAATTTTTAGAATTAATTTAAAAGAAAAAAAAAGGGGTATACATATATATATATATATATGTTTTTTTGGGTTTTTTTTTTTTTTTTTGGTATTAGTGATTCACCTTTCACCAAAATAAAACCAAAGGATAAAGGAAGCAGATTCAGTGATGGAGTATGCCATTGTATCCTAAGTCACTGCTTCCAGTAATTCCCCTATTTAAAATTTAAGAAAACTATTATCCAAAAGTAACACTTTGTTATAAACTTTCAGAGATCCCAGCCATCAACAGGGAGATGTTCAATTGCATTAACTGGTAATAAATAAATAAAAAAAATGAATGAATGAACAAATAAATAAATAAAAGCTAGAATAAGGAAACTCCCAAAATGTTCTGGGATTCTCTGCCTGTTGATTACAAATCACTACTCAACCTCTTCTGGCCCTGTATGCGTGTTTGGGGGCTGAGTTCAACAGAGTCAGGCTAGGGGCAGGGGCAAAAGAGTGTTTAGACCTAGCAAATTGTCAAAAGGATTCAGAATATCCTCTCAAGGCTGAGCAAGGTAGCTACTCTCTCAGCTGGTGGTCACTTTGGACAGCAGTACTTCTTACAGAAAGTTTGATCAACTGTGAAACCCATCTTTAATCATTTCTGTATTGTCATCAGTCTTCTTACTAATCATTCTTACTAATGTTGTTTGATGTGGTTTGTTTTTCTCTTTTAATTTTAATATTGTATTTGGTGTGAGTGTAATATGACTGGGGAAGGAATAAATAAGTATCGCATGTTTTCCCATTTTAAAAAATTACATATATTGCTTTGCTATATGAATATATCTTTAATGGTTAATCTTTTTACAATAAGTCTTTTTTTGCTGCTTATTTTAACAGGTTAAAAGCCTGTTTCCTGCATGCTAACAATATGAACTCTCAAAATGATGCATGGTCTCCAGAACAACCAACTAAAATAACAGTTAAACATAGTGCCTTGCAAGCCTTTTGTTTAAAGTGGTGCTTTCCTCTGAATCCTTCAGAGTAGGGGATTCCAATTGCCTGGTTCTTTGGGTTTAATTCTTATGGAAAGAGTCCCCAAATGTATCATTCTATCCACCAAACTTCCTCCCACTATTATTGTACCTCCATTACCCTTAAAAATGATATTTAAAAAAAAATTAGCGTCAGATTCCATTTTTGCACATAGAAAAGGAAGTATGAAAATGAAAACCAGGGACTCTTGCTAATGAACTTTGTGGCCCTCTTTTCTATTGCATTTTTTTTTTTTTTTTAAAGAATGGTACTTTTAAAAAGACATTGAAAGCAAATCTAGTAAGTTTTTTTATCCACTTGATATAGTAGTTTAAAAAATTTAATATTTCCCTTATAGAATTAAAACAAATCAAAGACATTTTTTTCCTGGTTGGGTTATTCAAAATTCCTTTTTATGAAATTATGTTAAAGTTGCCCTCCCCCTCCAAGCTTCAGTCACTGTTGTGAGTTGGTACTGGGAGAAGGCCTGCTGAATAGAGTGTATACCAGTCTCTTTCCCAATCCTTTGGTTTAAACACTATAGTCAAATCTTTTTCCATAAAAAACTAAGCTCAGAGGAATGATATACCATGCAGTGCACAAGATGGTTGCTGCATGATGATCCATCTGAACAGCTGTAAGATAACTCGACCAGCTAGGATGCTAAAAGAACATGTCACTAGAAATGTGAGCAAAGTTTAAAGGAATGGAGTTGCTGCTGAAGAGATCACTCATTCATCTCCCCCAGTGCCTGTTTTTCACAATCATAACGTTACCCTTGCTTGACAAATATACTGTATGGCAAGTCATAAAGGTCTTAGAACAGGACTTGACCCATTTGAGAGATTTAAACCTCTCTTCCTGGTGACTGTAGCATTCAAGGAGGGCAAAACCACAAGCCATATTTTAAAATAACACTGCTGCCATCCTAGGGGGAGGAAAGAAAAAAAAAAAAAAAACTCATGGAACCTGTGGGCAAAAGGAATAGACCGTTAGGTTCACATTAACCTCGGAGAATTTTTGCTTTTGCCTCAGAAGTTGCAGATGAACACCCCAATTTTTGACTCACATGGAACTTATAGGATTTTTGCTTTTGTGGAGAAGTTGCAGAGGAGTACCCCAATTTTTTGATTTACATTGACAGAATTGTTGCTTTTGCCTGAGAAGTTGTAGATGAGCACCCCAATTTTATGTGCATAGAGAAGTGAGTTAGTTCATGTTAAGTGGTTGCCAATGATGTGTATCTGGGGCAACATCAAAAATAAGACTAGAGAACTTCTCAGGTAGTATTGCTCTATGGACTGACTTGGTAGATTATAGTGGGAGTGCTAAAAGGAAGTCCTCCAGGAATGCTAAGACAATTGTGTTAACTTGGCTATATAAGTTTTGACCTGCAATCTATGTGGACAAAACAATATTAGGTTTTTTTGGAGAGAACCACTCTGATGCTCAGATCAGTGTAATGGTCTTGATTTTATTGCTGATTTAAAAAAAAATCTATTAGTTTTCCCACTCTCCTCTATGTTAAGAAAAACATAATCAAAACAAAAGTTGTAATATTATATGGCTGTAGCTATACTTACACATGGGTATGTATAAACATATATACATATATTATAAAACATAAAGCATTTATACAAACCTTAACTTTTTTTTTTACTGGATTTTGTGGGGGGAGATAAAAAATTGATGTGATTTTCAAATCCTCTCCCCTTGAAGCAAGAAATACATCCTTGAATAGCTAAGCACATTCTGGTGGACCAACTTCCCTTATGCTTCTGGTGATTTCTTATTTGTAAACAGCCTTTAATGTCAAATATACAGCATTAGCCAGGAGTAGCTACATTTCTTATATGGACAGATTTGGATATTTGTTCTGTCAAGAGTAAATTTAAATTCCTATAGGCATCATGTAAACTCACTCCCAGGAAGTTTAACAGAGACATCCTCAGATTTCTTTATTAACACGTAATCGTTTGGCATCTAATTTGATGAAAGCTGTCCCAGCCTCTGCTTAATGTTAAGAAATAGATGGAAATTGGAATGCCTCCATATTAGATATCTTTTGCATTTTTGAAAAAAAAATCATTTCTTGTTCCAAATTAGCAATTAATTGATTGGCTGTGTGCATGTTTTGTCCTCCTGTATTAATCAGGCCAGAGAGAGAAAATGTTGGTGAGATTCTTCTGTCTTTAATTTGTTCTTTTCATAGAAAAACCTGATTGCAATTAGCCATTCTCTTTTCCTGTGGTCACCCATTTTACCTTGTGGGGGAGGAAAACATAACAGACGACAGCCTTGGGGAATTCAAAGACAATTTATCTTTTCCTTATTGGTTTTTTTTTTTTTTTTTTTTTTTTTTTGATGTGCAGCCAAACTGTTATCAATAATCATAGTGCATTTTTTTTTCTGGGTCAAGACTGTTAACGTAAACTAAGGCCTGTATTAAATCCCTTCAATTACCTTCCAGCTGCCTTGTTATGTATAACCTTGCCATTAACCTGCTGCTCTTCCTCTCCTCCCACCCAACCTCATGGTGATAGCCAAGATGTCCATCTACAAGAGAATGAAAATGGCATGTTGTTTTGATTGCGGACGTTCTGAGCGTGACTGCTCTTGCATGTCAGGCAATGTGCGTAGTAACATGGACACCCCTGAAAGAGCCTTCCCACTTTCTTCTGTCTCTGTTAATGATTGCTCCACCAGTTTACATACCTGTAAGTTTGAACACCAACACATGATGTTCCATGTCTTTTGTGTCTGTGGTATTACCATCCCCGTCTTGTGCTGTGCCCTGTGGTTCCTTGTGTTTACAAGGCTGATGCTTTTTCCAATGTGGTCTCTTCTGTGGTCCTTTATTTACCTTTCTCTGTACCTGTGTGTCTGTGTTTATGACTTTAGAGTGTCCCTCTCTCGATTTTTTTGTGATTCATTAATTTGCT
Source organism: Sminthopsis crassicaudata (assembly GCF_048593235.1). NCBI lineage: Eukaryota > Metazoa > Chordata > Mammalia > Dasyuromorphia > Dasyuridae > Sminthopsis > Sminthopsis crassicaudata. The sequence goes on from NC_133618.1 coordinate 652,795,738, forward strand.
TTGTGTGCTTCTCCACAAAGCATGACCTAAATAGTGCGGTTTAGAAATGCTTTATTTTTATTTCATAAATGTAAGGGGCAATTGGCTCAACAATACACCAAACATGATGAAATTGGATGGGGAAAAGGTCCCAATTTAAGGGCAATCTACACCAGTTCTGGCTTTGAATAATACGAAGTGGGCTAAGGGAGCTTCTCACAAAGCATCTTGACATGCAAGGATTTTTTTTTTTTTAATATCCCCTTGGGATTCCTTCCTCTCCCTTTGGAAGTGGAGACTTAATTCCTTAAGCCTGATGATATGTGGGCAGAAAAATAGAGAAGTGTTAGAGTCGGAGATCTAAAGTTGATTCTTGACTCTGACATCTTTTCATTTCTGTTTTCCTTAGACAAGTCATTTAGATTACCTATGCCTTAACTGATTCATCTGTAAATTGGAGATGATAATCTTTGCTTTCTCTTTTTCACAGACTTGTCATGAGACAAGCCTTTATGTAAGCTTTATATGTCTATAAATATGATCTATATTATAATATAGTGTGGAGGATCCTCAGGAAGATTCCAAATTCAGAACACTCTTTCCATTGGAGGAAGAGAATTGTGGGCTTATCTGGGAGAAAAAAAATTCTTAGGGCCTCAGAATTATAATTCAAATTCTAAACAGCAACAGAATATGTGGGCACTTAAAAAAAAAAAAGAAAAGAAAAGGAAAAGTACAAGGTCTCACCAATTTTGGTAAGATTGACTCCTTGCAAGGTTTAGTTAGCAGTGTTGGGACCATGCCTTTGTTCAATTTATTAGAGCAATATTCACATTATATTACTGCAAGAATATCTGATTTTCACACCAAGGTCAGGTTGTATATATTTCAGCCCAGTGGTAGAGCCAGGTATAAAACAACACTATTCATTAGGAAGCTAATGGTTTCCATTGTTAACATTACATAACTCATATCCTTTCAATGGCAGATCATATGGACATTAATTATGTGATCCTTGAGGAGTTTCTGTTTGTTATTTTTAAAAGTCTTTGATCAAGCCTATGGCTACAGTATCACAATGGCTTGTTTTTTTAATCTCTTCTCCCTTTCATCTTTCATATCCATTTGGGTTATGAGTCTTATTGATTCCCTCCAAACAATCTGTCCCTCTCTTTTTATTCCTACTGCCACCAACCCTTCTGGTTCATGTGCCTATATATGACTTAACTCTATTTTGGGCAGTCATCCATTTTATCCTCCCTATCAGCAGAGATGAGATAAGATAGTATAATAGTAATTAGGATGATTCCACCCCAAGAGTGTCGACTAGGAAGATAATGCTATATTTAGTCAAATCCATTTTAAAATGGACCTTACTCACTTTAGCTCTCAGTTATGGGATGGGAGTGGGAAGGTGAAGTTTAAAGCACAGGTAATATGATAGCCTAAGAATAACTTCCAAGGCCTCACTAATAGGAAAAAAATCCCATTGAGTGGAATGGGGTAGGATTCAATTTCTTTTTACACTATTTAATACTGAAACTCAGGTCTAAGTCTTGTAATATGCATTGCTTACTGGGTTGGCTAATATCAGAGTTACTTAGAATAACTGAATTGGGGCAAAAAGTCATCTTCTCATTCATGAGAATACCTGGGAGAGTTATCTCCTCCATAATAGTGCCAGCTGGCAGGATGCTTTTTAAAAAAGCTACAGCAAAAAGAGGTTGCAGAAAGAGACTGAGAGGAATTTCATTCTGTTCCAATATACAATCAAGCAAAAGCTCAGAGATGCCTTTTTCTTCCAATAATTGGTCTTTAAAGACATCAGGGCAGATCTCACACTGAATTAATTATTTTGTTCACGAAACCCAAGCAAACTAGAAACCCTGGACTAAAGACGATATCATCTTTTCCCCCTTTTATTCCTTTAATGATTAAAAATTATTCCAACTAAGACAATCGCAACTCCTCCTTATCTTCCCTATGCATAGAACTGAATAAGTTATTTCTCTACTCAAAAATCTCTTGCATTTCCCTATTGCATACCAAGTGAAGTTCAGATTTTATTGCCTGAAATTTAAGACTCTGCCTATTTTGGTGCCATCCTGTCACTGGGATCTTGTTTCACACCAAACTCTACCATGCAATCTTTATTCTATTCAAAATGAAGTGGGCTTCCCTGTATCCAGGTCTTTTCTGACACTTTACTATACATGAATGCCTTTTCTCCTCATTTTTGATCATTGAAGTTTTACCTTTCCTTTCAAGTTCAACTCATATTAGAATTATTTCTATCATATTAGAATTATTTGCCTATCTCCAACTGGTGATGAGCTTCACTCACACTGTATTTTGTTCTGTGCTTCTCCAAAGATTTGAGACCTGTATGTTTTGAGCAGAGAAATATTAGCACTACGTTCTAGTTGCCGGAACTTGTTCACAGCTAGAATGGTTCATATAAAAGAGAAGTTAGTAGTTGTGTGAAGGATGCATCAGAGAGGAAGAAGGAGAGATCTGTTAGAAGGTGCTAATAGTCACATAGGCAAGAGGTAAGGAAGAAGGGAATTAGGGCAGGCAAGAAGGAGAAAGAAGAGGAGACTGATAAACCCCCTACCAGGCCATGGATTTCCTCTGGACAAGAACAGTGTTAATGACATTTTGCTAATACCTAGTTCAGTGTGCCATATACAGTAAGTGCTTTTTTTTTTTTTTTTTTTTTTTTTTTTTTTTTTTTTTTTTTTTTAAGTGAATTGGATTGATTTTCATATAGAGGGGCAAGGAATCTTGGGGTACACAGAGTTTTGTTTGGAAGGATTGCTATACTTGTTCAAGGGAAAATAATCATCTGCCAGTTGATTCGTCCTTTTTTTCAGAGCCTCTTGTTTTAAGCAGGGTGTACACTTCTGATCCTAATCAGCTTTTAGATCCCCAAACCACAGTTAGGACTCACTGTCTCTTTAAATGTTCCCTCTTTACTTGGAAGAAAGGAAACAGCTCTTGTGGTCAAGTCCTAGTCCTGGTCTCTTCCCACCAGACATAGCAAAGTAAATGACTAGCCTACTTTGGAAATGTCAAGGGGTATAATTTCTACCATATCCAAGGAGAAACCATATTTTGGAGCGTTTCAGTAGCATTCCATCTTATTCCAACTTTTGGTCGGGGGGCAGGGTGGACGTAAGGATTAAGAGGAAGAGAAGACAGCATTTTGGATTATATTGTCCTGTCCACCCAAAAAGATCCTGTGCATGATCTCATGGCCCTCCTGTCTCCCCCAAACAGAACCACTGTAGGGAAACGTAGCTTTTGGCTGCACATTGAAGCTTTAACTGGTATTGACAGCTCAGAGGGGATTTTGCCTCCTCTGTTTCACTAGCCTCCCCCCAGTCATCACTCCATCAAATGAAAGCAGATTTCATTCTTCCCTGTGTGAGACCACTCACCTTTGACTGTTAATAATAAGTAAGAAAAATCAATACCAATTCGAGCCCCTTCATGAACCCACATAAGCCTTTCTTCTCCCATTAAAAACTATCCATCTACATGCAGAATTTTACTGGCAATGCTTCAATAGAAATCCTGGGGCTTCCCTAGCCCTGCCATGGGGTCGGCTGGTACCCATTTTGACAGAGCTAGTTGACTCAGAGAATGGTGGTGAGAGTCGGCTTTTCATTAAATATGAGCAGATGTGAAATGTAGAGTGTTTGACGATTAAAAATGGCAGGAGAAGGGCCCTTGAATCAAAGTGAGGTCAGATGGGCGGATCAGATTACCTCTCTTACATTCTTTAGTTGTTCAGAAAATCATTCTGAATTAGTGTCAGCACAGCCCTGATGGGTTTTGCCCTTTGTCTTTTATGCTGGGACTATATTGTTTCCCAAGACACTCATTAAAGGTCATTATACTATTATGGAGCTTGCTTTGGTCACAGTTCCCCAGTTGGGCTGATGTGTTTCTAAGATTATTTAATGCACTTCTTTCTTTTTTTTTTTTTTCTACTCCCCCTACCCCCTCTTTTAGTGTCTTTACTCCCTTCCTTCTCTCTGATTCTCACTGTCTTTTTAAGGAAAAGCTTTTCATTTCCAAGACACTTTAAATAGAAAGCCAACCCTCCATTATATGTTTTCTATAGTGGGCATGGAAAAAGGAAATTCTCAGAGGAGTGTGAATGTCTTCAAAGTATTCACAATGTTTGTAAAAATCTGTCTCATTGAGAGATTTATGCCTGTTCAATGTGCATTTTCCTTTTGATGCTCTTGAGGAACCAATTGAATGGCTAGTAGTATTGATTCCCTGAGTGAATACTAAAATTTCATCTTAATAAAAGAACTTTTTATTTGGGGAATAATAGTGAATTAGATGAGATTTGTATAACATCTCAATATATCAATATATCTCTATCTCTCTATATCTATATCCATATATCTATATATAAGCAGAACAAAGTAGAACCAGCTATTGCTGAGGAATCATGTATGTTTCAGAATGCTTTGGCCTCAGTAATTTTCTCTTAAGTGACCATATTATACTTGCCACTCTAAGGACTGACTCCAGGCCAAGTCATTCCAAAATGAGTCATTTCTGTATACAGTGGTATATAAACACTCATTTGTTTTGTTTTGTTTCATTACAAAATACAAACAAAACCCTCAACAATTTATGGTTATACATCTCTCCATATTTTCCGACAAATTTATAAAATGGCCTTCTTTTCTGCTTTGCTTTTTATTCCTATTATCTCAGCCTAACCTAATATTTAACACAAAGGAACAATTAAAATTATGATACTATGACACAATAGAAACCAGATTGATTTAAACTTGCTGAGATGGATGTCACATGATATTTGTTACAAACCTCCTGTAATGGTAACATTAAAAAACATGAATCATTTAGTTAAAAAAAAGAAAACATCTTTGGATTTTTCTTTTGCAGAATCTCAGCTAATATAGACATGTGATTACACACACCAGAGTTTTTATTTACTAATAGTTGAAGCCTACAGAATTACATGGATCTACTTGCAAACTACTGTGCTAATTTTATGTTGTGCATGACTTTTGTAGCTCATGTAGGTATAATAGACGGTGTCACTTAGCTCAGAGAGTTCACTTGAGGGAGGACAAGTCTAGCATGATAAAAAGTAGAAGGAAAAATAGAGAGTTCGTCACTTGGGTGTTACCTGTGGACTTGCCATATAACAAAAATCAACCTATCTGCATCGGCCCTTGGTTTGTATAGACATAACATAGAATTGATAGCTTGTCAATAGCTTTAAAGGCATCCAAATGAAGTAGAGGCATTTTTGAAGTGCACAAATCAGATAAAGAGGAATAAAGGATCTGGAGAATTGGGGGGTGACAACTACTACAAAAATTATATAAAGGTTACACCATATGTGGACAGTTGACAGACAAAATCAGTTGGAATGAGATGAAATAGAATCAAATACAGAATAGGTCCATATTTTATCTTCCACTCCAGTGACTCACAGTAGTTTGGTGATATTTGGTGGGAGTTCCATCAAGATGGATAGAAGCCTGGAGTCAGAAGCCAAGCCTAGATAAGGTCAGAAAGGCTCATCACCAAATGACTGGTGACCAAGGACTGACCAAAGACAACTGAAGCATCTCATAAGGCTATTTCCTAAGACCTCATTGTTAACAATTATATGGAAGGTAGACTCATGTAATCTTCTGGAAATGATAAAGGAATTCTTTTCATTCCATTGTATACAACTTTAAGGGATTTTTATTCTTTTCCTATATTCCAATACTGGTTCATTTTACTACTGGACAATGAATCTTTTTTTTTCTTTTTTCTCTGAGGCAATTAGGGTTAAGTGACTTGCCCAGAGTCATACAGGTGGAAAGTTTTAAAAGTCAGAGACTATATTTGAACTCAGGTCCTCCTGACTTCAGGGCTGGTGTTCTCTCCACTAAGCCACCTAGCTGCCCCCTAGACAATGAATCTTACAAGCTGTCCTATTAATAATAATGTAAGTGAGAACCATGGTAATTCCTAATGTGGATATTGGTTCCTCCAGAATCCTCCTGGGCTTTTTCTTTTTCCTGTTCTCACATGAGGGAAGGCATTCTATCACACACACACACACACACACATACACACACACACACACACACACACACATACACACACACACACACACACACACACACACACACAAATATTCATCATACAACAAAATATTCCTTTGCTAAGATTTCCTTCTTTCTGAGTACACTTTTCCTCTTCTTCTCAATTCATCCTAAATGTTTTGGAATTTGGCTTTTTGGGACTTATGGGATGGAAATAGGTAACTACTAATCTTTCATAAAGTAAAAGAGTCATGGTAGAGCAATAAAATGGTCTAGACAATGGAGCTTATCAAGATTCTCTCTATTGCCAACCATTGCCAATTCTAATGAGGTAGATAGATGGCTCATCAATTGGCTTTTCTTGGGTGACATTTAGCAATAAATTTCTTCATTTCTTCATATTTGAAAGAGGGATGAGGTATATGCTATAGCTAAATTACATAGGGCACAACAGCTAAAGAAAAGCATTAATAGGTGAGAGAGGTATATGGTGGAGGGAAGAGCTCAGAACTATTTGGTGATTGTTTCTTCCTCTTTGTTCTCCATCATTTTCTATACCAGCAGCACAGGAAAATGACTAGGGTAAGATTTGCCTCTTTGGGTACAAACTAATATAAAGATGTTGCCTGCATCCCAATGAACTGAGCCAAGCAAAGGGTCTTATGCAAGATGACGTGGAAATTATGTTTGCATTTTTGTGTCCTGACTATGGCTGGTTGTCATGAAACTCACCCTGACAGTTCTTACCACCAGGCAGTAGATTCTTCATCTTACCTCCTTGGTACAGGACAGATGCTAGCCAGTTAACTCTCCATCTCTCCTCCTCCTCCACTATCTCAAGTGACAGATGCCAGAGCTGGCTTGGTTTCTACTTGAGCATTTCTGTCATGGATCTGCCTTGAGCCCAATTCTTGACCTTTACTATATGAAATAAAGTTCTGATGAACAAGCAAAGGTTTGAATCTGAGGAAGCTTAGAGCAAATGTCAAATAAGTCTCCTGCCTCCCTCTTCCACCTGCACAGGGAAACTAGATTAGACCCCAGTTTAGAGTTTACAGCGCCTTAGGCTTTATGGGTCTGGAGAGACATAACTTATTAACAAAGAGTTATTAAATTTTTATCAATTTTACAACACAATGTAAATGCCTCCTATGAATCTACATTGTATTCATTATCATTTAAAACGTTAATTAAGTCAAAGTTGCATTTAATTTCATTCTAAATGGGCCTCTGGGAAGAGGCTTTTAGAAACAGCTGTGGGAGCAAGGAACACATTGAGGCTGGGAAATCCTCCATGCTGCTTTTAGGATAGCCTCCACAGCTGATGACTCCTGCCCATCTACAGCTAATTGGCACTGACATGATTGGCCAATGTCTCCAACCCATATTATACAGATAATGCTGTACAAAGCTAGTTTGGAAACTCTTAGCAGGCACTGAGGCACCCTCTCCCTTCTCCTCACATTACTACTCACATGAGCAGTCATTAGTTGGAGCCTCTGCTTTTAGTCACATTTTATACATCTCTCTTTTCTTTTGCTCCTAATCGCTGGAGTTTCTTCATTTCTTAGTCTGAGGAAGGACCTTGGCCCTTTGCCTTCATCAAGTGAAAACCATTGCCTTTTTAGTGAAAAACAGCAGCAGAATAAAGCTTAAAATAATGCTTTTTGATGTGGAATATATGCTCAGAAAACATTAGTCATAGACACTTTAAAGGCAAGAAGAATAGATGGATCCACTTATATATATAGTTTTTAAATTTTTGTGTATATTATGGATCCTTTTGGAAATCTGCTAAAGCCAGTGAACTTTTTCTCAGAATATTGCTTTATAAATTCATAGTTAATGAAAATAATATTATGTCTTTTTTTAACCACCTATGTTCATGGTTCACCCTGAAGGGAAAGGGGGAAGAGTTTCTAGATCCCTGAATAAGAATTTCCTTGTCTAATGGCATCCATTGAAGAGTTGTCCTCTCAATCTTTCCCCTTCTGTATAGCTCTGGTGTCTTTTCTTTGATATTCACCATCTATAGCCAGTCTACACATCATACCATTCAAAAATTCTGAAGACTTCTCAATATTTGACAAGTAATCAGTAATCAATACTTACTAGTTATAAAAGAAATTTAATTCAAGAGCTGGGAAAAAAAAAAGAAACTATCCTCCTTTGCTTTTTAAATTTAATTAATTGCTTCAAACCAGTTGAATTCTATTAGTTAAATGTCATCGGTTTTATTCTCCTTAACTGACCCAGCAGCCCATTGGGATTCATATTTGCTTACTAACTGCTCAGTGGTATTTTCATCTCATTGTGGCAGAATTTACATATATAGCTGCCAGGCATGGAAATCAACCATGTGGGAGCCATTACACTGGCTATTGGGAAACTTCCTCTAGCTTCTCAAATTTCCTCTAGCGCACTCATCTCAAACTGAGATAAGCAGCTTTGGCTATGTTGGGGGCAAAGGAGAGCTAGATTTTCCCATCTCCTTTCCTAAAGAGAGCAGCAGGCTTAGGACTGGGAGCTATAATGAGCAGGTTTGTACATGGGTCTGGGTCCTAGAATCCTGCTCTACAGATAGACCTTGCCTCTGTCTGCTTTACTTAGAACTAAGAAGAATGATTTTTAAATCCTTGTGTAAGGAGAAAAGATATGTCCCCTTCTATCTGTCTCAAGGAGACAATATGTCTCCTTATATCTGTGGAGAAAAAAAAAGTCACATCCCATTCAGTTTAAATCTGCTATAGTATTCAACTACTTTTACTTCAGTGAAAATACAAAACATATTTGCTATGAAATACAGATGTATGAAATCCTAGGAAGTCATTTGGCCTTTTTTGAGCATCCCCTTAGTGTTATTTTTTTTCCTTTCTTTATGTGTACAAGATTTTCCTTTGTCCAGTGTGTCCTTGTCATAGTGTCCATGTCTGTGACATCATGTGGGCTCTCTAGGGCCAAACTGAGACAGGTGGAATTATTTACATAACCGTGTCTGGCACACAGCAGGCACTTAATAAATCTTTGATTGATTGATTGATATTCTCAGTCTTCTTACAAGGATAGGAAAAGCAACTGAAATTAAGAGAAAGGCAAGGAAAACATAGGGGACGGTTTGGCTGATTGTTGACCTTTTCCTTCTAGGATCTCTTTCTGAAACTAGAATATTAAATATATAATAAGTAATTGGGCTCCTCTGTCCTTACCTTTCACATATTAACCTTGTCTTTAAGAGTATTACCCCTTTTCTTATTCTTCTGATAAAAAAAAAAAAATCCAACCCAAGATCAAGAAAACTGGATAAACAAAATGTACCAGGAAATTCATAACCATACACATTAATGACTTAGAAGCAAATGGGATATCTCTGCTGCTTCAAAACAGGAACATAGACCAAAATGAAGAACAGTACACCCAAAAAAGAGGAGAAAAGCTTATCTTTGTGGACACTGGAGAGTCCATTCCCCTCAAGATTCAAGAAGACTTTCTTTTGAGATATGGATCAAACTGGGTAGGGAAAAACTTTTTAAAAATCTTTTCTCTTTCATTTTCAAGTTTCTAATCTAACAACCATCCTCAAATAGAGCTGCTTCTTCATCTACTTTTCATGCCATTCCTTTAAGGGGAAGCTGCAAGAGGAAAGTTCACTGGTTTCTTCATGAATCATCCTAGGTTATTATCTACTTAAGTGTTAGAAGCCCCCAAAAAGCTGTGGTAATACAAACAACTTAATCTAAGAACTAGAGACTAGGACATAAGTCTGAATTAATGCACATCATGCATTATGAGGATTTTTATTACCAGAACACCAGTAGAAAAACATTTTGGGATCTCTAGGACACATATTATAACCAGAGTCCTTTATAGGGGTAAAAATGATCTCAATTCAAGTGGTCTGCCAGTTTTGAGGGCTTGAAACTATCACATATCACTTAGAAAGAAGAGATAATCAATTTCTTCCTGTAAGGCCTTATAATGCAGGTAGTTTTGTCAGCCATAGTATGGAATAAAGGATAACAATGTTTCTCAAGCAGGAGGTGGCATATATGAAAAAGGATTTTGTCCCAAGCAGTAGATAAAAAAGAATATTTAGCATTTGGAATCAAGTTGGCACTCTTAAAGTAGAGAAGAAATGAATCACAAGTTATTATTCTTGAAGTTTCCCTTGTATTTGTTAAGCAGCTTATGGTCATTTTTGAAAAATTTAGGAGAACTAAGAGACACACCAGAGGATTAAGGAAAGAAAATACTGCAGACAAAAAAAGTGGATAACTGATCTAGGAAATTACTATTTAGTGTGATCTAAATTATTTGTGATAGAGTAAATATTAGGAAAAACATCTGGAAACACAATGCTGGTAATAAACTTTGTTCAGTGAAATCAGTAGGCGAGAAATCCCAACCAACTTACCCAATGAATAGGAGCAGAGAATATATCTAGGATTTATATTAATACTAATAGAGTATCAGTTATAATAAAATCAAAGAGTTTTTACTTATTTGTATCTTTTTTCCAGAGTAGTTTGGGTGTAATCATTCTCATGTGTCAGTTTTTGAAATTCCCAGGGAATAAGAATGTCAAGTAGAATCCAAATGGTTAACCATACATGAAAATAGATGCTTTTTCAAATGGGTATTTAGCACTTAATGCCTGCAACATAGCAGGTATTTGATAAATGCTAATTGACTTTTCATATGACCAGAACAACCCAGCCCCAGAACAGAATTACTCAAGACTTTTTGAAACTCTTTAAATGACTGATCATCATACCCAAATAGAATAAACTTCTGATCTTTCTTTTTTGTTCCTAGTCCTCCAAGTCAAGTATTTGGGTTTGAAATCCCTTCTAAATACCTCCCATTATTATATTTTTTTTTCTGCTTGATACAAGAAAGATAACTTGCCAGTCAGATTGCCCATAGACTTTTTCCAGGTAGTATTGATATCTAGATTGGTTCTGAAAAATTTCCTGTTTTTTTGTCAAGATAGAGCTATTTTTTGTTTATTAAGAGATGTATTACTCTTAACACATACCACTGAGAAAATAATTCCTACTGGACATTTCAGAACCAAAGCTCTAAAAGGAGGTTAATAAATCAAAAGATAGGAACTAATGGAGTAAAGAATCAAAAATGGATACATTAGTAATAAGGACAAAAAGAATCGAGTGAGGTTAAGCTCTCAAAATTTAGGAGCATTCTTGAGCAAAGCATTTTGGGAAATCTTTTATAGCTGGCCAAACAAGCTCAGGAAAAGGAGCTAAGGATAAATGTGGTAATCAGGTGAAAGGGGAATTTCCAACAATTATGACACATAAGAAGATTCTTGCTGTTTTATTCTTTGTATGTTAGGACATGGGTTCCTCAAGAAGTGGCTGTGGTCATTGGATGCTATGCAATGAACTAGTGATATTATTAGCAATGCTAGAAAGACTGAGGAGAAAGCCAGGCAAGTGCAAACTCTGTACTACTTTTTCACAGTTGAGTAATAAGTCTGGTGCAGTAGAATGATCTAAATTAAATCCTGGCTCCTCCATTACTGCCTCGGTGACCTTGGACAAATAACTTAACCTCTCATTGCTTCAATTTCCTCATATGGAAAATAAGGAGTAAGACTGAATGACCTTTAATTTCCACTCCACCATTTTCTCTCAGTACATGCACCAAGGGGGACCCTGATCTAATTCTGGTAGTTATTCTTGACCTGTATCACTTTAGACATGTGGTGTCAAACTTCAACAGAAATGGCATCACTGATCCATATGTAAGGTCCCTGTAGGATGATGGTTGACCTAACTTTTCAATGTAAATTTATCTTTGTTTTATTGTGGTTTAATTTTTTTTCTTAAAAAAATCTATTTTGGGAGTGTTCTGGGCCAAATCTTTGACATTCAGTTTAAACTTCTCAGATTTCCTTCACACACACACACACACACACACACACACACACACACACACACATATATTTATAATATTTCATCTTCACAGCAAATGCAAAAATATGAGCCCAGGTTTGCTCTGTCTCATTCAATATACTAGGAAATGAAGATATTAATGAGTTAAGTGGGTGTGAAAGATAATATAACTTCTTAGCTATAGTTCTGTAGCATCCAGATGTTTGGTTTATTGTTGCTATCAACTAAAACATTTATAAATAACAATAATAAACATTTATATTCCATTTAAATTTATTATTTAAAATATATACATAAATATATATGTATATATAAATATATCCATAGATGTGTATATGCATACATATGTACCTACATATGCAAATGCATACCATCTAAATGTTACAAAAGTGACAGTATATTTTTAAGTCTCTCTCTTCAATATACTATATATACTATATATATATATATGTATATATATAATTCATGTGTATAGAAATGTAATAAAGATATATACATACAAACATATAGACACACATTTATGCTTATTTCACCAAAGCATTACAACAACCCTCTGAGATGTTACTGAAGATATTATCTCCATTTGTAGATTAAGGACCTGAAACTCAGATGACTAGCCAGCGAATAAATTTCAGAAGTGGAATTCACACTGAATCTTTCAAAGTCCAGCACACTATCCACTACCCCACCCTGCCTCCCTTATTAAATGGCTAATATCACTATTGGTTTGGACCTATGAATATAATAGAATTCCCTTTGAGGCAGTGATCAAAGAAAGGGGATGTCAATTTTAAAAGATATTTTAGCATGATTTACAGTATTGACATTTAAGAAATTTTTTATCATAATATAAGTAAAACAGAACTATTGACACTTCTTGGCTATGACAATGTAGCAGTGGTGAGGGAAGCTTATGTCAAATAGCTTTTCACAAGTAATGTGATTTTATATACATATACATATATGTGTATATATATATATAGACATACATATGATTGTGTTTACACATATATAGGGAGAAATATATATATATGTATGTGTATATATATGTGTGTATATATCACATACACACACACACACACACACACAGAGTTAAACTTGTACTTGTTGAATTGTTTCAGAATCCAGCCACAAAGTGAAAGGGGTTAGATGACAATTTTTATAATGTCTTTGAGCTCTACCCATGCCTTGGGGTTGTGGTTAAGCTATGATGATTCATTTACTTTCCTGGTTAACTGAGAGTTATATTAAAAGTCCTTTCTTAAAAGAAAACTTTGCAAAAATGGCAATCAGCTTTGCAACTTTAATTAGTTCAGCCTACCATTATGGTGAAAAAAAATATCTAGGAGCAAGTTGTCATCATTTTCCAGGGCTAAAAATGGAGGTAGATCTTGGGATCACATCCTCAGAACTAGAATAGTCCTCAGTGATAATCTAGGCAAAGCCCTTAAATTGACAGATGAGCTTCCCCTAGGTCACACAGGTAGTGATACAGAGAATGTTTGCTGAGCTTGGAGAATTTTTCTCAAAGTTATCTTGATGTTACCTGTTAAATGAAACTTCTAGTATCAACTCATCTTTTGATCATTTACTTCTTTCTCATAGAAGAGGGGACAAGGAAGAAGAGTCAGTTTTTTGAGACTTTTGGTCAAATGAGTTTCTAGTTGCCAAAAGGGAATTTAGGATGATCTGTGTGGATTGCTGTAGATAAATGGGGCCAGAATTAAGACATGGGATACAAAACAGAACCTTATTTATTTAGCCTAATGGATTCTCTAGAGGCTGTCACAGTCCTGGTTCCTCAAACCAATAAGAAGTAGAGTTATTTTACTTGTAGAATCCACATTTCTTTTCTTGTTCATTAACCTTTTTTTTTTCACTCTTCTTTGCTTCTTCAAAATGCTCAATATATGTTTTGTGAAGTGGATTTCAAATGTATTGATATCATATTGACTTATCAGTTTGTGGAAATACTTTGTACCCACAAGGCTGGCTACTTCTCCCTAAGAAGGAAATTATGTCAAGTTTAGTCAACAAATTAATAAGCATCTATTAAGAGCTTGCTGTGTTCCAGTCACCAGGTCAAGGTCTGGGAATAGAAAAATATTTGTTGGAGAATTAAAAGAAAACCCCAGGTCCTGCTCGTAAGAAGCTCAGTCTAAAGGAAGAGCTATATCCAAAAATAATGTATAAAACAGGAAAAATTGGATATATTTCTAGGGGAAGGCACTAGCATGGAAGGGGATTAAAAAATAATTTTGTAGAAGGTGAGCTTTTAGCTGGCACTTAAAGGAAACTAGTAGGACCAAGAGGTAGAGATGAAGAAAGGCAGAATTTCAGGCATGGGAGCAGCCAGTGGGGGGGGAAAATACAAGTTGAGAAATACAATGGTTTTGTACAAAGAATGATGAGGAAGCCATGGGTGACCAGAGACAGCTAGGTGGCAAAGTGAATGGAGCACTAGGATTAGTACAACCTCATATTCTAGTTGTGTGAGCCTAAACAATTCACCTAGCCTTTATTTCCTCAGTTTCCTCAACTGTAAAATGGGGATGTTGATAGTATCTAATAGATATTAATAATAGTATCCAAGGTTGATATGAGGATCAAATGAGATAATGTAAATTATAAAACAATCAAAACTGTAACACAGTATCTGGTACATAGTAGGTACTTAATAAACGCTTATTTGCTTCTAATACATTTTATTGCATTGTAGAATATGAGAAGGGGATTTACATTATAAATCAAACTTAGCCAATGCATCTCTCCATGAGACTCTGAAGAAAGGAATGATGGTTTTCCAAAGACCTGGTTAATGTGAACAGAACAATTTTCAGGGAGACAGAAAAATGGGTATCACCCAATACATTTGATTCATTTGTCTATTCATTCAGTAAGGGTTTATAAAGCACTCGATTGGCCAAGATTCTTCTGGGAACTGCAGAGATGAATGAGATATGGTCCCTGTTTGTGTGGACCTTGGTGTCTAGAAAGGTAGGTGAGATCTCTTTACTTGCTCTAGGGATCTGTAAGGCATTCAGTATGAGTACCTCTTCCACTACTGTATATTGCAACCAGGGTTGTGCTGATAAATGTTTAACAGATGGCTGTCCAAAAAGAAAAACAAATACATACAGCACACATTTAAGTTTGATTTGCCAGACCTTTTAATTTATTACTTGCTTTCTTCTGCATAATCAACAAAACAACAAATCAAGCCCCAATTAGCGTTTGCTGATTTCTAAGTTATAAAAACTTGTCCTGAAATTTTAATAGTTGGTTTTAGCAAGTTGGTTTGAACTGGCTTAATTGCAAATATTCTATCACATGTTGTTGTTATTCAGTTTTTCAGTCATGTCTGACTCTTCATGACTCCATTTGGGGTTTTATTGCTAGAAATACTGAAGTGGTTTGCCATTGTTTTTTCCAGGTCTTTTACAGATGAGTAAATTGAGGCAGACAGGGTTAATTTATGTGTCCAGGGTCACAGAGCTAATAAATGTTTGAGGCTACATTTGATCTCAGGTCCTCTTGTCTCTAGACCTTATGCTCTCTCCACCATATCATCTAGCTGTCAACTTTATAAAACAGTATGATTTTTAAGAGTTGTTCTGGCTGAAATATCCATTCCTGCATAATTAACCCCATGATGAGTGTCTCTGATCTTAGCCAGGATGGTCTATGGACAACAGGAATATAATCAATCACTATGTCTAATCTCAATTTACAAAACAAGTTATAAAGCAAAGCAGAATGCAATAGAGTTTAGAAGAAAGATACAAATAAATTGCCATGAGAGGTCAGAAGATGGAGAATTATTCCTGGTTGGTCTATCAGATAAGATTTCACAGAGAAAGAAGCAAGGAAGCTAAATTATTTATTTGTTAAGCATTTAGTACAATATCTGGCACATAGTAGATACTTAATAAATGCTTATTGTCTAGCTGATGACAATGGATCCAATCAGATTAGGGAGTTTGGACTTTATTTTATAGACAATAGAGAGAAACTAAAGATTATTGAGAAGGGTGATGTAATTGAAATCGTGCTTTAATAAGATTATAGAGCAGCAATGTTTAGAATGGAAGTGATACTGGAGGCAAGGGTTCCCTAGAAGATTCTCAGAATATTGGTGAGATGTTATGAGTTCAGTCAAATGAAATAGACAAGTTATTGAAAATTGCTGAGTTAGAATCCATTTGATTTGGTCAGTGACTGAATAGGGGTAAAGTATGAAGGAAGTTACTAGTGCCATCCATTTCTTCCTTAAAAGAAATAGGGAAATTAGGAGAAAGACCAGGTTATCAAGGATTTGGATTTGTTGAATTCAAGGTGCTCACCTATAGGATACCAGGGTGGAAATGTCTAGTGGTAATTAACTAGTAAAAGCCAGATTGGAAACCAGGGCAAATCAGACCTGGATATATAGAATTAAGGATAAAGAGTTGGACAATAAAAATCATTTATTCCAATAGCTTTATTTCGCAGATTAAAGAAATTAAACTCAGAGAGGACACATCATTTGTAGCACAATATAAAAGCCTTAGTTCCTCAAATCCTTTCATTCAGCCCCTCTTCCTTCATTCCTATTCCAAAGTTCCGGTGAAGTTAATTGTTAAATCAGTTTTTATAGGAATATACACACTTTAGTGATCACTGTAGAAAGATTCTTCAATTTATAGTTAGAACATTATTAGTTAAATTAAAGTTTATGATGGTCTAAAATTTATTAACACCCCTTATCCTTTCCTTCAATTCTTATAATGTAATTGAAGAAATATAATGGCTAGGTTTATCTATTCAGATATTCTTACTCCAGAGTCAAGGCTTTTTCCTTCTCGTTTTTTTTCAGGAAGACTCTTCTTTCTGAATTCAAATCTTGCCTTAGATAATTATTAGTTGTATGACAAGTCACTACATGGTGCTTGTCTCAATTTACTCATCTATAAAATGAGCTAGAAAAAGAAATAGCAAATCACTCCAATATCTCTGCCAAGAAAACCCTAAATGGGGTCATGAAGAATCAGATGCAAAAAACTGTGAAAAACTGAACAACAACAATACATGAAACCTGGGAATAGATTAGTTTCTTAAAGGGAAGAGTGTAGGGAGAGAAGAAAACTGACTATTGATCCTTGTTAAAAGCAAACAGCAAAGTACAGGTGCTCCCCACTTCCAGATAGAGAGGTGATAGATGCAGAGTGCAGACTGAAGCATGTAAAAAGAGCAAACAAAGGACAACCTAATTGATAATATCCCAAATAACATTTGTTAAAAAAAATAGAAGTAATAAATATTTTAAAGAAATATATCAGCGATAAATAACTTTCTTTAAAATATTTATTACTTTTATATTTGCTTTTTCTCAACATAATCACATTAATGACATGTGCCACAACATCCTTGAAAAGAAAATCTACATCTCTGGACATTCATACAAATAGAAAAAAGAAAGGATTGCTGATATGAGCATGTAATTTTAAAAAGTAACATCGTTGATGAGGAAAATGAAGTTTTGGAATGGTATGTAACACATATTTTGATCCCTTATTTGTGATGCTAAAGATTCTCCAGAGATTTCTCTTACCATTCCCTTCACTGGAGTTTGAGGGGAGAGGGGGTTGAATGAGAGGGTTTGAGGAATTGAGCCTTTGATACTAATGCTATTAAGGTTTGACTTTTCTGAAGGATAGAATCTTCATCTAAATGTCAATTTCCCATTGGGGATAACACTTACCCTGTAAGTCTTAAGCCCGTGGCCTGGGATGCTTACCCTCAGAATAGTCTTTTGGAGATATTTATCCTCAGGTATTGTCATTTCTTAGATATAGACCCACAATCAGGAGTTTAGACATCTTAACTTCTGTATCAGTATTAATTTTGAAGTCCTAAGCATTTTTGAAACTCCACCACATATCCCTCCCCTTTACAGCTTTTGATAAAAAGAATCAAACATAATAAAATATCATTTTAATAAGCAGTTAACTCAAGGTAAATTTAAAGAAATTACTTCTAAATTATCCCTAATTTGAATTACTGTTACAGAGCATCTTCAATTTCTTTCAATTCAGCATTTATTAAGTGGCTAATATGTAGAAAGTATGGTATAATGGATAGAGAGCCAAGTTTAGAGCTTTAAAGGAAAACTTGGGCTTAAACCCTGAATTGGACATTACTGGTTATATCATCTAAGGGAAATTACTAAGCATTTTAGTTCCTCCAGGAAACTCTTAGAGGCAGCTAGTGGTACGGTGAATGAAGTGAGGGACCTGAAATCAGTAAGACTTGAGTTCAAATTGTGCCTCATATTTGACCTCTCTCTGCCTTAGTTTTTTCATTTATAAACTGGAAACAATAACAACACAACATCTCCAAGGTTGTTGCAATGATCAAAAAAAATGTAAACAACAACAACAACAACAACAAAAAGCATTTTGCATTTCAAAAGTGCTATGTAATGCTACTTATTGCTGTTATTTCATTTGTAAAACAATTGTTTCAGTCCTATCTGGCTTTTATGACCCCATTTTAGGGTTTTCTTGGCAAAGATATCTTTACAATATCCTTATCTAGCTCATTTTACAAATGAATGAACTGAGGCAAACAGGGTTTAGAGTCTTAGCCAGGGTCACACAGCTAATAGCTGTCTGAGGTTGAATTTGAACTCATAAAGATGAATCTTCCTAATTCCAAGACTAATGCTCTAACCACTGAGTGATCTAGCTACCCTTGCAGAGCAATTGTGGACCCACATTAATAAAAGGAACTCCCTTGTATGAAATTCTATATGCCAATGTAATCACAGGTTCAATCTCTGCTTCCCCCATTGCTTCCAGAAAACAATGTAATATTTTTTAAAAGTCATTTAATCCACCAGAAACTGGGTGGTATAGTCAATAGAGTATTTGAATTTAAAAAGACTTAATATTATATTATTGTAATTTTTATATTATTTAATATTATAATAATATCATCATTGTTATAATAATAATAACCTAACTTTTATTAGCTGTGCAATCATGGGAAAGGAATCTAAATTCTTTGTACCTTGGCTTCCTCATCTATAAAAAGAGGGGAGTTGTATTCAATTGCTTCAAATGTTTTGCCTCCGAGTCTAGGATACTATGAGCCCCTTACCCACTTAACCAGTCAAAATCATAACATTAAAAAGTATATAAAAGCAGCAGTTTCTGTCAGATATTCACCCATTGTAAGTTCCTTCTATCTTAATATCTTCATCATACTTTGCTAAATGAAGTTCTTCCTCCTACATATTTGAATCCATTTTCTATTAGTCTAGCCGCAGAAAAGAAAAGTAATAAATGGTTGACATAATTGTCTTATGTAGTCCAACTAGTTGTTTCTCCCTCTGAGGAATATGTCTTGGACATCTTCTAGCTATTTTGTTTGTAGAGCAGTTGTTGTTTCAGTCCTGTCTGACTCTTTATGACCCCATTTTAGGGCTTTCTTGGAAAAAACACTGAAGTAGTTTGCTATATCCTTCTCTAACTCATTTTACAGATGAGTAAACTGAGGCAAACAGGGTTTTCCTCATTACAGCATAAAGCAATTTTGTGTGTGTATTTCAGGAGAAAGGAAAACTTCTTTGGAGAGTTTTTTAACCCTTTCCTTCTATACTTTTCCCCAAAACCTAAAGCTAGCATCCATTTTTTTTAGCCTCTGGTCCCCTTGTCTATTACCTTGGGTCCTATCATTTTTTTCTTTTTTTTTTAGTTCTGCATACTATTTTTACCAAAATGATTAGCCAAATTTTCTCCTTCAATCTTCTATCTTCTATCATCTCCATGGCTTTTGAGCTTGATAGTGAATTTCAAAATTCTAATGAACTCTCTACATTATGAATTTTGCATTCCCTATTCAATATTACATTCCCTGCAATGAATGAATTCCCCCAAATCTTGAGAATTCACATTCTAAACCTGGGAAGGGCCATAGTCTAACCTTAAAGGCTTAAAAGATTCTGAATATAGTTCATGCAGCTAATAAGGACAAAACTAGAATTTATACCTATTTCTTTTCATGCTAAAGTCATTGTTCTTTGTACTGTACTATACTTGGATTTCAGGAACTAAATGTGCAATATAGAGCCTGGTGGAAAGGATGTGAGACATCCTGGATTTTACCTTTGGCCTCTGGTCTGAAAATGGACTTTTCAAAAAAAAAAAAAATCTTTCCAATGAGCCTCCATTTCCTATTGTTACAGATTGACATCACATGTGTTGTGAATCAGTCAGACTTCCATCTCTCATTCCCTGGTCCTTGAACCTGGGACCAGAGTACTCAGATTAGAATCATAGCTGGGCAAGTCATTTCCTCTCTGTGCCTCAGTAACTTCATCTGTAAAATGGTATTGGATGAGGTGACCTGCAATTCACTCCCACTTCTATGGTTATAATCCCCAGTACTTGTTGTCTGTTTTTTCCCCCACTCAAGACAGTCTCTGGGTAAAGGAAATCTTCAGCCTCTCTTGATAATAATGGAAACAATTGTACAAGGAATGCCCTTTGGTGGCAGCATGAGCTCTTTTTCATTAGCGATAAAATCTCAATAACTTTTTGAAATTATGGTGGGTTTCCCGTCGGCCATATGGGAAATGACACCGGCCTCCTTCACATAACAATCCGAAGACGGGCTGGCTGGAGCTTCCCCTTAAGTACTGGAATGTTATCGGTCTGGTATTTTTGTTCCCAATCTAATCAGGGCAACATAGAAACTGCCATTTTTCATTTGTTAGGGGTCCTTTGATCCTATTCTGTGTTTATTTGTTTCAAGTAAAAAATATGATTTCTATTGCATACATCTATCCTTTCGAGTACTTTTTCTGTTTGAGATCAAATCACAGTTGTAAGGAATGCAGTCATTAGTTATCACTACTAGATTCTGAGGCCTACACTTTATTTCCGCTCTCAGAAAATTGCCATCCTTTGAGCTTTCATAACGATCAATTGCATTGAAACTGCTATATGCTTTGGTATTAATTTATTTCACAGTTTCCTTTGCAGATGTAATCAGAGTCCCCTATCACATATCCATTTCTTCTTTTTATTATATTCCTTTGCCTCTACTTTTCCACCATCATTTACCTAAGAATGACAGGTGGAGCTTCCTTGCACTCTATATCAGTGACTTATATTCTACCTTGACTCTCGCCATTGCCATTTTTTAGTATGATATTATTTTATAGATGTAATCTTAGTTATTTATAACGTGGGTGTTTGTTATATTGGTGAATTTACTAAATGACACTTTGGTTTCAGGGACATTTTTTAGAGAGGGATTAAAAAAAAAACACTTCTGTACACCATTGGGTGTTTTTAAAATATCTTTTTAACATGAAGGAAACACTGGGAGACATTAGTAATTCATTTTTCTGATTTCTTAGTGTTTGGGACTTCCATTTGCATCATTTTGGTAAGCAATCAAGCTGAGGTATTTAATAATGTGTTGTTAGTGTAAATGAGCTTTGCCTGGTTTATTTATTTGGATATTTACCAGGTGACTTATTGCGCTTTACATATTAGAATTGGTTTGTCAACAATTAACATTCTCAGCTTTTATATAACCCATACTTCAGGTAATAGCGGATTATTAAACTGCAACCAGTGTGTTAGAAATCTGCCGACTGGTAATAAAATTCCTATGTATAACAGCAGCTGAGAAATACTGCTGTGTATTTATGCATAGATAGCAAGATAGATGGGCCCCAACTACAAAGAAGGTCTTGGAATACAGTAAAGAGCCAGCAGGTGGTGCTGCTTTTCTAGAAATGAAATCACCCATTTGAAATGGATCTTCCCCAGATCCACTACTTTCTATTTCTTTTCTAGAATTTTTGTTGTCATTTTCTTTACTTTGAGACATTTATTTCAGTTTGAAAAGAAACAACTTAAAAAAATAATGGAACATCACAACTTCTATTTCTCTCTAAATTAAGTCACTGGTGTGTGTGTGCATGTGTGTGTGTGTGTGTGTGTGTGTGTGTGTGTGTGTGTACTTGAAAAGGAGTAAAATAGTCAATACAAAAGATCACATGAAAAGTAGATCTTTAGAAAGGATATCCACAGATGGTGAACAATTAATTGGGCTAGCTCCTTTGCCTGGTAATGAACTAATGAAAAATTCCCCATTTTAGTACAGAATCCATCAAATATATTTCCTGTACTTTATGCCATCCTAGGATAATGAAAGAATGAGGGGCATTTTTAAAAGTAATACTGCATGCTGGCTTAATCTGTTTTATACATATATTTTTAATAAAAGATCAATCTATTAGATCCACCTCATCATATAGAGAGCAGCATTCTGCTAGGTGAAACATGTAGGTTTAATTGCAGTATCTTGTATATTTTTTGAGATTGAAGCCATGTTAGCACAGTGTTAAAAAGGGTGATTAATACAATTTCCAATTATTTTGCTTTTTATGTCACATAGGGAAAGCAAGCAATTGACTTGCAAAAAAATAAGTTTGGCTTATTTTGTTGTTTTTTCATTTCAATCATGTTTTCCCAATATTGTGAAGTTATGGAAAACTACCAGGGATTGTAATTTTTTCTGCAAGTGCATATAGATTTGAAAAGTCCCCATCCAAAGCTGTGCCCATACCTCTAGCATATTCTGACCCCAAAGATAGACTTTTGTGCTTATGAAGATAAGAAGAGGGATTAAAGAAATATTTAAAAGTTGTAGTAAGGGAAAAAATTGGAATCTTTTTTCAAAAATTTTTTTTTCATGCCAAAAGGATTCAGTTTAAGAAATATCCATTATATGTCCACTATCTTCAATATTATATTAATATTAATAATAATAATTATTAATAATGCTTTATTAGACATCCAAAAAAAAAGAGAAATAATCCCTGTCCTCCAGAAATTTGGGGGAAGGAAGAAAATGAACAGTACAATTACAACAACAATAACAATGCCATTATTATCACCATAAATGTTTTAATAGGACACTTTAAGGTTTTCTTTCCTTCCTTTTTTTTGGGGGGGGTGGGAGAGAGAGAGGGAGGCAATCAGGGCTCAATGACTTCTGCAGGATTATATAGCTAGTAAATGTCTGAAGCAGGATTTGGACTCAGGAATACAGCTTTTCTGACTCCAAGACCTGTGCTTTATTCACTGTACCACCTAGCTGCCCATATTTTAAGGTTTTCAAAATTCTGTATCTTTATGAATTCATTTGCTCTCACCACAAATCAGGGAAGAAGATACTATTATCATCTCCATTTTACAGATGATAAAATTGAGGCAGACCGAGTTTAATTGACTTGTTTGTGGTTTACAGAACTAATATCTAAGGAACTCAAATCTTTCTGACTCCAAATCCTAATCTATCCACTATAGCACCTAATAAAGTTACTATAAGTACTATATATATATTTTAATAATACTTTTTATTTTCAAAATATAAGTAAAGATAGTTTTCCACATTCACTCTTGCAAAATCTTGTGTTCCAAATTTTTCTCCCCAAGATAGCAAGTAATCCAATATATGTTAATATATGTGTAATTCTTCCATATATGATATGTTATTTTTTAAAAATAAAAATACTCCAAAATAATAGAAACTAATATCAAGAGGGATGGAGCACTAATAACAGCTTTGGGTGAATGGAGGGGATTCTGAAAAAAGCTTCTTATAGGAAGTAGCTAAGAATGCCAACTGGTAGACATGAGGAAAGACATACCATCCAGGAATTGGGAATCACTTGTGCAGAAAAACTGAGATAAAATGGAAGATGATGTAACAACTAGCAGGTCAGGCAGATCAGGAAGACTATTACTAATATATGTGGGGTTTTTTTTCTTCCAAGGTAACTTTACACATGAAAACAAATTATAAATTAAATGATTTCAATTTAAAATAATTTTAAAATGATTAAATAAATGATTATTTCATCTTTTATGTCCTGGAAAGGATACTTATAATAGTGTGACTAAGAATTAGGGTGACACACTTTACCTTTCTTATATTAAAAAAAAAATCCCCACTTACGTGGGTTTGAATGGAAGCCGAAAATGTTATCAGTTCAGGACAATGAAGGAGTAGAGAATTGGAGAAAAAGAGTTTCTTTTTGAATTAATCCATTTTAAAGGGTCTTATGTTGAAAATTATATTTTAAATAATATTTTCATTGAATGGATTTAATTTGCATTGGAAAATCATGTTGCCTTTCATGAAGAGTAGAATCAAGTCCAGTAGTGGAGAGATTGAAATAATTGCTACTGGAGTCAGGGTTGCCTTTACAGAACACAACTGTGAGAAATCAACAATGTAAGCTTCATAGGATCCCTGTCTAAGTCATCAAATAACTTGATTTCCCTATCAAATATATTCCCCAAATGAAAAGTCTGATATAATAAGGCAATTGCCCCAAATGTTGTTTTTATTGTTACTGCTTTGTTCAGGGCTCCCTTAAATGTATGTCTTCTCTCTGTCTCATGAAACTTGGGAACAGCTAAGGGAAAGCAAGTGACCACTGAGTTTAAGGGACTCTTAAAAAGTGTGTTTGTTTTTCCCAGATGTCATTCTCAACAGCTCGTTTGAATTTTAGTAGGCAAATAGACAATTTGTTCCCCGAATGAGTTGGTAGAGTAACTTTTAATAGCTCCCCACTAACTACTGCCTATAGAAGAAAGTCCAAAGTTCTTGGGCTTTTCAAGGACCTTCATCATCTGACCCCAGTCTGTCTTTGCAAAGTGATCTCACACAATTCCTCTTATTTCCACCTGCCTCCAATTACTCTAGCCACAAGGCTTTGCTCATTCCTCCATCTTTCCTTGCTCCATGTATTTCTGCCATTTCCCCTATCCCTAGAATTATTTCTCTGTTCTCCTTCCAAATTCAAAGCTTAGGTGCTCCTTCCAGACCCAGCTTGACATTCACATTTTCTAGGAACCTATCTCAGTCCTCAATTCCTAGCATCCTCTCCCTCTTAACTTTTAACACTAAGTATCGATAATTTATATTCTGTAACTAATCATAAACTGCCTTGTAGATGATTCTTGTATCACTTTTTTATTCTTGTATAACTATTTTTTTATAGTTTTATGTTTGTTCTCTCTATCTAATTTATAAACTCTGCATAAGCAGGACCTACAGATCTCTGTTTTCTGCTTAGGTTTTAGAATAGTATCTCCCACTTAATATATGTTCATCAGGTAGAAACTTCTTTTAAAAAAATACTATTTTATTTTCTCCCAGTTTCACATCAATAAAATTTTTAGCATTCAGTTTTATAAGATTTTGAGTTCCAAATTTTTCTCTCTCTCCCCTCTTCCGAAGATGGTGAGCAATTTGATATATATGCATTATCATGTAAAACATATTTCCATATTAGTCACAGTTGTGAAAGGAAAAAAAAAAGATCAAAAGGAAAAAAAAAATGAGAAAGGATAAA
This sequence comes from Sminthopsis crassicaudata, assembly GCF_048593235.1. Classification (NCBI taxonomy): domain Eukaryota; kingdom Metazoa; phylum Chordata; class Mammalia; order Dasyuromorphia; family Dasyuridae; genus Sminthopsis; species Sminthopsis crassicaudata. Next base: position 652,821,153 of record NC_133618.1, read on the forward strand.
GTGAAAAAATATGTTTCAATCTGCATTTAACCTACATCAGTTCTTTATCTAGATAAGCATGCTCCTTCTTGAGTCCTTTGTTCTTGTCTTGAGTCATTGTGTTGCTTGAGAAGAGCTGAGTCAATTATAGTTAATCATCAGGCAGTGTTGCTGATACTCTGCACAATGTTTTCCTGGTTCTGCCCATTTCATTTTGTATCAGTTCATACAAGCCTTCCCAGGATTTTATAAATCTGCCTGTTTGCCATTTCTTATTGCATACTAGTATTCCATTGCTTTCACGTACAACAGCTTGTTTAGCCATTCTCTAGTTGATGGTTGTCCCTTAAATTTCCAATATTTTGCCATCATGAAAAGGACTGCTATAAATATTTTTGTACATGTAGTTCCTTTTCCCTTTTTATGATCTCTTTGTAATATAGATTTAGTGGTGTATTCCTGGTTCAAAACGGATGCAGTTTGTTTGCCCTTACAGCATAATTTCAAATTGCTCTCCAGAATTGTTGAATCAGTTCACAACTCCACCAAGAGTGAATATACTGTCTCATATCCTTTCCAACAGTTATCACTTTCCTTTTTTGTCGTATTAATCAGGTATGTATTTCTTACTTAAACAGTTGGGATGTCATCAAGAAAACCTGAGTTCAAATTTGGCCTTCAGTACTTATCAGATGAGTGACCTTGGGTAAATTACATAACTATTCTCAACTTCAGCTTCTTCATCTATAAAATAATTCAATCCAATTAAATATATAAATTAATCATAAATTTAAAAATTGTAAAATAATAATAAAAATATCAATACCACCCTACTTCCCAGGGTTATTGTGATGATTAAATGAGATAATTTTTGTAAAGCCTTTAGCATGGTACCAGGCACATAGTAGGCACTATATAAATATTAACTATCATCACTATCATTATTATTGGATAGAAATAAGATCAGAGGGTTATCTAGGTAGTAATTGAAAACCACCAATTCCTAGAATGGTTCCTTAGGTATCCTCCTGATAGCCCTCATATTTCTAAAGTAAATAGAAAGTTGCACAATGGTCACTCAAGAAATATTTAGCAAGTACCTCCTGTATTCAAAGCACTGTGCCCATGTCTTCACCTGGAAGAATAAAAAACCCAAAGATGCAGTCCTGGGGTATATAAGCAGCTAAGATATTAACAAAGAATATTTGTGATGAATAAGTAACAACTGAGTGATTTGTTCAGTGAATGCTAAAGACTGTTAGGTGGCTATGTAGGAAGGTCTGGACCAAAAGTTAGGAATAATAGGGTTTCCTAGCTCTGTCATCCTGGGAAAGTCACTTAATTGCTTTTCATCCTCAGTTTCCCCATCTGTAAAGTGAGAATGATAATAATACTTATCTCACAAGGTTGTGGTAAAGAGCAAATAATATAATATATAAATATGGACTAGTATTATCGTTACTACAGGAGAGAGAATCCTCTGGATTGGGGAAGTCAAGGAATGTTTCAGAAAAGAACAGGGACTTAGCAATGGTGGGAGAACGGCTATTGTTTGGCTAGAAAAAAGGGGATAAGGTAATCCATTCCTGACTGATGATGATAAAGCCACCTCAAGACAACTCTGGGATCTGTGATATGTCTATTATTTTTCCCTATTCTCTCAATTCTCATATATTTATTGCCATATACTCTATTCCCTATCCTGGAAAAAAAATGATAGAAAAAAGAAATCCTCATCCCTATTAAGGAAGACCAATTTCCTGTTATTTAGTGGGGACACTGATGTTTTACCAGTTTTCCATCTGATTTTCATTTGGTTTTGCTTTAAATGGTCCCAGCTCTCACCAGTGGGGCCCAGCGTAAACTCTCCTCATCTTTTTCCTTTTTATCACACTTGGCAAAACCTAATTTTTTTGACCTGAGTGATACATTGGGGCCATATGGTATATAGGAAAGAAGGTGATGGTCAGATTAGCCCAAATGAGTGTATATTTCTTAAATATTTCCTCCACCAGTCAGTTCTAAGAGAGTTTATAATGGATGGATGAAAAACCAAGAAGTGGAAATTGGAGGGGAGTAAAGAGGGAAGAAGGAAAAAAGATTGGTATTATGGAGAAAGACTAAAGGTGCTATGGGTTTAGGAATATCCGAAATTAGATCCTGTTGGCAGTTTATTTATTTTTCTTTTGTAGTGTATAGACTCTAGAGGTGAGCAACAACATGAATTGAATCCAGCTTCTTAAAGCAATTTGCATCTGAGTATAAATTATTATAGAATAGGCACAGGAATTCCAAAATTCAGGAATGTTTCTAGAAGGTAATTTGCTCATAAGAAACGGACTAATTGTTACAGTTAATTTGATGTTGTTATCTGGACTAGTTCTCATATCCCCAGTTGAAGGGCATTCAATATTTTGAAGTTCCCTAACAATCTACTCCTTTATCAATCACGTGGTACATATCTAATGTTTTCTAAAATCCAATACATTTTAATTTTATCTCAATTTTATAGAAAACATCACTTCAAGCATCTGGAATAACAATAACAATAACACTAATATAACATTATTTCATGTAACATTTATGTAACATTTTATGTAACATTTTAAGATTTACAATATGTCATATAAATATTACCCAGTTGAATTCTCACAACTCTGGGAGGTAGGGAGATATTACTATTCCCACTTTATAGTTGAGTAAAATGAGGCAGACAGAGGTGAATTGACTTACACAGTTAGTAGATATCTGAGGCCAGATTGGAACTCTTGTTACCCTCTAACTACTGTCTTTTCCATTCACATGGGACTTGGTGGTAATTTCAAAAGTTCACAACATTATAAAATCTGTGAATTAGGTTATAGCAATGAGATTAAGGATGGGACAAGCATTGTTAAATTCCAAAAAAATAGGAATATCAAAAACTATGGCCTATGAAGTAGGAAAAGAGGGTTGACAACTTCTAGCAAATTATTTAGGTGTGATATTCAATTTGATTTCTGGACTTCCACAAAAGAGATAATCAAAAGGAAAAGAAAACACTGATTTAAAAAAATGAGCAAACTTGGGCAAAAATTCTTATCAAAGTTCAATTGGCCTTGAAGATTTGGTGCAGGACTTGGAATACAGTAACTTCATGACCTCTTCTATAGCAATTCATGCACACAAAGGGTATCTATACTCAAATCCTACAATTGCCCAGTGCTACAGCAAATTATCCTGCTCTCCACACACCCTGACTAGGGTTTCTAACCCTTCTTACCCCTTAAATCCAATTGTCAAATTTTCTTTCCATTGACACTGCCGCCCTTCGGGTACAAGTAAGTATCACTTTATACCTGGTCTAGTGCAATATCCCTCCAGATGAATGAATCTGCCTGCTCAAGTCTTTTCTCAATCCAATCCATCCTCCATTCAGTCACTAAACTTTTTTTCCCTAAAATGTAGGTTTGACCATGTCAATATCCTATTCAGTAAACTCCATTTTTCCTCCATACTTCCTATTTGCTCCTGGAGGTTATAGGGAATTCCCTGTTGCCTCCTATTGCCTCCAGGATCAAACAGGAGATACTCTTTTTGAAATTCAAAACCCCATTTACCTACCTCTCTAGCCTTCTTATACTTCAGTCCCTACTTGATCTTTGATCAAGTGATACTGACCTCCTGCCTACTCTAGGCAAAAGACATTTCATCTTTCTGCTCGAGGTATTTTCTTTGACTATTTCCCAATTCTGAAATTTCCTTTTTTTTTTTTTTTTTTTTTTTTTGCCTCCTGGCTTCCTTTAAGTCCTAGCTAAATCATATCTTCTACAGAAAGCTTTTTCCAACTTCTCTTAATCCTATTGCCTTCCTTCAGTTAGTTATTTCCTATTTTTCTTGAATTTGAATTTTCATTTGAATTTTTCCCACTAGATTGTCAGCATCTTGAGGTTATAATGTGGTACTGAGGAGAATCTGATTGGAAAGAGACAAGAGAGAGACAAGAGAGAGGTAGAGAGAGACACAGAGGGAGAGAGAGAGAGAGAGAAAGTGTAAAGGGAGGAGGAAGGAAGGAAGGGAGGGAGGGAAGAATTTATTGAATTCCTACTATGTGCCAGAAATTATTCTAAACATTTTACTCAAATTATCTCATTGATCTTCCCAACAATTCCAGTAGGTTAGATAAATGATCTTCACTTTACAATTCAGGTAATTGAGATGGACAGAGGTTAAATGACATTCCCAGGATGGTAGCACAAATAAGCATATGAGCCTGGATTAAAACTCAGGTCTTCTCATTCCAAGTCCAGTATCTAGCTGCTTGATATAGAGAAAAAAGATATAAAAATTATTTTGGGGAAAATGGAGAAATGATCCCTTTCATATTAGGATAGAAGGGATGGGGCAAGTGGAAGCTTTCTATCCTGTGACTGATAGATGCTTATTGTTTTATTTTTGATAGCATTCATCAGTCACTTGGGGAGCTTGCACATTATATGTGTAGATATAGGCACACATTTCTGCATTTATATACATGTATATAGATATATATGTGTTTATATAGAATATATACATATGTATTTATAGAGATATAGAGATATATGTGTATACATGTATTTTTATGTATATGTAAATAGAGGTAGACACATGATTTTATTGGTTTAGAAATTTCCTAATGTGGAAACTTCCTCTACTGTCATAGATTGGTAACTTTTTGTAATTTATGACCTTGAAGAGTTGCCTAGGGCAACAATATATATACTTATACATAGAAATGTATAAGACATAAACATTGAATATAACTTAGTGATAATTGCATGATGGAGGACAGGATTAAAATTTCTTATGTAAATCAATTATATTATCTGATTTCCCTTCCCCCTTTATGAAGATCTTCTGTTTTAGGGGAATGCTATTTGCCTCACAGTACATCCAAACTCATTTGACAATCAGCCATATTTTATGGTTCCCTAAGTGTAATTACATGAAAATATTTTTCAACAAATAGAGACTATTTTGTATCACATGCTTCTACAGAAAATTATAATCTTTCCATTCACAATGACCATTTCTTGTGTACCCTTCAGTTAAAAATAATAATAAGCTTTTATCTATCAGACATCATTGCCTTGTGGTATGCAGTCAATGATTTCATTACATGTATTGGAGGGGTGGGGGAATTGAGTGATAATTATAAATTCATAAATACATAATTCATGAGCAAAATGATTTTAAAGCGATGAATATAGAATTATATGTTTCTTAGAGAAAATAACAGAGATGTTCTGATTAAGCCCATATCCTGGCATATGTTAAATTCCAGCCAAACTGATGAGGTACATTTTCTTTTCTGAAACCACCTTTGATAAGAAATACATTACAAACTCATCAGTTTGGTTTCCTGTTAACAAAGAGACAGCAGCCGTCTGGATCATTCTGGATCCGCAGTGAAACTGCCACACCATGTATCCTCCAACTAAAGCTGTGTACGTCTGACAAGGGGCAGATGAATCCAGGAGTTATTGTGCAGGGGCTTAAATCTATGCGGCAGCTGACGGTTGAAATAATCATCTATGTATCGCTCTGAGCAAGCTGGGGAAAGGTTGAAGCTGTATATTTTCAACATATCGAGTCTAATGGCTAATCTGTTGTCTTGTACAGGGTGCTGGGTGGACATGTACCAAATGCTGACAGTTCCGAGGAATTGCTTCTGGTAGATATCGTTTACCTGAGACTTGGAGTGTTGGGTAGTCAAACAGCTGGCTTAGGTGGTACCAAAAAAATCCATCTTTGCTCAGATCCCAAGACCCAAGGTATCTGTTAGCCCCAGTAGCAGAGGGATTGTTAACACCGGGTCATAACACCAGGTCAGGAGAGACTCTATCCAGCCATCCGGTTTCCTTAACTTTTGTTCTCTGACTTTAAATGCTTCTCCATAAAAGACAGAGGAACATTTTTCTTGAGGATAAATGGGAAATAATGTAGGGAGTTATAAGATACTGGCACAGATGAGGCAAAGAGAAAAAGAAAGGAGCTATGACTGTTGGAAATGGGGCCGAAAATGTTTCATCTCACTCCTTGAACATTCAGTCTTTGAAGAGTTTCTTAGAGAGCATCAGTCTCTCCAGAGTGAGAAGGAGATGTGTATATGGAGAAGGCAGAAGACTTGTTGAAAACAGAGAGGGATTAGAGAGAAGTCAAACATGTGTGATCACAAAGGATCCATCCTGACAGTCTCTGAAAAAAAATATATATATATTTACATATATCCATATATATATAAATATACACACATGTACATATATGCATACAATATATTTGTAGATATGTATAGATATACATATATAAATATATGTATGTGCATGTATGTGCATGTGTGTGTGTTTCGAATTCCCTTTTTCCTTCTTCCTACTCAGGGACATAATAAAGGTGTACTCCTTTTTCCTTTGTATTTATCCTTTGAAATGAACTAAATTCTCTTAATCTTCAACCCAATAATTCAAGGCACAATTCTATTTGCATGAAGCATCTCTTTTGAAAACATAGTATCTTTGCACATTAGCAAATACTTAATATTTGTTAATAATTGAAAGCAAATTTCATGACAGGAAAGAAAAACCACTAATATTACCATAGTAAATTAACCCTACAAAGAAAGACATTGGCAACACATTTTTCCAGTGGGTTCTTCTCTAGCTTACTATGACTATTACCCAGGTAATTTGATTGGATCAGATGGAGTTCAAATTTATATCACTTGTGAAACTACAGATGTGGGGCTTTATCTAGTTGGATTGTAATACTTTATTTCCTTACCAATATGTAGAATGTGAGGGTTATCGTAAGGAACTTTAACAATTACAATAACAATAATAAATCAATCCATATTCATTTGATGGTATTCTGTATACCAAATAGTCTTTCCATAGAGAGCATATATTCTAAACTGAAAGGACTTCTGATCATATATTTATGATATTTTTCCCTTTCTCTTACATAGGAACTGTATTCTTTCTTTTTTGTTGTTGAATTTAAACATAAAATTTCAGTCACCTAGTTAGAACAAAATACTCTATTAAAAAGGCTCAGAATCTTGAAGGACTGAGCTATATTAATTGATATAGTGCATTTGCACAAACTAGACAGAGTAGAATGAGTTTTTATTTTAAAGTGAAATTATAACACTATCCTATCATTTGTATTTAAAGTACCTTTAAATAAATATGAGAAATTATAGTATAATTAATTTTAAAATTCTTAGGTCTGGTGATTTGTCTAGGCCTTTATAACCTATTGATCCTATTGAGTCCCTTTCTCTGTTCTAATATTAATTTTATAAAATCAAGAAATGAAAAACATCCAACATAGCCAGCATATCCAATCTCTCCACCTCCAAGGTAGACTCTACAGACCACCTTGCATATTGGAAAGGTACTATGGTATAAGGGAAAGAGTACCATGTTTAGTATTAAAAGATCTTGTTGGTATCCTACTTCTGCCAACTATTACCTTCATAATTTGGGGCAAGTCACTTTTTTATCTCAATCTTAGTTTCCTCCTCTGTGAATTATGGGTATTGGATTAGACAGTCCTTTATTCTCTTCTAGCTCCAAAGATATGGTTCTATGATATTAGTCTAGTATGTTTCTGAAATCCTAAAGATTTTCATTTATCCATAGTACTTCTCATTCTAGTGGTAAGATTCTGACCAATATCACCTGATTTTGCCAAACTATCACTTCTTTCTTTCTCAGGCTACATCTTGCCTTTCTTCTTGAGGTCCATTACCATATTTCAAAAGGAGCTTAGAGGAATTCAGTGAGGATTTTTTCTATGATGTTAACAACTTGGTCTCTTTTTGAAAATTCCTGGCACTCTCTGTGGCAGAGATGAGTCACCAAACTGGTCTACAGAGAGAGACAAGTGCCTTCTTAAAGGCCCCACTGGACCTCATCCCTAACTGTAGATGTCATGGATTCACTGACTTCACTAATAGGCTTGTGTCATTTCCATAAGAGTCTTTATCTTGAATAAGGAATAATATAGACATTCACAAAGATGAAGCTATTGATCTACTTTTCAAATGCATTGAGTCAATACTTTGGGTTCTCTTTTAATTCTGTAGTTTTTTTTTTTTTGTTTGTTTTTGTTTTTGTTTTTTTGTTTTTCTTACCCAGCCCCTTCTAAAATTCTGAGATTAGATAGAGTTTAAGGACAAATATTTTGGTTATGAATATGGATCCTCTCTTTCCTTGCCTGTTTTTTCGTTCAAATGTTTTGAAGATCTTAAAATACAACCATGTTCTATTGATATTTGCTTTCACCACCACCCTAATCAAGACATCTTGATCATCACTCTTACTTGTCTCAAGAACAAGAAGTACAAGCCATCTTTTGCAGTTTAAGCAGCTATATCAAGACAAAGGTTTCTCTGCTGGATCTTTTCATGAAGTAAAAGCTTCACATGGGATGATGACCTGGAGTTCGATAATAATTTCCTGTGACTAACCTTTTTTATGGGTTTCAAAAGATAAAGAATCTTCTCTTTTAGAAATGTGTGTATGTGTGTGGGGGGGGTGGGGGTGGGGGGTGTACGTGCATGCTCTGATGGTGAGATCAGATATGTTTATTTTGGACAATGATTATCTTCCTTGAAGATGACCATCTTGGTGATTTACCATCCTACAGATGTTTCCAGCAGCAGCAGCAACAACAAAGTATTTTCCAGGAAGGTGTTAGAAGGAAAAATCTACAGTTCTCCAGTTTTAATTCAAATCTTCGATTCTACTTCATGTTAAAGTTGGTTTGAAAGATTTTAAACAATAGCAACAGGCATTAATTTCCCTTTTTTTTTCCCTTATTGTTTGGCAGTTAAGGATGAAGCCAAATCACGTTATCCCAAACGCGCATTTGAGCTCCAGAACGCAACTTCAAAATCACATCTTGTGGCCAAGCCAGGTGAAGGAGTACCAGAACCTACCCCCAATGTTAATTAACAGTAAAGGGAGTCTCTTCCATGCAGCACCTCTGGCTGTTGCACTGTTTTGTTCTGAGTGCAGTTGAGCAAGGGAAATCTACTTTCTATCCACTGCAGCATGCATTCGATTTGCTTATAGAATACTGATACCATCCCCCAGTACTGGGGCTAGCCCAAGGTTGTTATAGCTTCTCCCTCTTGCTAGATGCCTAGACAATCAAAGCACTTTGCATGACTTTTACTCGAGTGTTTTCAGTGTGAAAATGACATTACTAATGACCTGTTAAGTGCTTGCAGATGTGGGTTGCTCCAGATGTGGTGATTAATAATGTAATGGAGATAGCTAGTCAACTAATGTTTATGGGTGGTTTGTGTTTTATCATCTTCTGGGTTTTATTTCCTTTGAATCCTTTCTACTTCCAGCCAGCAGGACATAACCCGCCCCTTTGGTCTCCAGGCCACCATCTTCCCCACTCTGGGAGCGTCTCCCAGGCTGGAGCTCAATTTAGGGTTCACCACACACTGACATTTGGGTTTTTCTGAAACATTGAAAGTTTTGACAGATGCCCTAGTTGATTCCAAAGGTCCATAAAAAGGGTTTGGTAAGCTGCGACAAGAGCAAGTATTTGTTAGCCTGGCTAAGGATAGAAAATGAAACAGATTTCCTAAAAAAAAAAATCTAGCTTTAAAAAAATAATAATAAAAAATCTTTTTGAAATAAGCCCAGATTTCTGGCCAGTGTTTCTGGAAGACATTGCCTTTCTCTTGCTTGAAAGGAGAATGCCGATGAAAAGTCAAGCAAAATGTTGTTACAGATGTTCAGTTCTGCATTAAGGCAGTTAGAATTACCACCACATCTTAAATCAATTCACAGAATGTTGTCTGGAGGTTATGTCATTGAAATAATGAATCCTCTTTACTCAAGTATAAGCAAACATGTTAAAACATCATTGTAACTTTAAATTAAACTCCAGTGTAAACCAGAGGATCTGAAGCCTCATTAGACTTGCCTGACATTTTTCGGGTAACGAGTCTTCTCCAACTGTAAAACTGTTAGATTCGGTGCCTATTAGACAAGCGAGCTCTGGGATGTTACAACAACGCATTAAGTGTTATACTTAGGGATGTGCAAAAACAAGCTCTTGAATTTTATGAGGACTTGGAGGCTGGATGAAGTTCAGGCCCTATAAAAATTCCAGGTTGGATTCCTGAACTTGTTTGCAAATTTGAGAAACTGGGAAAAAGCAGCCTTGTTTCCTATGAGTGCCTCTGAATATGGTTCCCAAAGTGTGAAGGTGAGTCAAAACAGTTAGAAACAGAGGCATATGATAATTAGCCAAAACAGCAGGTTAAATATGGGCCTCTAAAGTTGAGCTGTCATACTGTAGTAGCCCATTATTTGAATCCATTTGTCTTTCAAGAGAGTAAGTAAATTTAAGACTCCTTTTTAATTCAATTTTTATTCCTCTCATGTAGGCACAAGAGCCATGAAATGAAAATTATATTTTATAGCTTAACTAAAAGTTTTCCTAGATCCACTTTCTTTAAATATGCAGGAAATTGATAGAATCCATATAAAGGATAATAATTAAATATGGTTTATATCCTACTTACGAAGAAGAAGTTATCGCTGCCTCTCTTGTGGGATCCAAGCCATATGTAATGGTCTTCATTACACAATGTCCATATATTTAAGCTGGAGACATTTTCCCTCTTCTCTTCGGGGAACAAATCTGAATTTCCAGGCGGTGAGTGCCGAAGGAACCTTTGAACACAAGTTTCTTTTAAGAGAACAAATCCCAGTTTAAATGCAATATGATTATGATGGATGATCTTTCCTAGTTGCAATGAAAATAAATGGTTCCCTTGCTTAGAGTGAAGCTCAGCTCTACCACCTAAATGAGGTGTCTCTCTGGGGCTGGGTAACAGGTATAAGCCTGGTAGCTGAAAAGTACTGCAGATAAATACAGAGAGTGGTATAAATGTGATGGACACCTAAGGAAAAAAATTATTTATTGTAGACAAAACCCAAAACCAGAATCAAAAAAGAGAAACAAAAAGGAAAGCCAAAGATGATGACAGCTATTATGCGTCTTAACTAATAAAGACTCTAGAATTGTCCCAAATAGTTGTAACATCTGGTAGCCTTGGAAAAAAAAGCTAACAATTCTAGTCCATGTCAGATGAAAGGCTTTCATTGGACTGACCCTTAACATCTGAAAGCAGAACACATAATTCATTTTAACCAGGAGGAAAATAATAGCAACAGCAGCAATAACAGCATTCATTCCTCTCTACCTCTCTTTTTGTTTTGGGTTTTAAAAAATTGTTTATTCTTAGCATTCTGCACAGCTTATTTAAAATGCTTTGGACCCTCATGGAATCATGGAAGCCGGTCTACAGTATAAATCAGACCTTACATGTGTGTAGATATAGAGTTTTCTTTCCACCAGTGAGAGAGATTAAAGCATGAACACATTCACACACTTACAAACTCACATTCTCACTACATGTCTTTCCCATTACTAACTCAGATTCACATTCTCTCATGCTTTGAAGGGAAGATTAATTCAGGTCAAGCTCCAAGTTCCTATTTACTTGCTCAGAGATGCATATCAACTGGAAGTGATTTTTTTCAATACCATTTATATAGCTTGTATTTATTTCCTTTAATCTTCTAAATGTGTTTAGTCTCTGTGTGATTTGCTCTGGATACCCATTTCTGATAAGAAATATCTTACGAGCATCTCAGTTCCTGCTTGGAACACTTTGTGATTGATTGGGTTGGACAGAGCATTTTTCAATTGAGGTGGGCATGGTCCTGAGCAGAAGAACAGAGAGTGTGATAGGTTGGTTTGCATGGATTGGCATGATACCCCTCCCCTTCTCTGGAACTACCATCTTTGTTTCACAATTCTTGCCATTGTCCTGCTTCTCTCTCTTGGGCTTGTGAATCCTTGGGATTTCAGAGATAGACAAGCAGAAGAAGGGGACATATGGAAAATGCCATAAAGTAGAGCTGAAGAGGAAATGGATTATTCAATTCATTTGGGGGAAGTTTATTATTCTTTTATTATAAGCCCAATTTCATGGGTTTTGTTTTATTTTTAGAGATGATAAAATGCATGTTCCGATAAAAATTTTTTTTCTTCCTGGATGCTCCTTTGTAGCTGAGGTGTTTGTTTGTTTGTTTGCTTGTTTTTTTCAGATTTGCACCCAATTAATCTGCATTAAACTTCTTTTAACATTATTACTACTATTCTCTTTCTTCTTAGCTTTAAGGTAACCACCATCTGCTATTGGCTTCAGTTTTATTTCCTCCTCCTCCTCAGTGTTGCAGCCCACTATAGGAATTCAAGCATTCTTTTTTTCCTTCTTGACATTACAGCTTTAGTCTGAATTGTGAGGGTGGGAAGAGGAAAACTAGGATTTTACAGACGATACCCCTTGGTGATGGACATGGTACAACATCTGCTAATTACCAAGCAAGCACCTAGCCTGGAAAGAAGCTTCATGAATGCTAATACCACTACAGAGCTTAGTAGAGTATTTCTTGGCTTGGGGCAAAAGCAACAAAATGTGCTATAGTGTTTGTAAGTTATATCGAACACTGTTTAGCTACCTACATCCTTTAATTTTTCCCTATTATAAAATAGTTTTTTGGTTTGGTTTTGATTCACTGAAAGTATAAGGATATCTTCTGTTATACAGATGGTCACTCTCACCCATCTCTCCAACTTTTATTCTAGTTATTTCATCACAGTCTGTTAGGACAAGATCTGTTCTTCCTAAGCCCCATGCCCACTCTTTCCCTCTTGCAAGGGTGGATAGCCAGGGGAAGGAGTTGTATTGGAGATGTAGGCACAATCAAATGCCAGCATTTGCAATCCTGACTGATTAAAACATTGATTTATTAAGGCTTTCAATCCTGACTGTTCCTCAAAGACTGTTGTCTGGCATGGGAGAAGCAAGAACCAGTTGAGCTGGTTCATGAGGAGAAACAGGCTGGCAGCTGTTATGTTGGTAATTCAAATATAACTTTATCTTGTTAGGTTTAGGGGAACACTTATTCTGTCATCCAGTAGCACCAAGGATTGACCAAAATTAACTCCCAGGATACCGATTACTGGTGCCACATTCTTGTTTGTATGTACAGACCATTTTTAGGATTCATTTTTCTTTTGGCAAGGGTGACTTCTAAACTATTTTAGTTAGTTTGAACTGAGATATTCAAAAATCCTATTATTTTAGAGGATTTAAAATTTTTTTTTCCTTTACTCTTTCCTTTTCCCTTTTCTTCTTTAGCTAGTCTCTTTGACTAACATATATGGTATTTTGTTGTTGAGTCCAAAAAGAGAACAGTGAATGACTGAGCCTTGAGTGAGTGTTCTTTGATATCTCGCCTATATTTCACAGTCTGCCCTCAAACTGTTCATAATCTCATGAGTTGCCTGTATTTCCAGTTGAAGATGAACAGCCATCAACGCTGTCACCCAAAAAAAAACAGCGGAATGGAGGAATGAGGAACTCGCCCAACTCCTCACCTAAGCTGATGAGGTAAGGGATGGGAAGGGGGACAGCGGGCGGCTTTCTCCTCCAGTTTACTTCTCTCTCTCCTCCCTCAAGAGTCTTCCCTCCCCTCAAAAAAATGGGGTTGGGGGGATAGAGATCATTAGATGGCTTCTTAAAGGCTGAAGTATTTATTCTGTCAGCTTGTCAGCAGTTAATGATAGAGCTGAAAAAAAAATTCTGTCATGAAAAACAGTTTGAAAAGCTGTTTGAAAAATACATAGGCTTTAAAGTCTTAGCTGTCACCCTGTCCTGTCTGTGTGTTGTTCTTAAACAGCCCTGGCACTAATGATAGCACGAACCAATCAGAGGAAATCGTGGGGTTACTTTGCCTCTGGCAGTTCTGCTTCTGCTTCAGTCCCTCCGAGGACTGTTTTCTGTACTTAAGGCCATATGTGAGATGTATCATCACAATCAAAAATGAACCTGAATATTACCTTCCTTTTATCCTGTCGATTGAAATCAAATTTCCGTTAATTGATTTTGACTGATAAAAAAGTCTAATAATCTGTGTACTTGCCAAAGCAAAGTTCAAAACTAATCTGGCTTCGCTCAGGCTAAAAGCAATATTAATTATGAAATACAGGGTGTTTTTTTTTTTAGATGAGAGCATCCATTAGGAGTTAAGGGTAAAACTAGATTTGAACCAAATCTCTATTTTTCTGTTCTTAGCCTCTTTGCTTTTTAATTCCTAAGTTTTCTTTGCAACTTTCTCCTACTCCCCTGCCTCACCTAGGAGTTTATTTCCCCCAGCATGCAATGATGATTTTAATAAACCATCTAGTTCATCTCTTTGTCATCATTTCAATGGAACCATCTGATGTTGATGGGAATTTATATTGTTGTTGCTTAGACTCTAGAGAAGATGATTTTGTACTTTCCCTGCCAGCCTTCTTGAAACTGTAAACTTATTAACTGTAAACTTCCCATCAACCAGATCCACTGTCCATGTACTAGTTATCAAAAAATTGGAATGATTTGCTGATCTATGTAGCTCCCCATAAATGACTTTCATCATCACAATGATGTTTTCTAGGTTTTTTTTCTTTCCATTCATCTACTTCCTTCCCTTTGATTATTGAAATAGATGAATAGTTTTCCTCTTCAGACACTCTTTACATTTCAGTGAGCATCCATTCCTGCATTAGTGTCTACACTTATAGGACCTAATCAGAGATATACTTTCAAGATTACATATAATATTAATTTTATAAATTATACATTAGCAGCTAGTTAGTATCTGAGTGCTGGACCTGGAGTCAAGAAGAACTGAGTTCAAATTCATCCTCAGAACACTTACTAGCTATTTGACCTTGTCCAAGTCACTAACCTTCATCACTTAACTTCTGCTGCCTCAGTTACTTTATCTGTAAAATGGGGAAGAGGGACCCACTTCCTGGGATTGTTATGAATAAATAATGAGAGAATATCTATAAAGTACCTTAAAGCACCATATAAATATTAGATATCATCATCATTATTGTATATGTAAGTATATATCTATATATAAGCATACACTTGCTACATATACATACTGATCATTTGTGTATATTAATATGAATGTACACACTTACACTGTTCTCTGTTGAGGACAGAGAAGTCAAATAGCTAGGTAGAGATATCAGAGAAAGGTACATTCATCCAGCTGTAGCCTTTATCCTCCCCCTGTTGACCATTGATTCCAGTTAAATGTTTTGCTAAAAGTTCTCTCCCTTCCCGTTAGCTCAGGCTTGCTTGGATGACACTGATTTAAATGCTTGTTTACAGTTTATGAGAAGGAATAAAATGAACCAACTGCCAAGCTTCTCATTTTTATGATGCCAGTTGTCACGCTAGCATTCATCTCCAATTTACTCACCTTTGGATAATCTCCTTATCTTGCACTAATAGTTTTATCCATTGGAAGTTGGAGGAGGGGGTAGTGGAGAATAAAGGGAGGACGGGAGCCCTCCTTTGCCTCAATTTGGAGGTGCAAATAAATAAATAAATAAATGCATACATAAATAAATAGAAAGCTGCAAATTCTGAAACCTTTGGAGCCAAATTCCCTGTCCCTGTTTGCTATGTAAAGTATGGCTCATTGCTTTGATCTTGAGTAATAATAATTCTGGGGAGTTATACTGTTTTCATATGCTTCAAAGCTGTGTCAAAGTTTTGCTGCTTAAGGGTGCTTCTTTATTCTGCTGGCTCTTGGGTACTGAGATGACAGGTCCTCTGTAAGAGGTGCAGGCTTTTTCAAGTCATAGCCTTCAGCAAAACATCAAATTACCAAATCCAGGGTAACACACTTCTACACAAATGCCTTTCCTGTAGATATATTATACCATATATATTAAATACTTTAGTGTTACACGGTACATTTTATGTGCGATGGAAAGTGATGGTTTGAGGTAGCCTTGGGGGGGACTTTTTTTTTTTTCCACAAGCAGAAAAAGCTAGTGTATACCGTATCAAGTATGGTTTTTACAGGACTTTCTGCCCGAAGGCCTTTGTAAATAAGTAATGATCAACAGATTGGCTGTGGGTTTTTGAAAAGCATGCCTATGTCAGTTTGCATGATGGAGGAATATTTTCAAAGTGGATCCCGCTTTCATTGCCTGCCGAAGAGGGACTAAGGGAGAGTCAGCATCCCAGGCTTGGGCTGTCTGCTCACTAGCACATCGGAATTGTTAAACGTGGGTCAGGAACGGAGCAGAGAACTTGCTCTTTTTCAGGGCTCTGATGTTTCATGGTGGTGTTTCTGTCCAGCTGCCCTTCCTGCCGAGAGTCTCTACCAGATTTCCCTGGCTCACGGATGCCTTGGGAAAACCCATGTTATTATTAAAAGCCTTCCCCAAACCATAATGGATTGGGAGTCAGAAGACATGGATTCAAATCTTGCCTCAAACACTTTCTGACCTTTGATTATTTATTTAAACTCTAGATGCCTCAGTTTCTTTATCTGTAAAAAAATGAGGGCATTAGATTTACTGTGTTCTAAGATCTCTTCCAGCTGTAATTCTATGACTATGTAATTCTTACTAAGACCAAAATAGAAGTTCATTGTTTTCCCTTAAGAAATGAAGGAGTTTATTATTTACATCGATGGAATCCAGTAGTTAGTAAAGTTACTGGCACATAGCGGGTGCTTTGTAAATGCTAATTGACTATCATTTATTCTCCAAATGCCAGTATTTCTTTATGATTTACCCCATGAGAATTAGAGGAACTAATTGCATTCTCTTGGGTATCACATGTAAAGATGCACCTTTCCATATTCATTGAGACCTGAAGATGCAGACTTCTGTGTCATTTGGTTTCTTTGGAAAGTGTGTAACAGGCTTTGAATTCTTGGTTCCTTCTCTCGCACAGTTACTGGCACATAGTGGGTGCTTCATAAATGCTAATTGATTGATTATCATTTATTCTCCAAATGCCAAGATTTCTTTATGATTTACCTTGTGGGAATTAGAGGAACTGTCTTGGGTAATATATGTAAAGATGCATTTTTCCATATTCTTTGATACCTGCAGATGCAGACTTCTATGTCACTTGCTTTCTTTGGAATATGTCTAACAGGCTTAGAATTCATTTGGTTCCTTCTCTAAAAATCTCTTATATTAATCATATATTATAGTTAGGGCCCTGTTACACAAGCATCCATTTCCAAAATTCCTATATACTCACTAGCAGAGACTAATGGAATATCCTTTGGTCTCTTCAGTTTTGCTAGGCTCTATTTAAGTTTCCTTTTTTTCTGGAGGAGATAGTACTCATAATGTCCATTCTCTGTGATCTGGATGATCCACAAAGAAGAAAAATGGCCTTTTGATTTTGAATTCCTTGGATAATGTTTGAACAGGAATCTGAAAATAGATGAGATTTTAGTGGTTTATGATAAGAACACAGAATTATATTCATTAGTTTTTAATTTCATGCTTCCTCAAATAAAGCATGCCTTTGTTCAAATGCTAACTCAAAATTGTTTACCAGATAGCAAATTAGAGGAGGTTTCCAACATATTGTCTTGTAAAAGGTTGTAACCTTTTATTTTTTCCTACACAAAGTTTGGCTGGTTTTCCTTTTGTTGGTCCAGACCTATGATTTCACTGTAAGCAGGTCATAGTGTAGAAAGTCCTGCCATTGATGCCAATCAGTAATTAGTATCTAAATTTTACAGAGTTCCTTGGGAACTAAGAGGTTAGGTGACACAATTAGTAATGTATGAGAGGGAAGATTTGACTTCAAACCTTCCTGACTCTGAGGCTAGTTCTCTCTGTGCTATGCCCCATTGCCTCTCAGATAAATTTTATATATAGGAATCCTAATATTTTATATCTTTCCATTATACTGACAGAAAATCACCCTAGGATCAGGCTTGATTTAGATGAGTTTGGGGTACTGTGCTACCTGACATGACTTGGAATCAGGATAAGATCATCAGAGCCACCTTTCATTTCATAGGGGTATTTGGAGTCCTATTTGGCAACGTTTTACTTTTTTTATTTGAGACCAGAAAAATCAGAATCCTACTACAGTGAAGCACAGAGTTCCTATATCCTAGTTCTCACTAATCATGGAGCATGTTGCCAGAAGCAGGATCATCTTTCTTTAGTTGTCATCTTCTAGAGGGCAGGAATGTTAGTTTTGCCCAGGCTGGATAATGTCATATTGATAAATTTTTCAGTTATGGGAAGGGACTTTGTCTAAAAATAGGGGAAGAAAATAATTGCCCAACAACTGAATCTCAGTTCAAGGTACCAGCCAAAATAAGTTAATCTAATAGTTAAAACAGATAATCTCTATGTGGACTCAAAAAGCTTTTCATGGTAACCTTAATAAACTATTTAGTTCATCCCTTAGTGATCATTTCAATGTAACCATCTGATGTTAATGAGTCTCCCCCCTCTACCTGAGTTCTTAACTCAATAGTTTAGCCATGGAATTAGCTCTGTAACAGAGATGGTCTACTCCCCCTAGTATCGCCAAGACATTTTGTAGTTCAGAGCATATCTTTTTTTTTTTTCTTTTCTGAGTCTGGGGTTAAGTGACTTGCCCAGGGTCACCCAGCTAGGAAGTGTTAAGTGTCTGAGACCAGATTTGGACTCGGGTCCTCCTAAATTCAGGGCTGGTGCTTTATCCACTGCACCACCTAGTTGCCCCCTGTTCAGAGCTTATCTTGATTTTTTTTAGAATACCATAATAGAAATGTAAACTCTTGAGGACAAAAATTATTTTTCTGTCTTTACATGGTGGTTTGTATATAGTAGATGCTTAAAAATATTTCTTGAATTGAATAGAAAAAAGGGGAATCACTCATTCTCTAAATATTTGATTTCTTTCAAGAAGTATTTCATGGAATACACACAGAACATGGAATATACACAGGAGTAAAGTCATGTCAAGCAGCCTCAAAAGCTATCCATGTCCCAGAAATTTTTAGGAGAGACTGGGATTTAGAATGGGGTATAATCCCACATCACATATTCTGGGGAGATTTAGGAGAGAGAAAAGTTTGAGGAAGACTTCTGTGAGTAAATTAATAAATGGCAGAGATTAGATTTGTTCTTCTTGACCCCAGATGAAGAAATGGTAATGCTATGGAGAAGTTGTAAAAGAGCAGATTTAGTTTTAATAGAAAGAAAAAAAAAACTGTCTCTACAAACCCTAAAGTGTGATAAGCTGCTTTGGGAGGCTATGAGTCAATCTCCTCTCCCTAGATATCTCCAGGCAAAGAGCAGATGATCATTTGTTGTGTATGTTGTAGAGGGGATTCTCCTTTGGGAAATCTTAGAATAAATGTCCACTGAGATCCCTTCTTAGATTCTGTGATTTCAAGGGGATGTACACAAAGGGCCATTAAGAAAGTTAAGTGGCAAGTGTGAGAATATGAAGTGAATGGTTTGAAGAGATCCATGTCACCAGCACCCAGAAAATTGTAGGCACTGTGTCCCTTTTGGGAAGAGGAAAATGGCATGGGAGGAAAACCAGGCAGACAGAGAAACGGGCTTCTCTACACAGACATGAGGAAGGGGGGAGAGCTGCTTAGGTCTCTCCAGATCATTAAGGGAAATAACCTCACCTGTTCATCATATCTTTGCTCTTTATCTGGATTTCTCTTTGCTCGAGCATCTCGAGCAGGAATCTCCAAGACCAGGAGCAACCAGCCAACGTGGCCATACCAATAGAACTTAGTATGATTACGAAATAAAAAAAGTGGCTAATAAATAAAATGGGGAAAAGTCCTGGATCTGTGCCAGGAAGCCACTTAAGGAAGTGTCACAGGAGCCCAGAGTGCCACCTTCGGAACTTCAACTACTGAGTGGAATGAAAGGAGAAAGCAGTGTCACCCCGGCTGAGTCAAACCACCTCTTAATGCACAAACAAATAGAATGTGACAGGGCCCAAGGGGGCTGAAGAAGAAAGGAATAGTTGGTCTCCTCCCCCACTCCAAAGAGAGGGGTGAACTTGACACAGGCCTCTAGACAAGTAGCATACTCAGCAAAAGGTCATTTTGTGTCCTCATTCATAGGAACTTCATGGGGGCTGCCGGCAAAAATAGGCCGATATACACATGGGAGTGTATATACATGTGCACGCGTACCTATATATGTCTGTGCATAGCTACCCATCTCTACTTATTTTTGCATTTGTGGCCTCTTGTTCCTTATTTATATTTTACAATATATTTGTATTCTCTTATTTCTAGTTAGCAATATTATACATCTAAAACATACAATATACTTGGTTAACTAAAGTCCTATATCAGAAAAAAATAGAAGGAAACCTGTATGTTTAATAAGTAAATAGAGGGAAGAAAGGAATAAATATTTGTCCAGTGCCTATTCTGTGCTAAGCACTTGTAAATGTACTTTCATCAGAAGTCACAAATTTTCCAAGGTGAAAAGGTCCTAAAAGGTTTCTTAGTCCAATCATTTTACAGTTGCAGAAATTGAGGCACAGAGAAACAAAACCGTTTAATTGTTCTGATGTGAAATCAAAAATTCTTTCCTTCACACATTTTTGTTTTGGGGTGAAGGTGAGACAAGAGAACCATCAGTTTTAATTAGGTTTCTCAGAGGAGCTTTCTTCCCATTAACTGATGGGCATAAACATTAGGGTTCATAGCACTGGTTGGGAGAGCTATTTATAGAGACACATTTGGTCTTTTTTTTTTTCTTTCTCCCAGAATTCCTGGCATTCTGAGGGAAATGAAAGTATCCATAATGTCTTCCCTTTCACCCCCTGGCCATCTGCCTTCCTCCTTTGTATATTCTATGAGAATCCTAAGCAGTCTTCCTTTGGATGATGTCCTTTTGGATTCCACCATATAATCAATCATTAGTGCATGTATTCAGACCTGGAAGGAACCTCACAGATCATTTAGTCTAACCCCATAATTTTACAGATGAACAAACAGAGGCCAATAGAGGTTAAATGACTTTTTGCAGGAAAAAAAGTTGCAAAAAAATCCAATTCAGAGTAAAAGATGAATTCTTTGACTCCAAATTCAGTAGTTTTATAACATTTAGATCTCACAAAAGCTACTTGAAGCAAGTAATTCAAGTAAATTAACAGATGAGGAAATTGAGGTTTGGAGAAATTAGTGACCTTGATTGAAGATTACAGCTTGAGTACCAGAGGCAGGAATTATGGATGCTTGGGTTGCCTCATGTAGATATTCACTTCAGTGTGGTGGTAACAGCCCCTCTAAAGCTTTTCATATCCTGGAAACTTTTAACTGTTTTATATGTAAGCATGATGAGGTAACAATAGATAAATACAAAAGAATAACATTTCTTTAGGAAATTAGTGGAAGGAATGATAAATAACCTTAGAATGATTTTTAGATTTGATGGTAGGAAAAAAAAATTCCTAAAACAGAATTTTGCAAAAATTGAGAGACAGTAAGTTCTTCTTCATTGGAGGTCTTTAAGCAAAGGCTGAATGACCTATCACATATGTTGTAGTGGGGATTCCTTTAAATCATGATTTGAACTAGATGGATAATGAAGTCTCCATGTTGTCATTGCTGAATCATTTTGATTGTATCTAATTCTTCACGACCCAATTTGGAATTTTCTTGGCAAGGATACTATAATGGTTTGCCATTTCCCTCTCCAATTAATTTTACAAATGAGGAAACTGAGGAAAACAGGGTTAAGTGACTTGAGGCTTGTAAATGTCTAGAGCTGAATTTGAAATTACATTGCCTACATCCAAGCTCAGTGCTTTATCCATTGCTCTACTTAACTGCTTAGTGAGATCCCTTTCAAATCTCAAATTTTTAGATTCTATCATTAAATCTGTGATCCAGTGATGAGAGGTCTATGTGCTATTTTTCCCCAAATTGTTATGTATCTTCTCACTTCCTAAACACTTGAAGAATTGCCATCTAAATGGTTTCATTATTAACTTGGAAAAGGAATATGTTAGGGAATAATGAAAAAAATAATATTAGGTTCATTAAAATAAGTACTGAATTTTTTAAATAACCAACATCTAATAAGAAATGGATGTAAATTTGTTTTTCTCTCTAAGATTCCATGCTTATTTTCCTTGCTGCCATGGACTGTCCTCTGTATTATTTTCCTCTTTATGAAAGTGAAGGGAATGGAGATATCTTAATACTTTTATGTCTCCCAGTCAGACCCATGGAGGGTCACTACCACATGAACAACAAAGATGGGTCTGTGTCCATCATCACCAAATTTACCAACAGCCTTCATGTCTTTCCCCAACACGCCTGTGTCGCTGCTTGTCCAGAACGAGCCGTCACTCCATCTTGGCGAAGCTTTATAGAGATCAGTCAAAGCATTCGGGGAAGATTGAAGTGACAGGGGCCCACTGAGCAAATAGTCAAACATACAGCACATCATGAAATATTCAGCTCTGACATAGGAGCACTAAATGCTTTCTCAATTAAGAGCACCTATCCTGGCAGCCAGCAAACAGCAGCATTGTGTTTGCTGCACTGGTTTGTCACAGGGAGTGGGACCAGACACGTTCTACACAGTTTTGACAGGTTGCTTTGCTTTCAGGAATGTCCCCACCTCTCCTCGTTCCTGAAGGATAGAGAGAAGTGTCCCAGAACAGATGTTCCCAGTTTGTCTCTAGGTGCTCTGTAAGTCACCAGGGCAGGAAATGAGTATGTCCAGCCCTTTGCAATTAAGGCTTCCTGAACTGAGCATTTCTTGACCTTAGAAAAAGAAACCTCCCATTTCTTGCAGAACTGATGAGATTAATGACTGTTTATGGTGGGATTCTGAATACTCTTAAGAGTTCCAGATGCCCTGCCAGTCATAGGGTAAGAGATGAGTGTGTCCAGCCCTTTATAACTAAGGCTCCCTGAACTGAACATTTCTTGACTTTAGAAAAGAAATTCTCCCATTTTTTGCAGAACTGATGAGACTAATGACTGTTTATGGTGGGATCCTGAATGTTCCTAAGAGTTCCAAAAAGGAACAGGGTCCTGATGTCTAATCTTTATAACTAGATGCCTCCTATCTCCTGTCTCAAATTTGTTTCTTTCTGGTCCCTGAAATTTCCAACATAAGAGATAGGCAGTTTTTATGTGGGTAGTTAGTGAGTGATTTTTAACTGAAGTCCATAAAGATTTGAAATTGGAAAGACTACACCATCCATATGGTCCAGTCACTCTTACCTCCAAGGTCACACAATGGCAAGGGCAGGATTTGAAACCAAGTCCTTTGTCTTTGAGCCAGCATTTTTGTCCTTTGTGTTATGTTCAATAGGGGGAATGAGTAAGTCAAAAATGTCAGCCTTAGCATTTTATGATATTCTTTATAAAAAAGAATCCCAATTCTTCTACCTCTCATAAAAGTCCTAAAGTCCAATATTAAAACCTCTACAATAGAATATGTTGGGAGATGCATGTAGTATATGTCTGCAAGGAAAGGAGTGCTCTTTAAAATATAATACAGGCTTTCTCACAGCAGGTTTGCTGGAACAGGGATTTGTGGTTTTGCTCTAGGCTGTTGTCGTCAAGGCAGGCTTTTTGGTTTTCCCACTGTAGAGTAGCATTTAGTCTCCTCACTGAAATTAATTGATGATAAGTGGCATTTGTTGCTCTATGAAAGCAAGAAACAATGATATTTTATTCTTTATTTGAAGTCATGCAGGAATAATTTCTAGCTGAGGACCTTAGAGGTGTTATCTGGGACTTACAGAACAGAGATGTGAAAAATTTACTACACCAAGCTTTCTCTATTGAAAAGAAAAAAAAGAAAAAGAAAAAGAAAAGAGAAGATAAAAGCATCTATTGTTAATTTATTTAGTGCCTTCATATAAGGGGGATATCACAAACAATGGCCTACTCAAAAATATTTCTCAAGTCCACCTTCAGCATGTATGTTATCAAAGTTCTTTGTGATAGTTTTCTTTGGATTAGTCCCATAATGGCCCAATGGGCCAGTGAAATGTATATGCCATATAATGGTCAAGTTGGAGATTGTTTTTTAGAGGTAATACTATAGACAAAGAAGTAGAGCCAGGATTTAGGTGTCCATTTTGTGTCTCTATTTTCCTTTATATAATGTTAAGATAGGGCTAATTTAATATTTGGATTGGCCTTGTTGGGGGAAAGGGAAAGAATGTAAAAAAAAAAAAAAAAAGAAAGAAAAAACAAACAAGACTCTCCATTTATCAAATGTAGTGTTACATTTCCTCAAAAATTTGTCCTTTGTGTTATTTTGGTGTCTGGTTTATCTGGTTTGACTGCCAATATTGGCCAAAGTTATTCAATGCTTATAAGGTCACCGTTTCACTTTATCCAGTATGACAATAATCAAAGTTATCCTTAAATATGTATATGCATTTAATGCATGATGTAAATTTCCCTTGTGAAAAATTGATCACTTATGTTTGGGGCCTGAGACTAAATTGGCAAATATCTAGAAATATTCTAGGTAGGGAACTTACTCAGCCAGAACTGTCAGCAAGATGCTTTTCTCCCTCAAATGAACAGGCAGGACCCCAAAGCACCACAAGAGCAATTAATTACATTAATTAAGGAATTGCTGCTAAGTTATACCACCTTTATTTCAAGGTGGAAGGAAGATTCAGCAGGATCTCCTCCAGCTCATAAAATCCCTATTGCCTGAGAAATAAAGTACTATACAGTATCTAAGTAGTTAGTAACAAATGAGCCTTGAATTAATTATAGCACATTTCAGGGGAGTTGGGGATTGCTTTGTGAGTCAAGAAAATATATCAACTAAGTCGTGAAAGACAATATATAGTATCGGTCTTTGGTTCCAAATAACTGGCCTGTGAGGAGCTGTCGTTGAGAGTTTTAACAGTGGTTTTGGATGTTTTTTTTTGTAAACTAATGATATCGGAAGACAGTTCCTTTTCCAGTTCTAACAAACTGCCCTTTTCCCCTATTGGGCCTTCTATTACTATAGCAACATTGATTGGTGCTCACAATGGCAAGTGTTCGGCTGTGTTCTCACAAATATAAACTATTCTTTGGGAACCTTCAAAATCTCAATGTGGCAGCATTCAAAACTGTAAATAACGGGTCCTTTCCTTTCCACTTACCCTGGAAGGCTCTCTGCAGCCAACGCCAACTCTAGGCACTTAAAATTAAGAACGTGAAATTGTTTATTGTGGCTCAAGCAACCACATTTTAGTTGCAAAGTAATTATAGCTTCTGCCTTTGCTGTGATGAATTGCATCATTTTCTACCGAGTTCATTCAGCCAAGTGAGCCCAATGAATATGGGAACAGGGCTGGCCCTGGGCAAAAATCATTAAGTCATTGAGCTCACAGAGGCTCCTCCCTGCCTCCTGGGAACTCAGATACTTTTAGAGTAATATCCCATTTTGGCCCCATATTGGCCCCAATCTTCCAGGCCCATCAAAACTTTCTCATCTCATGGCTTGTATTTTTTTAATTTTTTGTTTTCTGATACAGATACCTATATCAGAAGCAGCCAGATGGTACAGTGGATAGAGTACTGGATTTAAAGAGGACCTCAATTCAATCTCAGATTAGATTATTTACTATGCATATGACTGAACAAGTCTTTCTTCTTCTCTTTCTCTTCCTCCTCCTTTTTTCTTCTTTCTTTTTTTCTCAATTATTTCTTCATTTCTCATCTCTTTTTTTGTTTGTTTGTTTAACTTACATTCTGACATAAGCATACCTTAATTTTTCTCTATCAGGGTTTTGGAAAGCTCATCATCATTAGCTTGTTCCTCCTTAGAAAACTTAAATAACTCTAGAATCAGAGTATCAGAGCTAAAGAGGAGCTTTAGAGACCATTTAAAGCACTTGTCTTGATTAACACTTAAGGAAATGAAGTTCCAGAAACAGGAGGTGTCTTGTATCCCACTGTTGGTCCCATATATAGATTTAAAGTCACTTTCAAATGCTTGTGTTCCATTGTTGGTCTAAACTGCATCTGAATTAGATACCATATCAGTTTCCTGACCTCCATTGGAGTCTTCTTTCCATTGAATCTTAATGCCATTATTTACAGTATTCTTTCTACCTACACTTTTTGTTTTTAAAGAATAGCACCAGGGGATCCCAGATTTAGAACTCAAAATGACTTCAGGGATATATTTCAAGTCCCTTACTTTATAGAAAAGGAAAGCCCAGGGAGGTTAAATAACCTTCCTGAGGTCACACAGAGAGTAAATGGCAAAGCTAACCTTCACCAATTGATTTCCCAAGCTGAATTCACATATTTGACCCAAAAAGTATTTGTCTTCCTGATAATAAGGAGACTTAAGAGATCTTGGGGATCCCCTTGTCCATTCTAATTAATATTGTCATCCTTCTTGGTGACCATGCTTCCTTGATATAGGCTAAATCTAGAATAATATCTATTATATCAGAATAATGTCTGAATAACAAATGTTCTACATATTAAATCTTAGAGCTATGAGGTATCACTTGAAACTTAATAATGGTAGTTTTAAGGTGAATTAAAATGAAATAAAATAAGGCAGCTAGATTATTGATGTATTGGATAGAAATCAGAAAGACCAAAAAAAAAAAAAAATCCTGTCTCAGAGACTTATTAGCTGTGTGACCCTGGACAAGTCACTATATTATTTTCAGATTCGGTTTCCTCATCCATAAAATAGAGATAATAATAGTACCCATCTCAGAGAGCTGCTGGGAGGATCAATAAAATAATATAAGAAGGGCTTTGCAAATCTTAAAGTGCTATACCGATTAAATATCAAATCAACTTAATACTATTAAGATAGAGGTATAAAATTCAGTAGCAGGCTGGCTGCTTCAAAACTCCCTAGCCCCTAGTGAACTGGATTAAAATTTAATTGGGAAATGTTTTATAAAATAAATAAATATACAGTACAACATTAACCACAATGTTAATGTATGGTTTTCTAAGTCATTTATGTAGCCACAGGGAGTCATTTCTTCTTTGAGTTTGACACTGCTGCTTTAAGACACAGCAATTTGATATATTAAAGACCCCTGTCTTCAGTGCATCCATGCATAAATCATCTGATCTTTTAGTAAAGGGTCTTTATGTGTTACTGTGGTCTAGACCAACATTTGGATGAAGAACAAATCAGAAATATATTGAGCCCAACACCTGTTACCTTCCCAGATTTTACCTTATTAACATAACCTTGAAGACCATCCACCTCCACACTACAAAAAGTTCTATGGTAGAACTTTTGTAAAACCAAAAACATAAATTAGGCTCATAATATAAATAAGCCCCAGAGGGGTCTAGTTATTTTTTTTTTTTAAATGAGAGTCACAATATGTTAAGGAAATCAAAAGGTAATGTCCTCACACTTTGAAGGTCCCTGCTAGTGAGAATAGTTGTGTTGCCTCTGAAACCAACCTGTGGCTGTACCACTATCATTATTAGTACTGGGCAGACCATGAATGGTGGTTATCTTTGTGAACGTTGCCAAAATGAACAGCCACTGATGGAGATGAATATGCTCTTGAGAAAGGATGAACTCACAAGGAGGAAAGAAGAGTCTGTCTTGTAGATTATCTCTGTATGATTCTTGTTTTCAAACCAAAAACAAATCAATAGAGGATAAATGTGGCTCCATGAATTCAGGGCCAGTTTGTCAGCTCAAGCAACACTATAGCTGGGGCATGAGGGGGATGGAATTAGGAGGACAGACAGAGAGAGGGGTGGGGAAAGGAGAGAGAGAGAGAGAGAGAGAGAGAGAGAGAGAGAGAGAGAGAGAGAGAGAGAGAGAGAGAGAGAGAGAGAGAGAGAGAATATCAGAGTGAGAGACAGAGTTAGAGAGACAGAGTGAGAGAAAGAGACAAAGACAGAAGCAGAGAGACAGAAAGACACAGAGAAAGACACAGAGACAGAGATAGAGGGAGAGAGAGAAATAAAGAGCAAGAAAGAGACAAAAGACAGAGACAGAGACAGACAGAGTGAGAGACATAAAGATAGATAAAGACAGAAACAGAGAGTTTGAGAGAAAGAAACAAAGAAGCAGAGAGACAGACACAGAGAGAGAGAGAGATAGTAAGAAAGAGACAGAAAGACAGAAGAGACAGAGACAGACATATATATATATATATATATATATGTATATATATATATATATATATATATATATATAGAGAGAGAGAGAGAGAGAGAGAGAGAGAGAGAGAGAGAGAGAGAGAGAGACTTAGAAAAAATTAGAGGGAGAAAGGTGAGATACACACAGAAAGACACAGAAGGAAGGGAAGGAGGGAGGGGAAAAGAGAGAGACAGAGAGAGAGAAACTGATGGAGAAGTAGTTAGATGGTTAGTGCAAATACAGTTGTCAAGGAAGGAAGGTGGGGGGGAGGAGCTGTTGTTTAGTATTGAAATCATGTATTCCAGATGTGGGCATTTGGTAG
This sequence comes from Sminthopsis crassicaudata, assembly GCF_048593235.1. NCBI lineage: Eukaryota > Metazoa > Chordata > Mammalia > Dasyuromorphia > Dasyuridae > Sminthopsis > Sminthopsis crassicaudata. The sequence goes on from NC_133618.1 coordinate 652,849,507, forward strand.
TCAATCCGCTCTGAAGTGACACACTGCTGAATCTTTAAAGGGCTTCAGTTGGGGAAAGCAAAATCTGATTGGGCAAATTGCTAAAATATTTAAAGTGCAGCCTGTTAAAGCTTTTACTGCGAAGAGCATCACGTCAGAAGTTGTAGTCAGAAAGAGCAAATAATTGGCTTTCCATCCTCATGCTAGTCAGTCAGCATGGGGCTCTGTTCCTATTCCTTCCACATCATTGCTAAGGCTAATAGCAACCCTTTGGTTAGATTTTTTTTTTTTTTTTGGTAGTGAAGGGGGGGAGGTGAGAAGAATTAGTAGAGAGAGAATGGGGGGTAGGGAGGTGCTGACAAGGCGTGGGGAACAAACCCAGGAAGGGAAAGCCTTATTTAGAAAGGCATGATTAACAGAGCTCACCATTGAGGTTTTCTGCCTGCCAAATGTCAACTGGATGTGTTTTTCCAGGTTGATGGTGATGGGGTTTGCTTTTCACTGAACAGGTCCTGCAAACTGTTTTTAATGACAATAACTTCATTTTCATCTTTCATGTTTTCCAATATGCAGCAGCTCTAGGGACACCTTCCCATTCATATTTTATCACATTTTCCACTTACATTATCTTTTTTTTTTTTTTTTTTTCCTGCAGACACGACCCTTTGTTAATTCCTGGAAATGATCAGATAGACAACATGGACTCCAATGTGAAAAAGTATGACTCTACAGGGATGTTCCACTGGTGTGCAGCCAAAGAGATTGAAAAAGTCATTCTGGTGAGTATCAAAGAGCCCCTTCATAATTCTGACCAAAACCAGGTTTTCTAGCCCTGAGATCTGCCAGCTGTTTTATGGGATGACACAATCCCCTGTCCTATTTTTAAGATGATGGAAATTAGAAACATATTGAGGGGACTTAATCTTTGATCAAAGTTTAGACTGGAAGTAATAAATCAAGTATTCCTTCATTTCTTCATTCATTTCTTCCTTCAACATGTATTGATATCTCTACTATATGTAAGATCTTGTGCTAAGTGTTAGGAACAGACTCAATTCAGGTGAATGGCAACTTAGCAATTAGTTTTATGTGCCTGACCTTCTTCTCTCACTATATTGTAAACTCTCCAAGGTTGGGAAATATGTTTATTCTTTTATATCTTCCCAGTCAAATACACATTCACAAAAGAACACACAAAATCCCTGATGTATTATAAGTAGTAGATACTCGATGCTGGGTTGGTGATGATAATGAAAATAACAAATGTCCAATTTAATTCAGTCAACAAGAAGTTTGTGCTAGGTGCTAGTGATGATGACAAAAAATGGAATTGTCTATGCCTTGAGAAAACTTACTTTCTAATGGAAGGACTAAGGTAGACAAATGCAAAATATCTATAGAATGTTGCAATTAAATCTCTAGAGAAAAGAACCTTACCAATTAATTGGAAGAGTCAGGAAAGGCCTTGGCATTTGAGTCATGTCTTAAAGGAAGCTAAGGTGAAAAAGGACGGTAATCCAGACATGGCACCCTATTGCTCAAGGGCAAGAAAGCAGAAAGACTGGTTAGTAAAAGGAGCAGTTAAAAACCAATTTCGCTGGGATGGGGAATAATAGGAAAGAAGAGTATAAAAGTTAGCTGGGAGCCAGATTGGTAGGTTAATCAATATGCAAACTAACCAAGGTCACAAGATATTTCTTGGTTAGTATAGCTATGGTGTAACTATTCCATTGTTTCTCCTTAGGGACTGAAGTTTAGCTTAGAACTCTTAGATACTATAATAATAATAATAATAATAGTTATGAGCATTTATATAGTACTTTAAAAGTTGAAAAGTGCTTTACAAATTTTATCTTACTTTATCTTTTTAACACCTGGGAGGTAAGTGCTTTTTACCCCCAATTTTTAAATGAGGAAACTGAGATAAAAACATTAAGTGACTTGTATACAAATAATATCTGAGGCTGGATTTGAACTCAGGTTTTCCTGATTTTAGGGTCAGTGTTCTGGGTACTTAGCTGCCTGGTTTAAAACTTGGTTTTCAGAGAAAAGCAGGATAACTCTGTTTTGGGGTGGCCAGTGAAGGTTTCATCCCAGGAGACCTGCTCTGGAGAATGGATGGAAATTACTGAGCTCCAAACGAATAATGGCCTAAAAATGTATAGTCCTAAGTCTCTGGGATCACCTTCTGGCGATTGCCATTTTCCTGCCTCCCCTTCAGAGCCATTCTTCCATCCCCCATCTTAGACCCTGTTTGCATTCCATCTGCTTGTTAAAGTGGGCTAGCTATCCAGCTGACTTGGCCAATTAAAAATAATTAGGCGGCCTATCACATTTAGTTAGAGTCAGGAGAAGCTCCGGCTCAGGGTGCCCATGCACTCAGACCTCCAAGCAGCCAGTAACTAAGTCCAGATCTCCACCACAAAACTGATGATATTTGAAATGAGGTCCCCAGTGGATCCTCACTTTGTCACAGTTTATAAAGCATTTCCTGAGGCCGGAGTCTCAAATTTCCCTGCGCTGTTGCACAGGGAAACCGATAATGGCGACAGCCCCCACTTTATCCTAACGATCAGGGAGCAAGAGAGCCAGTTTCCTTCTCTCCTTGGGGGTTGTGGTAATAACCCTGACATTGTCATGAATTGCAATATTGGCATTTAAACAATCAATACACCAGTCAATTCTAGAGAGTAAATCAACCTGAGTTTGATATGTACAGTGGAAATTAATATATGTCCCCTAAGACACTGTAAGCCACATGGGGCTATCTTGGTATAAAATGACTGGGAGTCATCCAGGGGCAAAAAAGAAAAAAAAAATGAAGAGGAAGGAGCCAAGGAGAATAGCCCATAATGAGTTTCCTTATGTCATCTGTATTATTTTGTAAGTGAAGATGCTAAGGGGCCAGCAGTAAATGAATATTTGCATTTCACAAAGATATCAGATTTATATAATTCATAGGTAGGGCCTTAAAGTGCTTGTTTGCTCCCATATTGACCTTTCCCAAAGGTTTTTATTCTATTGTCTCTGTGGTGGCCTTCTGAAAGGTTTTAGAAGGCTAAGAAATAGAGCAGGTTCTAGAATTGAAACTCATAGATCACAGATGGCCGGATCTCAGAATTGGGAGGGGGCCTCAGAGGCTATTTTGCCCCAAACCCCCTTTCATAGTTTTCCCAGTAAGGCATCATTTAACTTTCCCATGAACATCTCTAGTGAGGTCTTCCAAGGCAGACTCTTGTTGGGGTTGTCATTGTTCAGTCATTTCAGATTCTTTGTGACCCCAATTGGGGTTTTCCTGGCAAAGATACTGGATGGTTTGACTTTCCCTTCTCCAGCTCATTTTTATAGATAAGGTTTAAAAGACCTGCCCAGGATCACAGGATTGTGTTCATCCTTCCTTTTTTGAAGAGGGCCAATGATATTAGGAAGTGATGTCTTCACTTGTGCACACACAGTTAAGAGTTTTTTGCTATGTTCCTCTGTAGCTCTTTTTATATTTATTTTATTTTGAGGCAAAAATGGTTCAACAACTTTTGCAAATGGCTAGTGTGTGAAGCCAGATTTGAACTTAGAAAGATGAATCTTTTTGACCTAAGCCTACACTCTGTCCATTATCCCAACTAGCCACCCATGATCCACTTTGGAGTCACTTACCTTGATAGGAAGGATTGTCCTAAATCTCTGAGGCATTTTTTCTTCTACTCTCAACTTCTTCACCCCATCCCAATTAGCAAGCATTTGTTTTCTCTCGCCTAATCTTCCCTCTCCCATTAAAAAAAAAAAAAAAAAAAAAAAAAAAAGACAAAACCTTTGTAACAGGTCTGTATAATCAAACATCCAAAGGGACAAGCACAAAACGCTTAATTTTCATCATATGTAAAAACCCTTTAATGCTTAAGAATGATTATTATGTCTCATGCCCATTCTCTCAGAGCTTCTCTTTTCCAACCTAAACAGTCTCTATTCCTTCCACCAAACTTTATTCTCTGTAATTTTCAGCTTTCTGATAGTACTGATCACCCTCCTCTTTATTGAATGCCTTTCTAATATAGGACAGCCAGAACTAAATACCAGCCTGTTTTAGCCAAGACAATCCTAACTCAAGATAGTCCCATGAGTCTCTCTCCCACCCATTCCATTATTCATGCTCAAGGCAATAGAGTCAGGTGCTCCAGGGGAAACAGGTTCTCCCCAGGCATGGAAAATGTTGTTTATCCTTGGTCTGAAAGAAGAACAGGACTTCAGGGAGGTGACTTCAGGACATGCAAGTGAACTGGAATTAAGTGAGGGAAAGGTCACCTGCCTCATTTCCCCTCAAGAGCCATCTGGGTCCAGTGGCCAGAAATAGATCCAGATGACTGGAGATGGCTCTGGATGCAATGGGAGACCTCAGCCTTTTTAAGCTAAGATCTTTAATGGGTCTCAGTTTGACTGGGCAATACCCATTCAGTGCTTAAGGCTAGGTAAGAAATGAGGCAGAGAATGTCCTTTTTTATCTAAGGAAAACAAAAATACAGGCACAAAAGGAAAAGGGAATGGAATAAGCATTTACTGACTAATTAAGCCTATTATGTTTCAAGGACAACTAGATGGCACAATGGATAGATTCCCAGGTCTAGTGTCAGGAAGACTCAATTTTCCTGAGTTTAATTCCTCCTTCTACACTTATTAGTTGTGTTGCCCTGAACAAGTCAGCTTACCTTGTTTGCCTCAGTTTCCTCATCTGTGAAATGACCCAGAGAAGGAAAGGGAAAACCATCACCAGTGTCTCATCTAAGAAAACCTCAAAAGGAGTCTTGAAAATACTACTATTTGACTGAACAATAAGCAAAAAATGTTCCAGGTACTATCCTAAGCAATGCTTACATGGAGAAAGGAACTCTTCTGAGCCTCAGTTTACAACAAAATGAGGATGGTAGAATTGCTGATCTCTAAGGTATTTACTAGCATTTTATAATGCCTATAAATAAATATAAATTAGTATTATTACCTGCAAAGAGGAGGGAAGGGGGATGTTGCCTGATGTAAGGGTCTTACATTCTAATAGGAATTGAAAGATGTAAGGTCCTTGTAAGTAAGGATTTTTTTTTTTTTTTTTTTTTTGGTACTAGTATTCCCAGTATTTCACACAGTACTTGCCATATAGGAGTTACTTAATAGAGACTGATTGATTGATTGATTGGTTGATTGGATTGAGTCCAATTGTTCTGTTTCTCTACTTTTACAAAGAACTAGTATTTTTATTCTTCTTTTCCTTTCTTCATTGTCAAACTTTAGAAATTGGCTCCCCCATTACAAACATTGGGAATCCCATCTTAGATCTGCCCTCTATCCTTAAATATCCATCCTCACTAGTGCTTCCGAGGCCTGGGATCTACACTGCTGAACTTGGATGATTAGCATCTGTAGATCATTTGCAGTATGTAATCCAAGCTTTGTAACTACCTGGTCTCCTTCTAGTGAGAGACAACACATCTTTTCTACCTGGGAGAAGTTGCATTCTGAATTCCCAGAATGAGCTTCTCTGCTTAAGTAAGCACTCTTTCCTGGGAATGCTTTTCTTTTTCGGTGTTGTGTTCCTTGTTTGATTTATAACAACCATGCAAATAGCAGCAGACCCCAGTGGGGTAGGGGTGGACAGTAAAGAATTGTAATAAAAATGAGAAAGATTCTATGGCTCAGTTCCCAGGTCATATACTTTAGGTCCTGGTGTTCATAATGCAATGTCTCTTCTCAGTTGATTATCTCCAACTTATCCAGTCTAAATTTCCTTTCTGGTTTTCATGTTTTCTCCCCCATTAGTCTGGGAGCTCCTTGAGGGCAGGGAATACTTTTGCCCTTTCTTTATATTCCCAGCACTTATCACAGGGTCTGATACACAGTAGGTGCTTAATAAATATATATTGACTGGTTGCCTTGTTGACTAATAGCCCTAAGCATCCTCATCGGTAGGACCCAGGCAAAAAGTCAGTATTTGAATGGACTAGTGAGTTTAACTCAAATCTCTGTCATTTTTTATTTTCTTCTTTCAGACTCGGAGCGAAGCTGCTATGACCGTTCTGAGTGGACATGTGGTGGTCTGCATCTTTGGCGATGTCACGTCAGCATTGATTGGCCTTCGGAACTTAGTGATGCCTTTGCGTGCAAGCAATTTTCACTACCACGAACTGAAGCACATCGTGTTTGTGGGTTCCATTGAGTACCTCAAGCGGGAATGGGAAACACTCCATAACTTTCCCAAAGTTTCAATATTGCCTGTAAGTCCAAAGCTGTACTATTGATACTTTCTTTTCTCTTTTTTGCTTTTCAAGAAAATTCCCAACTGGGCAGGATTGTTGTGTCTTTGATCATGAACTTGTTCCTTTGTCTGGTTATGGGCCTGAGGACTTAGCCCATCCCTTGTGCTTCATCCAGGAAAACCTAAGCCCTGGGAGACCTTATTAAATGAAATTTGCAGTGGTTTTCAGTCCCTCATCAAGAATGAATTTCAGCTGGTATCAAATGTTATTAGCTTCTAAACACTCCTTCCCTTGCTTAACCTCATTCAGTTCTGATGAATTTGATAGAGTAGTGTTTGTGATAAATTGATTTGTGTTATTACTGATGATTGTAAATACTTTGAACTGTGTCCTCTCTTCTCTTTTTCCCCTTTAAGTTTTTGTGCCCATATTGAAGAAAGATTTATTTATTCTTATCTGATTTCTATTGGTCTTCCTGCCCTTTTCTCCCCACAGCTATTGGCAGACTAGCCTTTCCACTGGAAACTCTGTTCTTGGGGCTATTGTCATCTGGAGTATGATTAAATCTGATAGCATACACTTAAAAACACATTGGACACAAAATCCAATCAAAGTGTTTATTAAGTACCCACTATGTGCCAGGCATTGTGGTAAGAACAGGATATAAATAAAGACAAACACAGTCCTTCCACTTAAGGAAAACAACTATGTACAAACAAGATAATAAGATAAATTGGACATAATCAACAGAGGAAGGTTTTATTATCTTTGGCCCTAAAATCAGTGTGATAGAGCTTGGACTGAAGAATATAGGAACTTTATCTTTGCTGATTTTTCAATGTATATATATATATATATATATATATATATATCATAAGCTCTAAAAAATAGTTCTTGGAGGTTGAAATAGCCAATGTTTTTTGTTGTTTCCCATGTTGAAAATAGGTCTTTCCTAACATTTATCCTTTTGCTGGAAAAACATATTCTTATGAAATGATATCAGATATGATTATACCTTTCAATCTCCCTGGGTAATTGATAAACTTCTTTCCATACAATTTCAGATTTTTGGTGTCAGCTTCTAGAATGCTAGAAAGAAAGAGGGGAAAAAATAAACTTGAATTAATAGAAAAATCTCATTCTTCTATTTTTGAAAGGAACATTAGGGCACTGATCTCTACCTAATACCTTTTGCCAGTTCCCATCATTTATATTTTGACAGTCAGATCTAGTGCTTCTGAATCCATGGTTAACATACACAAATCAAAAAACAACAGGCTTAATCTATGCATATCCATATGCATATGCACATGGATAAATAGTCACAGAGATATATAGGTAAAGCCCCAACTCAACACATGCCTCTGCCCACCAACAGATGTACACACTCATCCCTTATATGCAATTCATAAATTTTGCTAATTCTATCATCTCTCCTTAATCATTTCTCTGCCCAGCATGCTCTAAATGGGCAATTGGGGACATCTTTTTGGCAGAACTTAAAACAATTTTTGATCAAGTTGCCACTGTTTCACTGGGCTGCACCAAAGTTAGCCTTTGTATATCCTTTGCATCCTTTGGGGTAATTGCTCATCGATTCCTGGAGCTCACTCAATGGATTGACACATGTAAATGCATACATAGATTCTCAGATTTTATAGGATCATTTCAAATACTCTAAAATCTTGTGTCCGCAGGCCTGGCACATTTGTACAAAATGGGCTTCCACATATGTTTTCACATATTTCACTATTTAAGTAATGCTCTATACAAAGCAAAAGCCCAGAGAAACACAAGATGTTTCCATTGATATCATTTATTCTTTTTGTATTTAGAACACATGCTTGCCCAAATGTGCTAGTGTTTTCCTATTTCATTGCTACTAGTCTAAGTGGAAATTAAATGATTATAGATACAGATGACTAGAATACACTTTGTTTATTTGTTTTGGTTTTTTTTTTTTTTTTTTTTTTTTTTTTTTGCCTACATCTTTGGTTTTTATCAGTAAACCAATATCTTCTGGTATTGAAATTCCCTTTATTGAGCTCTACTGGCAAATTGTCTATAGCCTGTAGCCTTGGAAAGTTGCCTGAAGGACTGTCAAATGACTTGCTCAAAGTCATACAGATGGTATATATCAGAAACAATACTTGACCCAAGTCTTTCAGACTACAATTCTGGCATTCTATTCTCTAACCTAGAGTGCCACTCATTGGCAAATAAACAATCTCACAAGGGAGGAAAAATAAATTGCTTCTTCTCTGGGAGAATAGTGCCTTAGGTCAGAAAATGTTCAAACCTATGCCCATCCTTCCTTGTCACTCAGTCCACTTTCCAGAAATATATTGATGCCTGTAACCAAACTACCACCAGTATTTATAAAGGATTGCTTGTCTAATTTCTCCCTCAAAATTTCCCCTTTAGAAGAGGAGCCACTATTTAGAAATGAGAAAATAGCATCTTGGAATATAGTCCAGGAGATCTGGTGAATCTTCCCCCAAAGTGGTCATTGAGGAAAATGATAGCCTGCCATATAATCAAGGTTGGGCAATCAATTAAAAAGTAATTTAGGCAGCATTTAGTAAATGATTACTCGATGTCCAGAACTCTGCTAGCTGTTGGGGATGGGGGAAAAAAAAAAAAAAGCTAAAATGAAATCATTTTTGTCTTTTAAGGAGAGTGTGTTCTATCTGGATAGATATATCATGTCATATGCAAATGCTAAACCATTTTCAAAAGGTAGAGGATATTGACACTAACTCGAGGAAATCAGGAAAATCTCCTTTTAGAAGACATGTGAAATAAGTCTGAAAGGAAACAAAAGATTCAAAGAGGGGCAGAAGGTGAAAAGGGAGTATATTTCAGGCACAGGTGAACAACCTTTTTCAAGACATAGAGGTAGGAAATAGCCCAAATCAGAGAACAGCAAATAGACCATTTTGGAATATAAAGAGGAAAAAATGGAAATGGAAATGTTCACAAAGAGAATCTAGAGCCAGATTGTGAAGGACATACCAGGCTGAAAAAATGCTATTCTAGAAACAAGAGTTAGTCATTGAAAGTTGTTGAGTGAGAAATAATATGGTGAGAGAGAATAGAACAAAAAGGGAGAGAAGTTGTAATATATGGTGAGAGAGAATAGAACAAAAGAGAGAGAAGTTAGAAAATATAAGAGACTATTGTCATAGTCCAGCCAAGAGAGGATGAAGACTGAGCTAGGATAATGGCATATGAGTGGAGAGAAGGAATCTCATGATCAGAGGTTCACCTCAGTCTGCTTTGGTTTGGCTTTGAGGTATAAAGATTATTATTATATGGAGTTTTCAATACTGTTCTTCTTGCTTTGGCTAAACACAGAGAGACTATTAGAACACTGAAGGTGATAGTATAATGGAAAGATTATTGAATTTGGAGGCATTAAGACCTGTGTTCAAATTCTGACTCTCTTACATCATCTTGAACAATCCGTTCATGACCCTTCCATACCCCAGTTTTCTCTTGTGTAAAATGAGGTGGTTGAACCAGATGAGTTCTATCCATAAATCCATCACATTGTGGTAAGAGCTCTGCCTCTCATTATAGCATTAAAAAAAAAGTATCATTAATGGCTAAGACAGGAATAAAGTGGGTTTTAAGATGAAAAGATCCTTACTACTGAGTGCATCCAGAAAGCCTTCTTTAAGGAGGTGATATTTGAATTTCACTATATTATTCAGACAGGAAGTTCACAAGTGCAGATGACAAGGGAAATTAAAGAATTATGTGCAAAGCGTTGAGGTTGGAAAGCACATGGCATGTATAGGGGCTCATAGCAGCATACATAGTATGTGGAGTGGATTTAAATTAGTTATGAAGTTTCAAAAATTAAATGGTGCCAGAATATAGAGCCCAGCTTCTTAAACTGTGGTTCATGATCTCATATGGGGATTTATAACTGAATGTGGGGATTGAGAAATTATGATTTATTATCAGTAAATGTTTGATTTGTCTGCCTATTTTATATACTTTATATATCCATTTCTTGGATGAAAGGGGGTAAAAAAGTTTAAGCCCCACCTTAGAATAGCCTGAAGACCAGAATTAGAAGCTAGAACTTTACTCATTTGACAATAAGGAGTCATTGAAAGTTTTAAACAGAAACAGGCTATGGCTTTTTAAGTCTTATTAATTTTTTTAATATGACCTCCCAAAATCCCTTCCATAGATTTTAGGCTTTTAAGGTTCTAAATAACATTATAGCTCCCTCCTTTTTTGAAGCTTTCCTCTGATTTTCTGAAGAGAAAGCATAAGTTCCTAAGATCATTGAGTTTCAGAACACCTATAATGGCCAAGTTTTCTTCATGGTTCCATGGAAGCCCTCCCTAGTCTCTCTGGTCAATATATCAAACAAATTCACCAGTATATTCTTAATAGACAATCTTGACATCTCATTCTTATGCAACATATGGGTTCCTATCAACATGACTTCTCCTAACAGTGTAGTTCCTTACCTTTATATTCTTCAGCCTCTCCCCCCCCCCATAGCCATTAACCACCAATTCAAGTTTTGTAGAGAGCCCCTACTGCACCTTGCAAAAAGCTCTAGTTTTTAATCTAAGTGATGCCTTTAGTTTAGGAAGCAGCATCACATAAGGGAATTAAATCTGATTTGGGAAGTGATCACGTGCTGTCTGGGTGACTTTGGGCAAGCCATCTCTCAGTTTCCTTAACTACAAAACTGGGGCATGGGGATGGCAATTGGACTAAGAGAGTTCTAAGACCTCTTCCAACCCAGTGTCTACAGACTTAAAATCCACTGCTCTTTTAGCTCATTTGGAGACAGATGCTGAGCACCATGAAAGACAATGTTTCAGGAAATCAGCCCCATATATGTTCCCAGGTATTCTAGCATGGCTCAGCCCTAAGGGGATCTATCTTTCTCACTCCTCCCATCAGGGCTCTGAATAGACTTAATACAAAGACCACTTTGCACCCACAGGACTAATCACAATTTCCATCAATTAAGAGAAGAATCCAGCTCCACCTCGTACACACACTCATTCACACACAGACACACATATACATAGAGACACACAGAAGAGTTCTTCTCCCCTTTCCCAAATGTTTATGACCAAACTGAAGTCCTATCACAATGGCACCCCCTCCCCAGCTCTACATGGCCTCCATTACTGCCCCATGCCATCTTCTTTGAACTGCACCAAGAACATGACTTGTTTTTTTTCCCCAATCTTTATTTTTTTCCTCTTTTTGCCTGAGCCGGGAAGTGACCTGCCATTATATAAGCAGACATTTAAAACTTACTCCCTTGTTCCATTCTGAAAGCTGGGAGGTTTCCACAGGATGGTGACTTGAATCAGGACAATTTCAAAACAGAGAGGAGATGCAGGACCCTGCTATTATTCCTCTTCCCTGTTTGTTAGTAATAGCTTGATTGAATATGGGGAGGAAGCCTAAAATGCTGCCATCAGCACCAAGTACCCTTTAGATTAACATACGACTCCTATTCCCTGGTATATAGTTAGGCTAGCTTAATGTCAGGGCATAAAACAGATACTTGTTAAATAATTTCCCAAAGCTCCTTCTCAATCTTTAATTTGTTTTTATTTTTTTCTCTCTCCCCTCTCCCCACATCTCTCTCTGTCTCTCTGTCTCTCTCTGTCTCTCTTTTTCCTTGCCCCCACCTTTTTTTCCTTCTCTGCCAAAGGGTACACCATTAAGTCGGGCTGATTTAAGGGCTGTCAACATCAACCTCTGTGACATGTGCGTTATCCTGTCAGCCAATCAGAATAATATTGATGATACTTCGCTGCAGGACAAGGAATGCATCCTGGCGTCACTCAACATCAAATCTATGCAGTTTGATGACAGCATTGGGGTCTTACAGGCTAATTCCCAAGGTAAGGACTGCCCTATAATACTCCCCTGCAGTGCCTACAGGGGACAGGACCTGGCAAGAGGAATATCCTTCATTCAGTAATTCAAAGAGCTTGCATCAGCCAGGCTGACAGTGAAACCCGCTCATTGCTGGGATAGCTTTTAAAGGGGGCATCTGCTGCTTCTTCCCACTCTCACAGAAAGCAGGCTGGAGAGCTGCACAAGCACACACACTTGCTCTCAGATTACAGGGAAATAGGTGTGCATATAATCTCACACACACATGTAAAAAGGCACACGTGTACTCGCATCTGCAAATGCATGCAATGATATACACAACCTGCAAACACATATGCACACACTCACAAAATGCATGTACAATGCATGTAGTAATGACATAAACAAACAGTGCAATCACCAGGCTTACCCTAATAATAAACACATAATAAAACCTGCATACACACAGTAGCCTCAAACATATATGTGCACACATTGTCCATTTTTACACAACATACATGCAAATATATATGCAAATGTTTACACACATATGAGCACTATGCATACATGCAGTCATACATATATGCACAGACACATAGTATACTTACACTTTTGCATTATGCACATATACACGCCTTCACACCTACATACAAATATACTAGAAACATAAATGCAAACACATATGAGTGTACACATTCACACACCCACACTCTCACATATACATGCAAACAATACACTCATGCAAACACATACACTCCTGCACATGTGCAAACACAATGTACTTATAATACATGCAAATACAAGAGTGCACATTTTTACACATCTCTACAAATACCCATGCATACCATCTTGCACACATGCAAACACATGCATATACTCACATTCCATCAAAATGCACATGCACACTCTCACAATGTCTAAAAGTACAATGCAGTTCTTTCTTATACACATAAACAGACATGTAATACATGCAAACTCACACATGTGAACAATCTCACTGAACACATTCTCACACACATGTCCATTTTTGCAATTACAAACACATACTCACTATGTACATAAACACACACATACTCTTGCACAAATACATGCACACAACACATACTCAATCATATACTCACACATGTGTATAAACACATGCAAACAGAATGTCCCATTCTCACATATACATGCATATATAACACATGCACTCATTCTCATAAATACCTACTACACCAAATATACTCAAATATACTTGCTCACAATACATTCAAGCACACATACATTTGCACAAATATGCACATGCATGTGTTGGTAGTACATGCACATACATTTGTGCATACATACTCTCACTTATGCATGCAAACACACACAGAGAAACACACAAACAGGCTTGTTTAGAATAAATCAGCCTTTTGAATGTCCAGAACAGCAGCTGTGATGTACACTGATCACACCACTGGGGTCACTTAGCTAAATGTAGCTGATGAATAAAGATAGGCGGACTGATCAGTGCAGTTCTGGATTGGAGCCAGAGAAGTGATTGTTTCTGACAAATCCTGAACCTTTTCCCCACCTACCCACCTCCAGGTAGCAGTAGAGACACAATGAATATGTCTGAAACAAACCTTGTTTTAAAAAAATCACGACATGTTATTCACCCACTTAAAAGATTTTTTGTCAGCTTACTAACTCTCTCCCTGAGAGTGGATACCGCATAAAATGCACATCTACCCCACTGCCAATAAAATGTACATTTTCCCCACTCCCAGGCTGAGAAATCTGGACAATTGTTTGCAAAGGAAATGTCCTGGGGCAGCTAGGTGGTGCAGTGAATACAGTACCAGCTCTGAAATTCAGGAGGCCCCGAGTTCAAATCTGGTATCAGACACTTAACACTTCCTAGCTGTGACCCTGGGCAAGTAACCTAACCCCACTTCAGAAAAAACAAAAATAAAAACAAAACAAACAAACAAAGGAATGTCCTCAGGGAGCTTAAAAACTTGACACAGCATAGAGCATTTTAATATCCCATGAATCTCATTATATCAAAATCCAAATGTGTCTACCTACCATGATGATGCAGAACACCTCTTTCAATAGAACTTGGGATTTGGGGTGGGGGCAGGATGTTTTTAGCAGAATGATCACTGAGTTTGGAATCAAAACAGGATGATTTTGAAAGTCTCTTACTTAGATCCATATAAGCTTTATGTCTTTGAGCAAAGTATTGATGTCTCAAAGCTGCAGCTTTCTCACCTGTCAGATAGAGCTAATCTTCACGCACTTAACTCAAGGAAAGCTTCTTGAAAATCTAACACACCATGGAAATGTAAGATAGCATTACCTCTGTCCATAATTACAGTTGGCTTTTATTGTATAAATATTTCCAACACAAGAGTCAATGAATCATCAATTCCTAAACTCAATTTAAAACTTCCAGTTTATGGTGGTTTTCTCTTGATTTGCTTAACATTTAGCTCACTATATTCCTAGTAGGTGACTTTGGGAAAAGCATTCTGTTCCTAGCTGAGGGCAAAATCTTGACCCTAGTTAGAGGAGAAAGGCAAGAAAATTCAGTTTTTTCCTTTTCCTCTTACTCTAGTTTTCCCAATGGTAGCATTTTTTCTCTAAAGAAGTACCCAACAGTATGGTGGAATAGATAGAACACTAGGTTAGGAGTTAAAAGATCTAGTTTTGGCTCTCTACATGTAAAACATATAGGCAAGTAATTTTACTTGCTTGGGTCTCAGTTCCTAAGGCTGGCCTAGCACAATTCTAAGGCCCTTGATAGCTAAGTCTTAATCTATGATATTATGAAAATGAAAAACATGTAGAATTTATTTCTGCTCTCAGTGTCTTTAAGTCCAAGTGTGTCTCCCAAGCTCACAAAGACCTCCAAGGTCTATAACCATTACCTACTTGACTCGAACCCTAGCAATCTCAAATGATAGTTCAGCTAGGTATTGGACATGGTCAAACTAAAGGAGTCTGGGAATTTTAAAACACATTATATGCTCTGAGATTTGTTGAAAGGTTGGAAGGTGCCTGAGAAGAGGAAAGAAAACAAAATCATTCCTCAGAGTCTTAACTGGGATAATTTTTTTTTTTTAACTCAGTAGATGTAATTTTCACTTTTCTTCATTCTTTATTATGCTATGGAATCACTTGGATCCCCTTGGTGACTCTGATGCCATCAATGCTGGTAGAAAAAGATCAGACCAAACAGTAGTTCACTTTTTCATTTACTTCAATAGCCACCAAGCTCCAAAGTCATATTCTTCCTGCTTTTCAAACAGCCAGGTAGAATCAAGTCCTGTGACTGTTGCTATCTTTTGATTTGGTCTATAAGCCCTGAGACAGGTTATCACATTACCTAGATAACCAAAATATTAATATTCCTCCTTTCCTTTCTAGATTCTCCTCTAGCTTCAGAGTAAGGCTAGATGAGGACTTGAATGCAGGTTTTCCAAAAGATTTGGGATGTGATGGTCAAAAACAATTAGACTGATTCACAGCACACCCTGGTCACTAGACAATCCGGCGTGACAGCCTGGGCCGTGAGAATCAGTTCTAATATAGGGTAGTCAGGACTCCAGCAACAATTACATAAAGCAGGTAAAGCTGCTTCTGCTGGTCAGCAAACATCAGCTCAGAACCACTTTACAGCTCTTTACCAGCAACTAAGTGCCTTTATTTACAGAGTGACTGTCACTTTCCTCTGCTTGGAGATCTGGTGTATTATTTAACACTCATTTATCTAGGGAAAACATTTCAATTTAAATCGGCCGACACAACAGAGGCTTTGCCAGACTCTATCCCCCTCCCTTGATTCTAAAGGACAAATAGCGGAGCTTACAATGCCTGTCTAGGCAGCAAAAACCCTTAGCCCTGCCTTGGCTAGGGAGGGAAGGAGGAAAAGGGGCCCTTTTCACATTGCCATTTGATTCTACTCTTTGAAATAGTCTAGATGTAAATACACATGATGTTGCTCAAATGCTGAGTTTGTGAATTGAAAAGCTTACATATCCCCCTCCCTTTTGGGGGAAACTTCTATTTGAGATCTTCCCTCACTAATGACAAATGTCCACTAACTGTAACATATAATCTATGTAACATATAATCTAAGCCCCTGGAGGGACTTAAAGATGATATGATTTTCTCAGAATCATATAGTCAGTCAAGAATGAGTTTATTAGGTGCCAGATATTGTGCTAAGCACTAAGGATACATAGAAAGCAATAGAATTTGTCAGAAGTGACAGAAGTTGGTCTTCTATATTCCAAAGACAACTTTTCATCCACTGTGTCATAATGCTTTAATTTGTGCTCATGGAAAGGGGTCAATGTGTATGTTTACATGTGTATCTTATGATCCTAGAACTAGAGCTACTAGAGATCTCAGGTATTGTCATTTTTACAGGGGTCCACTAAGGTAAATTGATTTGCTTTAGCTCTCATAGGTAGTAAGTAACACAAGCAAGATTGGAATCTGGTCATCTGGCAATTAGAACCAAAGCTATTTCTATTCTATCATATCACCTTATGTCCACATACATTATATACATGTGTATACATGGCTATACACACAAGTCATTTAATCTCTCAGGATTTTCAGTTTCCACTTGACAAAATGCTGATGATATTTATGGTAGCTACTGCCTAGGGGCTTAAATGAGAACAGATGTAAAGATCATTGAAAATCATTAATATTATTTTTATGTATAGGATATGGTATATAGGATAGAAGAAAACAGAAATATGCATTTAAAATATATATCTTACAGATATTTATATACACATATATATGTATATGCATATACACATAAACAATTTGTATATGTATATTTACACACATGCAAATGAAG
This sequence comes from Sminthopsis crassicaudata, assembly GCF_048593235.1. NCBI lineage: Eukaryota > Metazoa > Chordata > Mammalia > Dasyuromorphia > Dasyuridae > Sminthopsis > Sminthopsis crassicaudata. Next base: position 652,866,442 of record NC_133618.1, read on the forward strand.
TCCAGACAAACTTTCTTGTCATGATAGATAGATAGATAGATAGATAGGTGTATAGATATACAAGTATATAGATATGAAGTTGTGGCTTGCTATACATATATTTGCATATATAGAAACATATACATACATCTGTATGTATACATGTCTACATAAAACACATGTGGGTATATGTGTATATACACAGATGAATCTAGAGATGTTTATTTGCCATATACACACATGCATGTACATATTAGTTTGTCATACATATATGTATAGATGTGTATATATATGGATAAATAGAGAGATAAATGGATAGATGGGTGGATGGATAGATGAAAAAAAGGAAGGAAGGAAGAAGGAAGGAAGAAAGGAAGGAAGGAAGGAAGAGAAGGAGGGAGGGAGGGAGGGAGGAAAGAAAGAAAATAAGTGGCGATTGGCTTTCATTCTTGAAGAGAATCAAAATGTCATCATATGTATAGCATGACACAAGTTCTTTAGACTCATTTGTAAAATGAAAATATCTGAATAAATTATCTCTAAAGTTTAATATTCCAAATCTAATTTATATTTTTCACATATTGTTAATTGTTCTTTGTTCTCACAGATGACCAGAACATCAGGGAGGTGATGATATGACATGCAAGTCAAATAGACTGAAGAGAGGGAGACCTTACTGTACAAGGTCACCTGTCTCACTTTCCCTTCCAGTCCAACAGCCCAATATAGATCAGGCTAACTGGACTCAGTGGGAGACTTTAGCCTTTTAAGCTAAGGTCTTTAATAGGTCTCAGTTTGTCTGGGGTAATATCCATTCAGTAATTAAGACTATGCAGTTGAGGCAAAGAATGGCCTCTTTGAAGACCAGTGCTATCTTTACCAAAATAGGGCAACAACTTCTGTAAAACTTAGAGTCTTAGAGCAATGTTTGGATCATTGAAGGTTTAAGAGACTTGCCCAGTATCATGGTACCAGGATGTTCAGAAGTGGGGTTTGGCCCCAGGTCTTCTGATTTTGCAATCAGTTCTCTATCCTCTATGACATATTAGACACATATAGAAAAAGTCATCATTTTCACATGTTAAGTCACTTGAGGCCCTATGCAGTAGAAAAAAGAGATGTAATCTCCATTTTACAGAAGGGAAAACTGAGTTTCTGAAAGGTTAAAGAACTTAATCAAAGAGCTAGTAAATGTTGAAGAGAAATTAGGTGAAAAGCTTTCCTAATTCTCAGTAAGAATTCTGTTTACTACTTCACATGTTTATGTAAATCAGACTATCACTTCAAGATAAGCAGATTTTCCTGAGTATATCTGTAAATATATACAGTAGCGCTGACATACATGTCCTTAGAAACATAGTCTGCAAGTGTTACATTGTTCATTCATAATGCTCCAGATAGTGGAGCCTAGATTCTCCAGCGTCTGACATGAGAGTGAGAGTTGTGAGTCTTCTATAGGAAGTGAAGTTTTCTTTGGAAGTATAACAACCTTCACTGCATGGAAAGGGTTAAAGGAGGACTTGGAGGTCCATGATGATATACTTCTATAATTGAAATTTATCTTAGTTGTACTAAAGAAAAAACTAAATGACTGCACCACTGTTACATCTATGAATGACAAAAAGCCCATGCTCACACCACCTGGGAGGCTCACAGCACATCTGCAAAGAGAGTCTTAGTGGTGGAAGATTCTGAAAGCATCTGTGAGGTGCCCAGATTCACAGTCTGCCCTATAGAAAAGAGGCTGGAAGCAATTAGATAAATAATAAAATTCTGCATTTAGCTAAAAAAATCAGTCATGAGAGCTCCTGTATGAAATCAGAAGTTGGGGAGACTTGGTCGAAGTGGTTCCTAGGAAAATGTGATATGTAGTTGTACACAACTATACTCTCTACTGCTGGGGAAGCTGAAATTGGCATGTCTCTGAACTTGGGAGTTCTGGAATTTTGTAGTCTAGAGTAATAGAACATCAAGTCATCAATTATTTTTTTATATTATACATACATATCCATGTAAATAAAATTATATACTGCATGCATGCACAATATAATACATACACATGCACATACATTCATGTGCATATGTATATGCACAATTATTATATATACACACATATATATCAATAAAATTATATTGTTATATATCACACACATGTACTACACACATATACATGGATATATATGTATATACATACTTATATTGTTATATTATATTCATATGTAAATAAAAATATGATATTATATACTGCACCAGTGCACATTCACATACATACACATATAGTGTCACAGCAACATCCAAATCAATAATATAGCAGTCTTTATAAAGGTCAAGTCAAGTATTTATTAAGTGTTCACTATGTGCCCTACTTTGTGCTAAGCAATAGGACTACAAAGAAAGACAAAAACATAGTTTCTTCCTCCTAGGGGTTTGCAATCTAATGGAGGAGACAATATACAATTAAATGTATCAAAGATATGCAGACTAAATGAGATGAACTCAGAAGGAAAACATTAGTATTGAGGGGCACAGATAGTAGGTGCAAGATATGAGATTTTTTTGACACTTGAGGCTTGCTCTATATAATATATACACTCCTGTCTTCCCCACCCCAACTCATTCTCTATTTTCTCCTTCTGGATCTTCTTGTTTCTTCTTGCAAAAATTAGGGGTGATATTAAAGCTAAGTTTTGAAGGGAGACAGGGAGCCATGGAGATATGGAGGGAGAGCATTCCAGGTTTGGACAACAGCTGGTTAAAAAAAGGCAGAGTCTAGAGGAAGAACAACATTGTTTCAGTGAATCACAGTGTACATAGAAGATACTGAAAACATATGAAGGGACAGGTTGTAAAGGCACTTAAAAATCAAAGGGAGAATTTTATACTTGATCTTGGGGGTGACAGGGAGACATTATAATTATTCATTTAAGGAGATGCCATGGTCAGCCTTTAGCTATTGATTATGGAATAAGTTGCATTGTGTGTGTGTGTGTGTGTGTGTGGGATACATACGACAGTGAGACCAAGCAGCAGACTTTGACTGTAGGATGATTTGGAGGTAACAAGGGTTTTTACCAAGATGGTTGCCATGTCTAGGAGAAAAGAGGATGTGAGAAATGTAATATTATAGTAAACTTAGTTATGAGAACATGACATCCAGGGTGAAGAATGTTGTATTTCTTTTATGTTACATCCTGGTCAGAGCATATATAGTGTTAATGTGTTCAGCTTTCAGGGCCCCATTTTTTTAAAATTTTATTTCTTTATTTCTTTTCTTTTTTTATTTTTAACGCTCCTCATAGGACCTGGAGAAATGCTCCTTTTTTTTTTCAATTTATTTTTATGTATGTATGTATGTATTTATTTATTTTTATCTTTTTTTTTTCATCTCAGATTTGCCTTTAATCCCCAAAACAAAACAAAACAAAACAAACAAACCTGAATTAAAGAATATCAATCATCAGAGGAAATAAATTCTAAAATGCATCCCAGTACAAAGGAGAAAAAACAAGATGATTCAGCAAACGAAAGCTAAAGCCTTTGGGTTTTGGTCCAAACTCCATCAATTATTAACTATGTAACACTGAATAGGTCATTTCTTCTTGTGTCTCATTTTCTCGTAATTTACATTCATTTCCCAGTGTTCCTTTTCTGGGTGTAGCTGATTTTGTCCATCATTGATCATTTGGAATTGGATTAGCTCTTCTCTATGTTGAAGATATCTACTTCCATCAGAATACATCCTCATACAGTATCATTTCCACATCCCCTCCAACATTCATCGTTATTTGTTCCTGTCATCTTAGCCAATCTGACAGGTGTGTAGTGGTATCTCAGAGTTGTCTTAATTTGCATTTCTCTGATCAATAGTGATTTTGAACACTCTTTAATATGAGTCGAAATAGTTTTAATTTCATCATCTGAAAATTGTCTGTTCATATCCTTTGACCATTATCAATTGGAGAATGGCTTGATTTCTTATAAATTAAGGTTAATTCTTTATATATTTTGGAGATGAGGCCTTTATCAGAACCTTTAACTGTAAAAGTGTTTTCTCAATTTGTTACTTCCCTTCTAATCTTGTTTGCATTAGTTTTGTTTGTGCAAAAGCTTTTTAATTTGATGTAATCAATTTTTTCTATTTTGTGCTCAATAATGATCTCTACTTCTCCTTTGGATACAAATTCCTTCCTCCTCCACAAGTCTGAGAGGTAAACTATCCTATGTTCCTCTAATTTATTTATGATCTCATTCTTTATGCCTAAATCTTGGACCCATTTTGATCTTTTCTTAGTATGTGGTGTTAAATGTGGGTCCATGTCTAGTTTCTGCCATACTAATTTCCAGTTTTCCCAGCAGTTTTTGTCAAATAATGAATTCTTATGCCAAAAGTTGGGATCTTTGGGTTTGTCAAACACTAGATTGCTATTTTTATTCACTGTCTTACCCTGTGAACCTAACCTATTCCACTGATCAACTATTCTATTTCTTAGCCAATACCAAATGGTTTTGGTGACTTGCTTTATAATATCGTTCTAGATCAGGTACAGCTAGACCACCTTCATTTGATTTTTTTTTCATTACTTCCTGTGAAATTCTTCCATATGATTTTTTTTTTTTGTTATTTTTTCTAGGTCATTAAAATAGTTTCTTGGGAGTCTGATTGGTATAGCACTAAATAAATAGATTAGTTTAGGGAGTATTGTCATCTTTATTATATTTGCTTGGCCTATCCAAGAGCAGTTAATGTCTTTCCAATTATTTAAATCTGACTTTATTTTTGTGGCAAGTGTTTTGTAATTTTGCTCATATAATTCCTGACTTTCCTTTGGTAGATATATTCCCAAATATTTTATACTATCGACTGTTATTTTGAATGGGATTTCTCTTTGTATCTCTTGCTATTGGATTGTGTTGGTAATGTATAAAAATGCTGAGGATTTATGTGGATTTATTTTGTATCCTGCAACTTTGCTAAAGTTCTGAATTATTTCTAATAGCTTTTTAGCAGAGTCTTTGGGGTTCTCCAAGTATACCATCATATCATCTGCAAAGAGTGACAGCTTGATTTCCTCATTACCTACTTTAATTCCTTGAATCTCTTTCTCAGCTCTTATTGCCAAGGCTAGCATTTCTAGTACTATATTGAATAGTAATGGTGATAGTGGGCAATCTTGTTTCACTCCTGATCTTACAGGGAAAGGTTCCAGTTTATTGACATTGCATAGGATGTTTACTGATGGTTTTAAATATATGCTCCTTATTATTTTAAGGAATAGTCCATTTATTCCTATACTCTCAAGTGTTTTTAGTAGGAATGGATGTTGGATTTTATCAAATGCTTTTTCTGTATCTATTGAGATGATCATATGATTTTTGTTAATTTGGTTATTGATATAGTAGATTATTCTAATAGTTTTCCTAATATTGAACCAGCCCTGCATTCTCAGTATAAATCCCACTTGATCATAGTGTATTATTCTGGGGATGATTTTCTATAGTCTTTTTGCTAATATTTTATTTAAGATTTTCATCAGGGATATTGGTCTATAATTTTCTTTCTCAGTTTTCAGCCTACCTGGTTTAGGTATCAGTACCATGTCTGTGTCATAAAAGGAATTTGGTAGGACTCCTTCAATCCTATTTTTTCAAATAGTTTATATAGCATTGGAGTTAGTTGTTCTTTAAATGTTTGGTAGAATTCACTTGTAAATCCATCTGGCCCTGGGGATTTTTTCTTAAGGAGTTGGTTAATAGCTTGTTTTATTTCTTTTTCTGAAATGGGACTATTTAGACTATTTACTTCTTCCTCTGTTAATCTGAGCAAGCTATATTTTTGAAGGTATTCTTCCATTTCATTTAAGTTATCGAATTTATCGGCATAAAGTTGAGCAAAGTAGCTCCTAACTATTGTTCTAATTTCCTCTTCATTAGTAGTGAGTTCTCCCTTTTCATTTTCAAGACTAACAATTTGCTTTTTCTCTTTCCTTTTTTAAATCAGATTTACTAAGGGTTTGTCTATTTTGTTGGTTTTTTCATAGAACCAACTCTTAGTTTTATTAATTAATTCAATAGTTTTTTTTAATTTCAATTTTATTAATCTCACCTTTTATTTTTAGAACTTCAACTTTCGTGTTTGTCTGGGGTTTTTAAATTTGTTCCTTTTCTAGCAATTTTAGTTGTTAGCCCAATTCATTGATCCTCTCTTTCTCTATTTTATGCAAGTAGGCCTCTAGAGATATAAAACTTCCCCTTATTACTGCTTTGGCTGTATCCCGCACATTTGGGGATGATGTCTCATTATTGTCATTTTCTTGAATGAAGTTACTAATTATGTCTATGATTTGCTGTTTTACCCAATCATTCTTTAGTAGAAGATTATTTAGTTTCCAATTATTTCCTGATCTCTTTTCCCCTGGCCTTTTATTAAATGTAATTTTAATTGCATTGTGGTCTGAAAAGGATGCATTTACTATTTCTGCCTTACTGCATTTGATTTTGAGGTTTTTATGTCCTAGTATATGATCAATTTCTGCATAAGTTCCATGAAGCGCTGAGAAGAAAGTATACTCCTTTCTGTCTCCATTTAGCTTTCGCCAAAGATCTATCATATCAAACTTTTCTAGTAGTCTATTTACCTCTTTGAATTCTTTCTTATTTATTTTGTGGTTTGGTTTATCTAATTCTGAGAGTGCAAGGTTGAGATCTCCCACTATTATAGTTTTGCTGTCTATTTCTTTTTGCAGCTCTCTTAATTTCTCTTTTAAGAATTTAGATGCTGCACCACTTGGTGCATATATGTTTAACATTGATACTGCTTCATTATTCTTGCTACCCTTTAGCTGGATATAATGCCCTTCCTTATTTCTTTTAATTAGATCAATTTTTGTTTTTGCTTGATCTGAGATAAGGATGGTTACCCCTGCTTTTTTGGCTTCACTTGAAGCACTATAGATTCTGCTCCACTCAGGGCCCCATTTTAATAAAAACATCAGTAGACTAAAATGTACCCAGAAGAAGATGAACAGAATGAAAAGTATGAAGAATATGTTGTATAAAAATTGATTGAAGAAATTGGAGAATATTTATCCTGGAGAGGAGAAGGCTGAGGGTATACTGCAAGCTATCTTTAAGTATTTCAAGATCTGTCATTTAGAATAAGTATCAAATGTGTTTTTCAGAGCTAAGAGCAAAAGAGTGGAAAATTTAGGTCTATGTATTAGAAAGTAGTTTAATGATAAAGCTAATGAAAAGTTGAGGAGATGCTCTGGGAGATATTGAGGGGGGTTCTTCTTCGTAAAGATTTTCAGTTTAGATAGGTACAAAATTTGGGCAAGTAGCAGGAAATATTTGTTGTTCAGGTACTAATTAAGCTAGAAGTGCCCTGAGATTTCTTCCATTTCTTTGAAGTCAGAGATGTCCTCATTTTTGTCTTTCTATCCTTGTAAACTGAATGAAATTCCCAGGACATCATCATTAGCATTAGCATTTATATACATCTTTAGGCTGAGAAGTTTAATAATTTACTCAGGGACATCATACAACTAGTAAGCATCTCAAGCAAGATTTAAATTCAAGTCATCTTGGCTACCGCTATATAGTTTAATAAATGGCTGATTGATATTTTTTCAGCTATGAAAGGAATTCTTGATGAGGTACGGAGCAGACTGAAGGACCTCTGAAGTCCCTTCCAACTAGTATTCAATTTTATTAGCAGATTAAGGCAGCTGAAGAAAAAACAAACAGAGACTTTGACACCATTACCAGAAGCAATATCATTCCAATAAGGGAAGTTGGCCAACTAACCCTATTCTACTCTGACTTATCTATATCAACCAATCAATCAAAAAAAGATTTATTAAATACCTTTATATTCCAGGCATCATGCCAGATATTGAGTATACAAATATAAAGAATGAAATAACCCTATATCCAATGGAGCTTACATTCTAGTAAGAAAATAAGAACATATAAATGTATATATTATAAACATAAAATAAATACATACATATATATGTGCATATAGATATACACACATATATACATATGTATGTATATACAGACAAAGTAATTTGGGAGAGAGGGCACTAGTAATTCAGGAAATCAGGAAAGACTTTATTCAGAAGATGATGCTGGGGCTGCCAGGAGTTAAGAGCATTCCAAACATTGGACAATTAATGCAAAAGATTAGAGGCAGGAAATGAAGTGTTGTGTATGAGGAATAGAAAAGATACAGAGCATACACTTGCAAAATATGGAGTGTTTAAAACTAGAGAGTACTCATAAGAGGCTTATTAAGTCTTGAAGAGTTCTGGGACTTGTGTCCTATTATGAATGGTTGAAGGATTAAAGATGTGCAGTTTAGAGAAGTAATACAGGAAATATGGTAACTGTTACCAAATAGTTGAAAGGCTTTGCATGCAAAAAGGGAAAGAAGATTTCAAATTAATTTCTGTGTGTGTATGTGTGTGTGTGGGTGTGTGTATGTCTCTCCATATATATGTATGCATCTATAATAATTTTATAGTATGTTTGTAAAGTAGTTCCATATATTATTTTCTGTTCCACAGGAGTATCTCATGAAGGAGATATAATTTTCATAATTCCCATTTTAGAGATGAGAAAACTGAGACTTGGAAATTTTAAGGGACTTACCCAAGAACCATTGCTAGTTAGTAGCAAAGATAAAGATTGAATAAAGGTCTTCTAATTTCATGTCTATTCCTCTTTCAGCTACTTTGTTGAGCTCAAGTAGAATTCATAGGACTATAAAATTCAATTTACCATAAAAAGGTGGGATGGAAATAGCTCCGTGATTTCATTCATATGGAACTTTTGGAAACTTCTATAGATATTCCTTCTAGCATACAATGGTTGTTTTTTCTATAACATAACATCATAGCAAGATCCTAAATCACTGAAAAGTTGAGTGTTTTTTTTTTTCAGTTTCACAGATAGTAGGTACAAGAAATGAGATTTTTTGACACTGAGGTTTGCCCTATACAATATATACCTTCCTATCTTCCCCATGCCAACTCATTTTCCATCTTCCCCTCCTGGCTCTTTAATCATAAACACTATACAATAAATAATTGCTTTATTGTCCCCAAAATATCCAGTAAATAACCTCAGCCAAAAAAGAAGTCAGAAATTTACTAGAGATAACTATAAATGTAAAGCTAGGTAGAGTACCCAACCTAAATGTTAAGAATTTCTCTAAGTAGGGGCTCAGAGCAATTGTGGTTAGACTCACAACTTTTCCTCTAAGATAAACTTCTTTAAAGCAAAAGCAGATGAAAGCACATATACCTTATGGGCCATTTTATTGCCCCTTCTGCTTAAAACAGATTCTTATTATAGGGTTTTATATACATAAAGAAGAACAACCTAAAATTTAGAGTACGATTTAGGACAGCCTCAAAAATAGTGAAAACTAGGAATATTCAAGCAGAGGCTGGCTGACTTCCTTTCTAGGATGGTGTAGTAAAGATTCTTGCTTTATTTTTATTTTTTGGAGGCGTCCAGAGAAAAACAGGGGAGAGATTATGTCTGAGATCCCTTCTCCTATGGAGTTTTTCCTGACTTGATATTCTTTAGGGATTTCTTCTTTATACGTAGTCCCTTCTTCCTTCCTTCCATAAATACCCACAGAGGAATAGTTGGACTTGGAAGGGATGGGGTAATAGCTTTTAGTGGAAACATTATTCACCATCCTGCATAGCACTGCTTTTGTATCTAAAGAAGAGATCTACCCACAAACTAGTGAGCATCTATACATCTGGATTTTCCACTGATAATAGACCACCCCAATCTTCAATCCCCAAGTTAATTTTCAACACCTATTCTCCCTGAGTTTTTCCCTTTCCTTTAATGCCCATCAATCTTACTGCACTCATATTCACATGCAAACATGTCTCTCTGCAAGCACACCTACACATGCACATACACACACATATTCAGAAATCAGAAAAGCATTTTTCAGCTGCTCCTGCATAATAATTCACTTCCATAATATTCTCTTGTTCAACTCTGAAATGGTGATGGGGGAAAAAAAGGTTTCTCTTTATATCCACCAAATGAGCAAAGCTCAATGCTAAAATATTTTTCTTCCATTGTAACTGAAACGTCTACTGGCTCCCTTCCCAAAAACCAGAAAGACAATTATACTTAACTGTTTAGAGATTTATAAATACTATACTCGAGTAGCCTCTGGGTAGTAACTTTAGATACCCAGCCCAATAATTTTCTTTTATTGGTTTGTGATTTAGATCTTATTTTGAGTCCTATATAATAAGAGCAGTACATTTCATTAAAAGTGCTTACTAAACAATAAAGAAAAGTTGGCTTGGGGCCCCAAGCAGGTCTCAAGTACAGGAGGGGGGCTGCACTGTAACATTTTTTCTGTGGACATTACAAGACAGATCACAGAGTAGCAGTTCAGATGTATTTCAGCAAAGCAACAATTGCAGCTGTTTTCTAAATGACTTCAGCTTAGGAGAATTTTTCCTACACAGCGTATTTCACCACATGAGAGATCCTCTTAAGACCTCCATTTACAATTCTTGTAATAGATTCCTGGAGAAGGAAGGAAGAAAAAAAATTCAAAGGGGATAGAGAACCTTTGCTGAAAAAGATTATTCCTGCCCCCGACCCTTCTAAAATTGAAGATCTTTCACAGGATAAAAAAGTAAAAGCTGGCAAAAATAAACTTTGGATATTTTTTTTCCTTTTCAACCTGCAGAAAAGGACATATTAACATCCCTTCTCAGAATGTGCCCAACTTGGGACAAAGGCTAGGGAGGGAAAGCTTCCAGAACAGAATGCAAATAAGAGGGTTCTATGGAGCTCATCCAGTGCCAGTCTTTGGCAAAGTTAAGGAATCTCTCAAAAAACCAGATCCAGCTATAAAAGGTCATAAGAGTTTCTTGCCTTTCCCACTATTCTTCTTTCACCACCCTGCTTTGTTGTCTTGGGAAAGCTTTCCTAGCAGTATGCTCAGTAAAGTTTCTCTATGGGGCTCCTGTTAAATCCTTTTTATTTAAACACAAGGCATACATTTCTGGGCCCTAAAAAATAACTCAGATAGTGAATTCTAAAGATTGTTTCTCTGGAGTCAAACCTGGCTTTCCAGAAGTGCTAAAGGGCAACTTGTAAAGAAGATGGGGCAGTGGGTCACCAAGGAATAACTATCTCAATAAGCTTAGAAAAGAACTGGATTTATTTACCATAGAAATATAACTTTCTAGCCCAGTTCCCAGTGACTTAAACAAACAAACAAACAAAAACCACTTTGGACAAACCAAACTTTTTCTCCACCTGGACCTTAAACCCAAGGATCTGAAGTTTTTTTGGCCATTTCTCCACTACAGCCCTATTCTCTAGGTTTTCTGCTTCCCCGGCCACAAGGTGGGGAGCTGGATTATCTGGCCCTTGCTCTTTCCCAATAGACAAAAAGCAGACAAGAAAAATTAAGAGATGATTCAGCCTAAGGCACCACACATTTCATCCTGCCTGTCTATGGGAATGGTGTAAATGTTTGAATTTTGCTATTAATCAGAACTTTAGCCTCCAATACTGTCAGCATGGGGACTAGACAAGTTGAGATCAGGCTATTATTCCCTTTTCTTCTGGAGGCAAAAACAAGCCACCTTCTGGCTTTTGTTCATTCAATTGAATAACCTGTGGAGGTTCCCAGACCTTATTCAGTCTGCTGGGATAGGAAAAGCAGCAGAAGTAAATGAAAAGACCACTCCGCCCCCAGAATTGAAGGTCTCCAGTGGCTAGTTATCCTTGGAAGAATGCCTACGGAAATTGTCAGTTATGAAGAAGGGTAGTGGTGTAATCAAGTAGAGGTGTAGAAAATCTTCTCTGTTTATACTTTTCAAACCTTCAAAGGTTCCTGATGAAATCTGATCAAAGACAAATGGATCTGTCAAGCACTGGACATTTACTGAATGCCTACTGTTTGTAAAGCATTTTGGAGATTATGAGAAGAATTGTATGATATGGTTGCTGATCTCTGGGAACTTCCAGTCCAAAATTGGGAGTTTGAACAAAAAAAGAAGTAACAGATGAATAAGGTTATGGGACAGTAGATTTGAAATGTCTGAATGTACATTTCAGAAAACAAGTTCTGGAAGAGCTTTTCTGTCTTTGAATCGTTAGAGTGAGAGGAGACATGAAGAAAGAGGACGGTTTTGATGAACTGAGATGATAGAGAGGAGATAGGTTGCAGGGAACATAATAAGCAAATGCAAAGAAATGGAACAAGGTGAAAACTTAAATATCCCTTGGTTACAAAACCATGTATCCTCATCATTCCACATGATATGATTAAAAGATGACATAATCTGATATTTTGCATGAGACGTCAGTATCATTTTCTCCACTAAGCTTTCCTTTAGTACTTTCTGTTCCTATACCTTATATTTTTCTTTAAATTCTCAAAAACAATGTCTTCTCATTATTTTATAGGATATGATCAAAAGATGACATAATCTGATAAATTAAATCATTTTGCATCAGAAATCACCATCATTTTCTCTACTAAGCTTCCCTTTAGTACTTCTTTTTCCTATATCTTATACCAGTCATGCTTCCTTCTGTTTCATCTGATCCTCCACAAGGATTTCTTTCTGCTTCCTCTGATTCTGTCATCAGGTAAAATGATACATGGATGATTATTAATCTATATACTGAAGTCACTAAACATTAAGAGATTTGAAAGAAATTTCACATCCTCTTCCCTGCCTTTTGTACCTTGAGCTAAAACGCCTATGCTTTAAACTTTGAGGTGAGGGCAGTCTGCCAACTTTTTACTTATGATATTTTCCCTCCATACATCAAAGATTCAGTTATCTCATCAAGTTGCCTATGTAAATCAGTGGATTTTTTTGGGGTCAAGGACCATTTTATCTTTACATTATATCCTCAGCACTTAACAATTAGCATTCACATAGTGGGTACATAAGAATGAATATTGGTTGGTCCATTGAATTGATTGTGAACTCTCTGTAATTAAGTAATTGCTTGCTATGATCAAATTGCCCAAGGTGGTTTTGTCAAAATAAATCATTACAAAATAAGTCAACTCAATCTCCTTGAGCCTCAGTAGTATTGGAAAATATGATCTTTTAATAGAGTCTCTTTCAACTCTAAATCTATGGTGATACAGTGATGAGTTCTATGAATGTCTCCAGCATGGCCTTCAAGTAAAAGTGGACTTTACTGAACTTTACTCAAAATCTTTGGGATTTTGAAAAGGGGAGTTAAAGTTCTGAAATCTAGGATTCTGCCCTTGCTTTCAGTAAGCCATCAAAATGGGACTTTAATGGCAGAATCATTTCAGCCCACATAAGAAATCCTAGTATGTCTTAGGAGAACATAATAGGTTATTCTCCTGCTTTTCCCTCAGTTCCCAGAGGTCAGTGACCATGTTTGACAACAGCATTAAGAAGTAGAAATTAATCTGATTTTTTTTCTCATGCAGCACAATAATTATAGAAATATGTGTAGAAGGATTGCACATGTTTACCATATATTGGATTACTTGCCATCTAGGGAAGAGGATAGGTGGAAGGGTCAGGGAATTTGGAACACAAGGTTTTGCAAGGATCAGTATCAAAAAATCATCCACACATATGTTTTGAAAATAAAAAAGCTTTAAAAAATAAAAAGAGAAGTAGGAATTATTGTTATTATACCCATTTTACAGAGAAGGAAACTGAGATAACCAGAAGTTAAATGGCATGCCCAGGTGATAGACTCCTGACACTAGAGCTTTAGCTATAGCATCCCCTTGTTGTCCCTATTTAATCTGTTCAAATTATACTATACTATTTTATTATACTATATGCTAGATAAACAAAGACAACTTTTGTTGTCTTTTTGTTGACAACTTTATGGTCACTTTTGTTTTCCAATGTGGGGCATTGTGTTACTGGGAAAGTGAAACAAAGTTGTTAATCATTCTGTCACCAGATGCTTACAAAGAGCTAGGTACTGCGCTAAGACCACAATAAAAAGAAAGGTAAAAACATACCCTGGCCACAAGGAAATGATGTTCACTTGAGGGAGAGAGAGAGCATATAAATTATTAAGTATATATAAGATTTATCCAGAATATATGAGAGTTAACTTTGGAAAAGAAGGCACTAGCTGCTGGGGAGAGCGGAGACCATAATTAGGAGAAACATCTCCTAAAGAAACTGGAGGCTGAAACTTAATGAAAGAGTGAACTAAGAGGGAGATGTGGAAGGAGCTTTCCAGAAATAGGGAGCAGCTAATGCAAAGGCAGGAGACTGGAGAGTGTTTTATGGGAAAGAACAGAAAATAGATCAATGGACTTGGACCACAGAGTGAATAGAGGAAGTGGAGCATGAGAAAATTGGGAAGGTAGGCAAGGGCTTAAAGAGCTTTAAATGCCATCGGAGGACTTATGTTGGATCTTTGAAGTAATAAGGAGCTCATTGAGCAGTGGGTTAACTGAGCAAAGACCAAGTTTTCGAGTAAAATTCAAGGAAGGAAAAATCACTCCCATCTGGGAGATATAGAAGAGAAGGGTGAGGGAAGGTTTCTTGTGCCTTAAAGGAAGACCAGGATTTTACAGACAATGATAAGGAAGTATATTCTAATAATGGTAAATAGACTATATGGAGTCTGGAGTTGGATTTCAAGAATAGAAGGGGGAGGAGGAAGGGAAAAGGGACAGGGAATAGGTGTTTATATAATACCTACTATGTGTTAGTTACTATATTAAGCACTTTAAAATACTGTCATGTGATCATACAACAACCCTGTGCTCTCATCTACCTAAGTGCTATGATAATAACCCTCATTTCATAAAGCTACTTGAGTAAAACAGGTTGCCCAGGATCATGCAACTAATCAGTGTCTTAAGTCAGATTTGAACTCAGAAAGATGAGTTTTCCTAACTCCAGACCTGGTACTCCACTCACTGTACCATCTAGGGTGCCCAGATCAGAACTGCACAGTTAGATCTAGAAGTCATTGACATAGAGACTTATTTATTAATCTATGAGAATAATGTACAAAGAACACCTAGATCAATCCCTTAGGACAGACCCATTTTTGGGGATCTGAAGGTAATAACAAACAAAGGGGGAAAACAGAAAAGGAGGAAAACAATGAGAGAACACTGTCAATGGAGCCAAGGGAAGGAGACATTATAAGAGTAGGGAGTGGTCACAAAGTACTACCCCCAAAATCAAGAAAGGTGAAGCTGAAAGTAGACCATTGGACTTCTGGGAGAGTAGTTTTAGTAGAGTGGGAACATTGAAAATCAGATTTCAAGGGACTGAAGAGTGAAATATGGATGATAAGGAAGTAAAGAGAGGGAGGATAAACTATCTTTATAGGAAATTGATAATGAGGAAGGGGAAAAGGTATGGCAGTTAGTTGAAGGGGTAAAAATAAGTCAAGGGATATACACATACATGTGTATGTGTGTGGAGAGGGTTTAATGAGCAATGAGGCAAGTTCTTAATGTATATCATAGGGAAAGGGTCAGAGGTGTAAGGGAGAGCTTAACTTTGGCAAGCAGGAAGGCAATATTATTCTATGCATTTAGAGCAATTGAAAAAATAAAATTATGTAAAGAGGTTTTAAGATGTGAAGAAAGGGTCATGAAGGTACTCATGATGGATAGCCCCAATTATTTCAGTAAAGTAGGAGAGGGGAGATTTTGAACACACACCATGGGGAGTATGATAAGAAGGCAATGGAAGCTGATTTAAAGTTGCTATAAACTAATGAAGGTCAAAGGTCTAGTTAAGGCTAGATGGAATAAATGTATAATTAACCCCAGTGTATAAGGTTTCATGACTTACTTTAGCAATTTTTCTTAGGTTAGAAGAAACAACAGAGAGGAATCCAAGATTAAATATTAACAGGACATGGAGAAAGGTAAAACAAGTGTATAAGGGATTCTAATTGAGTGAGTAGTACCTTGTTTGGACTTAAAGGGAGGTTAGAACAAGGGTGATGGAGTTGTAAAATAACAAAGGGTGGAGAGGCTTCAAATCTCACACTAAGGGGAAAAAGCAAGGAACAAATAAGATCTATAGATATAGGCCACTGTTATAGAATGCAACAAGAATTAACACCATCTTCCCTTCTCTGGCCAGCTGTTTGTGTGTTCCATGGAAATCATGTACATGCAAGAGCCTTAGTGGAGATCCAGAGCTGGAAGGGATCCCAGATTTATGACTACCTCAGTATAAATACCTCAGCATTTCCTGGCAAATGATTCACTGATAGAGGAAGATAAACATTAACAAGTTGACTATGCCCACTGGAAAGTGTAGGTCAGGTCCTACTAACTTTGTGCTGAAAGCTTTGATCCATGGATATTATGACATAGACATCAGAGAGGAAACATGTTAGTGAAGAGAGAGAGAGAGAGAGAGAGAGAGACAGAGAGAGAGAGAGAGAGAGAGAGAGAGAGAGAGAGAGAGAGAGAGAGAGAGAGAGAGAGAGAGAGAGGGAGAAGGGGGGGGAGAAAGGGAGAGGGGGAAGATGAAGAAGATGAAGAGGGAAGGAGGGAGGGAGAGAAAGAACAAGCACTGGGTTGAGTCAGATGTTTGTTACTTTATCCCTAACTACTTGGTGTATGGCAATATCCATATGTTTTACTTTTCTGGATAAAATTCAGTATCTAATCATCTTGTAGGATTGTAGTGACAATAATTCAATTTGTTGAACATTTAGTAGGCACCTACTATGGCCAAAACATTGTACTGAGAATACAAAGGAAAAAAAAATTATACAGTCCCTGACTCCAAAGAATTTATATTTTATTAGAAAGCATGCAATATGTATATGTATAGGTATAATATTAGAGTTAAAATAGCTTTAAACTAAATTAGAGTTTCTAAGCAAAGTGCTATAGGAAACTAAGGATGCTTGATGTATCCAATAATCAAATGAAATTATAAATAAGAAAATATGGGAGAAAGAGAGAGAAAAAGGAGATTTAGAAATTAAAAATATGCACAAGAGAACAAAATGAAGTTGAGAAGGAATCAGAAAATCGGGACAGTTTTGAAACTAATAAACAGAATTTTATTTGTGTGTGTGTGTGTGTGTGTGTGTGTGTGTGTGTGTGTATTACAAAGCAGTATGAAATGGAGCCTTAGAAATTCATAGAAAATCCTCCTTTTGTGTCCTATAATGTTTCTGGAAATTGTTTTTTGTTTTTGTTTTGTTTTGTTTTGTTTTTGGTGTTTTTGATTAAAAAAACAAACAAAAAGCAAGTGTTGAGTGCTGCCCAAATACAAGGCATTGAATTAATATAAAATGAAAATGTACAGGAATAAATGTAAAATCTTATTTTTAGGTTCATTTTTTACCCAAATATAAGATAAAGTTAGAAAGCATTTTCTGTGATCTGGAGTTTTAGTGAATTGTAATTGTTGTGAGTAAACAATACTATGTGACAAATAATGAAAGCAGTCTTAAACTGGGTAAAGAAGACTAAATGAGTCCAGGGTTGATTATCTCACCTACACTAGTGAAAATCATACTAAGACATTTCATGAAAGACCTATTCTTAACTTAGCCAGATATTCTATCATATGGCAGAGGAATTACAGGTGGATTGTTAGCTACTTCGACTTTATGGTGTATCTCCAAAACCTATTATAGTTTCTGCACATAGTAGTTGCTTGATACATGCTTTCTCATTTGATGAATTACTCTGTTTGACCACAGAGAGTAGAATTAGGAGCAATGAGTAGAAATTATAGTTAATCTTATGTAAAGGAAAACTTCCCACCCTGACCAGAAGGGGAATGGTTTACTTCAAGAGATAAAGATTGGATAGTTGCTTCTCATATACTCTGTAGAGGGAATTCTTGCTTAGGTGTAAATAGGATTAGATGGCATGTAATTTAATAGAGTAGAAAAAAAGACCACCATGCCAAAAGTTAGCAGACTTGAGTTCTGTGTTTCAACTCTGTTGGCAACTAGATTTAAGACTATTAGCAAGTCACTCAACCTCTTTAAATCTCATTTCCTCATCTAGAAAGTGAAGGAATTAAAATCATATAATCACAGTTATTTAAGAATACTAGCCAGTGATGCTACTAGCTTCCTGTATAGTTTCACCAGTATTATCCATCTATCTGCAGTGACAAATGGCAGAGTGGAATTACCAATCACGTCCATAGTCCTTCAACTATCACTACAGCAGCAATTACTAGGATCAACCCATTTTTGGTATGGAATAAGTATTAATTCATGATAATGAATGACAACTGGTGAGAGAGAAACTCTGGCACACAAACTTCCAAGAATAAATTTCTGCCTTGTAAACTCCCAGTTCATAGAAAGCAGGAGCCATAGAAAGTTTACACATACTTGTGAGACTGAGAGTAGTCCTTGTTTTCATATGTTTTTCTCCCTTAAGTTCTTTCCCCATTGGTTAATGCAGACATGAAAGATGGACAAGGAGGGGAAATAATGTACATCAAGGCTGAAGTTTCCCACTTAATCTCTAAGCTTCTCATTTACTAGTCTCCAGATGATTATAAATTCACTGAAGCTTTCTTCTTACAAAGCTTATTTGTCATCTCAAATCACCAAAGGAAACCCCCTATTATGCAGGTGTGTCTCTCACTTATTTATTTATTTGCATTTAGGATGATGAGGAATAAAAAAAACCTGCCTTTTTATGAGCATTAATTATACACCAGGCAAAGGAAGCAATTGCCTCTATGTTATGAAATATTAAATCAAAATACTTCCCGTTCCCAGATGTCCCAGAGATAAATACAGCAGTATTTTGAAGCCCCTCTTGGAGCTGTTTTGCCTGCAAATTTATAGTTTTGTCTCCATTTTCAGAAAACCCTGTTTTCTGTGAAGTATAGCACTCTTGGTAGTTTTTTAAGAAGCAAACTCCTCTGGAGTTGCCTATGTAGGCAACAACTCTTATGCCAATGGCACACAAGGGATCCAGGGTTGATAGGCTCCTTTAAGATGACAAATGGGCTGGAAGTGTTATTGTCTTTGATTGCATGCCTTACATCATCTGTATGTAGGAATAAGAGGGCCATACTTTATCTTTAGCCATTTTATAAATATTTAAGTCCTTATAGTTGCCTAAAGATATTAAAGCATATTTTACAGTAGTTGGAGTATAAATATTATATATAGCGCAAGATACCAAAGTAGTTTAATGAATTCATAATTTTCTGTTCACTTTTATTGGAATGTGTTTTATGTTAGAAAAGTTCCATTTAAAGAATTAGATGCCATTCTACTCCCCGAAAACACAGAACTATAGCAAATGTCAGTGGGATTACATTATCTTGAGGATGGGAAGCTTCGGGAGGAGAGAGAAAAGGAAATTAAGGCACAAGGATGAATTTTCCCCAATTTCTGAATTTTAGTCTAATGTAAACAACTTTTGGAATAAACAATTTTCTTGGTTATTTAAGTTGTAAAGAAAGATTTTTTTTTCTTTTATGTTAGTGGTATAATGTCCCTAAACTTCTCTTTCTAAAATGTTATTTAGAAAACAGAAGGGAAGAAGAAGAAAATGATACTCAAAAGGACAGAAGAATAGTTAAGACTCAAGTTTTTGATTTGGACAACATTGTCCTCCAACACAAGTGTCAGTTTCCCTGAATGCAAATTAGTGGTCTTGTGTTTTTTTTTTTTTTTTTTGTTTGTTTGTTTTTTGAGTTGATGGGGGGAATTAAAGGGTTTTTTACTATTATTTTCAGTTTTTGAGTGAAATATAAAGAGTTTTCTCTTTAATATTTCACAAAGTTTCCCTAGTTCCCAGCGGGAGTCCATGCTAGGTAATGTTTGCTAATTACCAACAACAAAACTAGACATACAAAGCTGGTAAATTACCTGACCCTTTCCATTTTAATGAGACTACAAGGATTTCGGGAAGTGATGTTGTTTCAGTGGTTAATGGTGTCAGCAATGTTGTAATTGTGGGTTGAGACGCATTAGCTGAACAGCCACGTGTAGGAAGGGCTTTCTCGTGACAAGCTCTTGGGAGACTAGAGCCATATTATCATTAAGCTTTTGTCATTTGCATGCTGCTAATCACTTACTTTATTATCCAGTGTATCCATTGTCTTTCTTTAATTGCTCTTTAAATTAAAATTAAAAATAGTTACAAAGCCCACCATGGCTGGGATGGTATCTTGATTATGAAGATAACTTCAGGAAAATGAAATATATGATAATATATTGCAGGGATTATAAGAGAGTTCCCATTGTAAGATTCTCTGCCAACTGTCCTCAGGGGCCTCATTGCAGCATTTTCTCATGCTTTAGCCTATATTATTTGTTTAATAAATGGTTATTTATGATCTTTTCATCTATCATGGAAACTTTTGGAAAAGTACCTATTTTTGCTTGATTGGAGCCATTACTATGTTATTCTTTGGTCAATGTTGTGAGGGCTACTCAGAGGACAGAGGCTAAAAATCTCTTTTTGATAATGAAGAATAATCAAAAAATAAACTCCCTTCAGAAGCACAAATTCATTCTACCCTCCGAAGTGAAGAGTTCCTCCAACAAAACAGACTAGACCGATTGTCCATAAACCAATTTACTACCATCCCAGGGTTTGTCCAGGTGATAAGGTAACCCAACAAGTGAGACAGTCTAGAGCAGCTCAACTACTAATGGAAAGGTGGAAAAACCAAAGAAAGGGAGAGAGCAGAAATGCAGGAGTTTTATGGGGATTGATGAAGTCTACTCAGACACCTCTGATGTCATAAGGAGAGGAGAGTCAATTAGTGAAGTTGCTAGGGAGACCAAAGTTTCTAGCAAGGAATTTTCTTGGTATAGAGTAGAAAAGTGGTATCAGACAGGGGTGAAGGCTACACTGAAAGAGTGACACTCATTTGAATGAAAGAATAGACCTCCCCCCCAAATTGACTCCTGTAGCACCAAACTAAAAGTTATAACATCTGGATTCTAGCTGCCATTAATTTGTTGTATGATGTTGGGCTAGTTACTTCTCTCAAAAGCTTTTTTTTCCTTTAGTGACTTCTTATGGGCTTTAAAACTCTGCTTCTGAAAGCCTGCTGGGTTATCATGGCCAACTGTGTGACCAAGGCTATTACAAGCTTCAATAGCCTGTCCCACAGAGCCTACAGATGCAGTGGAGTTGGGTGGCTTCTATTTGATATTCTATGAAACAAGATTGGGAGTTTAACTATTTTGAAGGGAAACTGGTCACTATGATGACTGAAGCTAAAAAACAGAGAAAAAAGGATCAAGATAATTTAATTTCCTGAGAGAATTGGGTTTAATATTTGCCTTGTGGAGAAACATTAAGAGAAATCTTGAGAAGAGACTTTAATTAGTATTCTGAGAATACTGAATGGTGGGACTGTGTTTCCAGAATTGAGAAATCAGCAGTTGTAGTAACTGTATTTATGTAGCTGTAGATGTAATGTATACATGTAAATGTATACTTCTATACTACATACATATGTGTGTATATATCTACATAGACATATTTCTATATGTGTGTATGGATGTATATATTATAGAAAAGAGCTGAAATTTATGGGAAAGTGATTTCTCCAGCTTATTAAACACATATTGAGGATCTTTTATATTACAGTAAGCCTTCAGACATGACTAGATGAAAGTTTTCAGTGATGGGAGGCTCTTGTACATGAATTGCAAGGGGATGCACTGCATAACTTGGCAGATATTTCTTTTACACTGAGTTAATTTCCCATGCATTTCAGATACGGACATTTTAGTTTGCTCATGATTAGTGACTCTGCCTTTTGCCATTGGCTCTCTTACAACTAAACAATGGCATTTGGCATTTTAAATGGAAAAAGACATTTGAACTACATGACAAATGCTGAAAAAACAAAACCCATAGCACAGAGAACATAAAGCAACTATTTATAATGTAGAGGTGGTTACTTTTTAAATCGATCTATCATTTTAATGAGCTCTTTGCATTTTTTTTTGATTAATGCTCAGACAAGAGGGAGGGGAAACAAAGGGTGTAATAGAAACAGAAAAGTATGTCTTTGGCAGCATGAGGGGGTCTTCCTGTTTATTTTATCCTTATCCATTTAATATTGCTGACTTGCAATTTATACATCTGTCTTGCCCTAATGCAAAGTATTCCTGTAGTTTATAAGAAATGTAACCTACCATGAAAGAGAATCTTCTAATTGGCAAACCAGCTTTAATTTTTAACTCTAAGGGCAGTGTAGGGAAAATAACCCTGAACAGATGGGCAGGATACTAGTATCTAGTCTCAAGCCAGTTAGTCAGTAATCACCTCTACCATGGACAGATCTCTGCCCATAATAATAATTCACATTTTTAATAGCATTTTAAGGTGTAAAGCACTTTCTTCACAACAGTGCTGTAGGCAACATATTGCTTTCTTCATTTTACAAATGAGGAAACTGAGACATAGAGAAGTGACATAATTTGTCTTCAGTCTCATAGCTAAAAAAATGTCTGATTCAAAATTCATGCCCAAGTCTATTAAATCTCAGCCCAGTATTATTTCCACGACAACCCATTCCCACAGAGAAAAATGGGTATTCAAGCTAGAAGAAGCTTAAAAGTTCATCTTAACATTGAAATTAAAGCGGAAAAATAGCCAATGTGATATCATTTGATATTAATAACTTATTATTCATGTCAATCGATACACAAAATAAGGAGATAGATGCTTTGAAAAAGTGTTTTCCCCAATCATTGAGGAAGAATAAGGCAGAATCCAAGGCAAAAGATTCCCTATATAAATGAGATATCTGTTTATGGATGACATTGTGCTTGTTACATATAAGGACACCTTTTACCTGAGAGATATAATATCTCAAAAGAATTTGACAGAACTATTTACACAGGCCAAAAAATAAATAAACGAATGAATTTAGAAAACCTATTGGCCAGTCTATGGTGTGTATTTAGATGAAAAAAACTATCCAGCTTGACCATCAATATTTCAGAAAAATGTACAGTGAGTTGGGCCCAGCATTGAACAGGTAAAAGAAAATGAACTGGATGCCTCAAGCTCCTGTACAGTATTTGCTTTTTTTTTTCTTTCTTTCTTTCTTTTTAGTGGTCCAAAAATCATTATGTAACAAACGTCCATCTTTTTAATGACATTTCCAGTGATGGATAGTTGAATATTTTGGGATGCAACAATTTGGAAAGAAATGAAGTTGAGGAATACCCAAAGGGCAGTGAAAAGACACACAATTAATGGGGACTGGACCTGGAACATTTCAGTTTCACTGTGTGCCAGGCTATCCAAACCT
This sequence comes from Sminthopsis crassicaudata, assembly GCF_048593235.1. Classification (NCBI taxonomy): domain Eukaryota; kingdom Metazoa; phylum Chordata; class Mammalia; order Dasyuromorphia; family Dasyuridae; genus Sminthopsis; species Sminthopsis crassicaudata. The sequence continues at coordinate 652,889,712 of NC_133618.1, forward strand.
TCCTAACTTTGTTTTAACAAGTCGATTTGAGGGCACTTTGTATGATATTTGCTCAGGACATGCTTTCTTAAATATCCTGGTTGGAGAATCAGTATAAATAATGATGACATCTGTATATATGCATGATTTTTGTATGGGTGTTCTATTTAAGCAAGTTGTATTTATTGCCCCCCATATAATAGCTTGCAATCAAATTCACGGGAGAGATTTTATATCTTGTTTCCCAGTCTCAAATCCAAACTTTAACAAGTAAAAGGTGCCTTAAGCAGGCTGCAGGATTGCTTCCCCTGGGACATTCATCAAAGGCAGAATCTCCAGAAAAACAGCATACTTGAATATATCAATGTAACACATTTGTGAATGGGAAATAATGATCAGAGTTATGGCGCAGGCCTTTACCCTGTTCTGGAGAAGTCAGAAAAAAGATTTTCTATAGCCTCCAAAGAATGAAGATGGGCTCATGTGCTTTCAATAACTATTCTTTTCACTTAAGATTTGAATATTTGAAGTATTATACCTGGACAAAGAACAAATGATGTGGTTCAGCTCTGAGAAAGTTGTTTGAAAAGACCCCATATAAAAGGGATGCTCTCTATGGCCACGAGGGATCTAGTTGAGTGACCCTTATGTCTCCAGGCATCATGTAGGAGATAATTATCATTTTATCATCAGCCTTTCTCCATTGCAATTTGTCTGCATTATTTGGCTTCAACCACATGAACTTGTAGGTTGAATAAGCCTGGGATTTTCTTCCATATCCCTCTCACACTGTCCTCTAGTTATCCAGGATACTATACTCTGCCTTAGGTTTTCAAGTGGAGTCTAACAAGGTAGAAAGGCCTTTGGGCAGTATACTTTTCAGAAAAGCCATGTTCTTTCTAAATAATCATTTTTTATTGAGTAAACATAGGTCAGCTGTCCAGGCCTTCTGACTTGGTGATTCCAACTTCGTGGGAAGCCACTGAAAGCTGCTGTGAAAAAATATTATGAGGTTAAATAGAGGTTTTCCTTTTGCTGGATTTCTCTTGCATCCATTTATGAAAATCTATTTCCCAAATCAGCCCTGTGCTCATGGATTTTTTCCACAAGTTAAAAAGCAATTGTGCTCCTAGACATGGAATTTTCTTTCCTTCATGTGCTGAAGAATTTGTTGGAATACATATTGCAAAAATGACTGCTGTGGTTATTACTGTAGTTGCTCAGGGGAGCTATTCAGATGCCTCATTTATTGGAGCTTAATAGATTAAAAGTCCAAATTGAGTCTCATGATATAAGCCTAATCAAGTTCTAATCTGCATAATTTTCCCATAAGCAGCTATGGGAAATTTGTATAATTTATGTTTCAGCAGTTGCCAATCATGTGTTAAATAGCATTGTTGCATTTACTTATCAAAATATTTTTATTGATCTTCATTTGCTCTGACATTTGACTTGGGGAGTTTTGGGGTTATTTTTTTTGGAACTCATGGGAGATTTAATTTACCTCCTGGATGATGTAAGAGGAGATGTTTCTCTTGATTTTTAACATGCCTTTCTAGATCATTTTTAACTATGATCTTTTCCTTTTACAACAGCATATTGAATACCTGTCTCAGCAAGCAGAGATGATTCAGTCTAATTTATTTCTCAAGTTTAACGTAGCATATGGATTTCTAACCATCATTTATATGCACACAATAAAAGCTAATTTGGACTTACACTTGAACCAATTCTTTTATGTTAAATCTATAGAAGAGGTAGCAGAGAGAGAGAGAAAAAAAAAACCCTTGTGTTCATTCCTCCATCTCTGCTATAGGAGATGATGGATAAGAAATTTCCTTTCTCTCATTGGGAGATTTCACCAGGGAAGATTTAGAAAGTGCTTTGTATTTTCCCCAAGGAAAAGCAATGTAATAAAGCATTTATTATATGTATTAAACTGCACATTGGTACTGCACAAAGTACGTTAAGCCTAACTACAATGGGTCCCTGTTCTGCTGTTCCCTACTATTGTTTAAAGGTGGAAGCAATAAAATGGTATGGCCAATCCAACTGTGGTTGACTGCCTTGGTTGGGATAAGAGTAGACCAATAGGAGAAGGGAACAAAATAGCCTCCTTGCTTAAGGCAGTGAGGGGAATTTGTAGGGAGCTTAGAATATAGAAGATGTTTAAGAAATTCTTATTGAATAATGCATCCCAGATTCACATTCCTGATCTGTGGTTATCTCTGCAATCTTAGACCAACAGTTTCCTTTCTCTGAGATTGAAGTCCTCAATTATAAAATATGGAGGTTGGACACCCAGTATTAAGAAATATCCAGATGAACAGGGAACAATTGTTCCTTAATACTGTCTATGGTGAGATTACATCTCTCAGAATCACAGAAGTTTCAGAGCTGTTAGGAACCCACATCAGAAAAGGCTCTTTATAATAATATGCCCAAATAGTTATTAATCTTTGCATAGATATTTAATGACAAGGAATGTGCCATCTCCTGAAGCAGTGCTTTTCTTTTTTTCCATTTATTAGAAAGTTGTTCCTGATATGAAACCAAAAGTTTGGTTTTCTCTGTTGTCACTTCCATCCTTTGTTCTTGATCTGCCCTTTGGTCAGACAGAGATAGTGTGATCCAATGGCAAGAGTATGGTTCATATATTATAGCCTTATATTGAAATCCTTTCTGTGCTGCTTCCTCCCCTCTGGACTTGGAAAAATCACAGCCTCTCTGACTAGAGTTCTTCATCAATAAAATAAAATTGTTCGTGTTGTTCAGTCATTCTTCAGTCATCTCTGTCACTCCTTTTGGGGGTTTTCTTGACAAAAGTAGTGGAAAAGTTTGCCACTTCCTTCTTCTAGTCATTTTATAGATGAATAAACTGAGGCAAAAAAGAGTAAAGTGACTTGCCCAGGATCACACAGATAGCAAGTGCCTGAGACCAGATGTGAACTCAAGAAAATGAGACTTCCTTACTCCAAGGGCTGCACTCTATTCACTACATTGCCTAGCTGTCCTAATAACAGAAAGGGAAGTTCAGCATAAGAGTGGAAATAGGATCCAAAAGGATGAATAGGAATTACTATTGGAAAATAAGAGTAAATTTCAAAGAAACCAAGTGTACAGATTGTTTTGAACTTAAGAGTTTATATAGCATCTCTTACAGTTGGGTAAATATTCTCCAGTCCTCCTGATGCTGGCATTTGAAACTACCTTAGTCTCCTGATTTCTCCAAATTCATCCAAGTTTATGACCTAACTGGTGTAGATTTATTAGGGTGTGCCACAGAGAACTTGGCATAAACCACCCTGGCCTGTGACCATAGTCAGGGCCAGAATAGAAATAGTTTCCATGAGAGAATCTTTAGGGAAAGAAACTGAATTGTGCAACCTCTGATCTGCCATATCTGGCCGTCCATTAGGGCCATATAGATGTAGAGCTAAAAAGGATCTTCATGGTCAGTCAGTCCGCTTTATAGATGAGGATACTGTGGCCCAAGGAAAATGAGTGACTGCCATGTTCACATAAATGTAAACATCTGGGCAGGTCCTCTAAGTCCCAAGTCAGTACCCTTCTCCTTTACTGACAGCTTTTCCATATTCACATCCTCTACCAATCATTTCCTTGTTCAGTTTATTCATCTATAAAAGAAATCTTTGGACTGCTCTGATCTGGGTTTTTGGTATATGCTTCCATACATCTATTTCCGACCCTGCTCCTCTGATCAGGGATTAGAACTAGAGAGGGATTCAGATGCCCTATGAGCAATGGTTCAACAAGTTAGAAATATGTATTCTGGAAAAAAAAAGTTTTATTGAAAATGTGACAACCATCTTAGGATATTTTAAGGGCTATTATTTGAAAGAAATAGAAATCTTATAATGCTCAAAGGGGAGAACTAGGGACTAGATGGTACACCTTACAGATAGAGATAAAAGTTTTGGTTCAAAATAGTACATATGTATCAATTAGAGTTATCCAAAAAATGGATAAGGAGTGCCATTTCTAGTAATAAGCTTTTTATACTGCTACTGTTTGAGTATATTTTGAATACCTATTTATCAGGAGCATCATTAAAATAATTCATGCAAGGAGAGAAAGTTTTATTAGATGACCAATAGGGTCTTTTCTAAACCCTAAATTGCTCTGTATGCTAGTCTATTTGTTTAAAATATGCTATAATTTTTGAATTGAAAATTAGTCACTCTGATGTAGTTTTTTGCTCAGTCAGAAATTCCCAGGCCTGCTGTGGAGTGAAACCCCTAGGTGGTAATGAAACTATCAAAAGTGCATTCTCTAAGCCTAGTTAAATTTAATTCATTTAAATTTAAAATACAATTATATTCCATTTACAAATTTGGTAATGAGGAGCACCTGCCTTGCAGAATCTAGTAGCATATTGGTCATCTTTGGTCCCTCCCTTTACAGTCCCCTTAAAGATTGAGAAGAAAAAGCATCCTGAGGTTTGACACCTGGCTTCCATCTTTTGGAAGAGCTAATAGGGGAAAGTAATTTCATAATATCAACTAAACCCCAACGTAGCCAGGAAAATGATAAAAAAAGTTGTAGCTGGAGACAGAAGCCACTTGAGATTTGTCAGTCCAAGTCAGATTGTCCAGAGCTCTTTACACATTCAAATTATTTAAATTCAATGATTACACAACTTTGTAAAGTGTGTTATATATCCCTACTACCTTATCCCTCACCATTTCCTGTGCTCTAAAAGTCTGTTTTCCTTCATAATGTCATTCCCAAATAATCTCACTTTTTGATTTGCTTTCACTATCTTGAGCCTTTTACAAATGTGCTGGATCCCCAACTCTTATATACTTACGCACATGTAACCTTAGTATTGTTGTTTTGTGGACCATTTAAAACAATGGTCCCTTTAATCAAATGAGTTTTCTCATGTGCAAAGCCTTGGCTTTTCACTCCTTTCCATTCTCCCTAGTGCCTAACACAGGTGCTTTGCATACAGTAGTTAAAACATGCCTTCTGATTGATTGAAGCCCAGTATTAAGTAAGATGCTTTATTCCTGTTCATCCTTCCAGGAAGAATATCCCAGGTGCTTGTTTTATAGTTATTGACTTGAAATGACTCCTTTTGCAATTCTTGCTAAAGGATTTAGTTTGAATGATTAACACAAGTGCTGGGTCTGACAGAGACCCAGCTCAGTCTACTTGGAAGAGAAAATCTCAGTTAGCTGATGATGTGAATTAGACCTTTTATGGGCAATCCAAATCCCTAGGCTTGGATGTGTTCAGCACAGAGTTTGATCAAGTATGGCCACTGATAGTGGAAAGGGATCCAGACAAAAGTAATGGGAACAACTAAAAGTAATGGGAATGAGAAATGTCAGAAAAACATAGAGGAATACCTTTAAGGAGAGAATACTTTTCATAAGAAATAGATCACCTGCTTTCACCTGAATTAGCAGATGCAAGAGATTTTTGGTAGTAGAATCAAATGAGTCTGGAAATTCAATAGGATAGCAATTACAAAATAAGAAGGAGCAGGTTTAGTGGAGATGTCATGGAACATGTCATTTAAAAAAGTAAATGACAATGTCTTAACCATGTGGGATGTGGAATTCAAGCCTGCCTTGAAGAGCTTGCCTTTGAAAATCATTTCTTTTTTTTTATTAAATTTTTATATTTTAAAAACATATGCATAAATAATTTTCAACATTCACCCTTGCGAAATCTTGCGTTCCAAATTTTTCCCTCTTTTCCCCCTATCCTCTCCCCTAGGCAGCAAGTAATCCAATATATGTTAAACATATGCAATTCTTTTATACATATTTCTACAGTTAGCAGATCATTTCTAATATTGGTTACTCCCATGATCTCATTGTCATCTCACTCAATTATTAGCCCAAAAGAAAAAAATGGTGATCCTTCTATGAAGGCATGAGTCCATACATGTATGTATATTCATATATGAAAGTAGAAACAACATATTAAAACAGTAAATTGAATAACAATGGTTGAACTTGAACAAATACATTCAGAAGAAATCTGTACTAGAGGCAGAAACATTTTAAAGGAATCCAGAAACTGATTTTTCAAGATAACTCAGTGAATCATATTCCAAAAGAATAGAAACAATAAAGATAGTACCATTGCTAGAATAAACCTTCAGCAATTGCCAATTGATATGCCTACTTTCTCCTCTCTATATTTTTTATAAATATGGTCTCTGGATCTCAGGAGGGTATTCTTGAAAAAAAGTTATGAGAAAGGAATAAAGTAGCTTTCTCAAATAATTTCCTATAACAAACCATGCTTTCACATCCAAATATTTTATTGAAAGATGTGGAAAATATGCTATCTTTCTGTGATTATTGTTCATTGATAACAAAACATAAACACACATATTTGACTCAATAGAGAAAAAAGCAGCCTTAAAGGCTCTCCCTCTAACAAAGCAATTCCCAAGAATATGAAAAACCAATACAAGAATCCTGAGAAGATGGAACCACAGAGGTAATTATGTTCCATGATCATTTCATCATCAATATCAAATAAAGCATAAAAAAGTGTTCACCACTATCATGAAAGTTGTTTAGGAAGAAAAAAAATGGGAGAATTCCCCAATCTTCCCTCCAGTTGTTCATAGTTGTAAATGATAGTGTAATTATTACAGAGCACTCTTCCAGGAAATCCATTGCTATACAAAAGAGCTTACTCTAAGAGACCACACAGGAAGAGGCAAACAAACAATTCATATTGCCCAGATTATGACATATAGTTGGATGACAACCAAGATAACTGGTCCAGCACTGTAGTTGGACAATGAATTTGGTTCAGAAATGAGTAAAAGTAGAATGCATTAGAATGTATTTAGGGAATTTTTTAGAGGTTTCAATGATTTCCCATGTTTCTTTCTACCAAGAAAGTTTTTCTTTTCCTGGTAAGACTCCCTGGAGGTGAATCATGGGATAATGGCAAATCACAAAGAATACAACTACCAAAACAAGTGCTTGTGTTATTAGTAATGGTGACTTGATTAAGAGTGACAATTAAAGTTTTCATCCGCCATGTAGAACTACATGTTCCAAAGCAATGATTTACATATAAATATTGTGCACATGGCTCCTACAAAATAAGAGACTAAAGATGAGTTTTTACAAGTTTGATGGATCATATGTAGAACATTTATGCCAGAATGTGGTCAAGGATCATCCAAAATAAAGCTACATATATAGGTCATGCTAATCACTGGGAGAAAGAGTACCCATGATAGTGAGGTCAGAAATATTGATGGATTTTTCAAGTCAAGTGTACCAGCTCCCCTCTCCTGTCCTTGGGGTGACACTGAGGAAAGGATAGTCTGCAATGGGCCACCTGCCAATTTGACAGTTGTGAGTGCTAATGGAATGAAGGAAATGGAATATGAAAGCAAAATGAAGTCAGACTAGAAGTTGGGCATGTCATTGCCAAATAAACGTTTCATGCAAAAGAATTGAGTCGCTTCACAGCTGAAAATGGAGTCTTTAAATAAGATAAAATAAAAGCATTGCCTTAGCTTGTACCAGGTTCTGTAATGAAATACAGTTTTCCTAATATCCTGTGACCTGAATTTCTCCCTGCTTTACGGATGCTATTCCTTGATGTACAAACCTGTATTTTCTCCAGTCAGCATTCCATGATGGCTGTCAAAATACAGGCCATGTATTATGCATATAGCATTACCGATTTAAGGTGTTTACTTGTCAAGTTGAAGAAATTCAAAAACGTCATATTCACTGAATCCGCATGGCTGTCACTGGGAGTTTTTCATGCCTTTGAATGAAACTTTTGATGAAAACAGTTCAGGTTTTCCCTTCACTTTTCCAGATGACGGAAATAGAGAGCTTTTTAAATCCATGTTCTGGATTATACACTTGGCTGAAAACACCTATTTTCTATGAGTCTAGAAGAATGGACACAGAAGTTCTCCCCAGTTTCCTCAACAAAGAAGCCATATTGTCTTTCAAAAAGAGAACTGATTGTGTTCAAAATGTTAAAATGATATGCAATCAGGAAAAAAAAAATTAACTGAAGTCAAGGATTTTTTTCCCCTCTGAAACTATGAAACACAGTTATTCCAAGAGAAAGAAAAAGTAAAATCTTATTATTTTGTAGTAGGCCTGAGTACAAATTCCACTTATTAACTATGTAAACCTAAAATGAAACTTCATAAACTTTAAAGTGATCATTAAATATTATCTAGTTTTATTGGTATTATCATTATTATTATCACTTATTTAAATTCATATCTTTTGTACTTCAAGACCAAATAAAATATTGCAGCCCTGAATTTTTTTTTCTCTAGACTCAGTTTCTTTTTTATGGAACATGAAGAAGTTGGATTCAGTTTCTATGAGCTGTTTTAGCTGTAGGAGACTATGCTTTCCATAAAACTCCAGATATCTAAAAACCAACCTCATCTTTACCTCATTATGTCACTTTGAAATGACAATTTAGCAAAAGCAGGAAGCTGATGATAAAATAACCTTCTGAGCATATTTGAAGTTGATTTATCTAGAGGCAGTTCATATTAGGTGTTTAGTTCTTTGACCTGGGCACCTGGGAAAATAGCAAATGACCTCTCATTCTCAAGCATCTAGTTCATTGGTTATTTTATGCAGCAATCTGCTATAGAGATAGGTGGGGAGACACACAAAGTTAATTCAAACACTGCCATCATACCTGCCCTCTGTGTGAATGGGAGCAAATCAACACTTACTGAATTAAGCTAACAGTAACATTTACCATATGCTGCCCTCTGTAAAATTAATTTCAGCTGAATAAAAATTCTTCCTGCCTTGCTTAGTACTTACTCTAAAAAATTACAAAAGTCACATGAACTGGCCATTGAGCTTTTCTAATAACCTAAAAATGTTCTCATTTTTCTTATCTACATATATTTCACATAGCCCTGACTAATATTTGTACAGTGTATATTCAATGTTAATGACTGAGACCAATAACTGCTACTACCAAGAAATTTAAAAGCAGAAATCAAACTGGCTACTTTGCAAATTGATTATGCTCAGAAACCCCACAGGACAAAGCCAATGTGTAAGTTTGAGAGTTGACTATAGGTTTGAGTAGCAAAAGTAATTGTCAGTCCCTATCTCAAACCTTTTAAGGTAGTTAACATGATTTTTTTTCTAATGAAGAAGAGGGAAAAATAGGGGGTGGGAGAGTAGGAAGAAATGTGGAGAAAGAAGAGAAGGAAGAAAGGAGAATCAAGTGAAAAGAAAGAAAAGAATGGAATAAAATAGAGTATAAAAAGTAGTGGGAAAGAATGACAAGTAGATGAGAGGAAGGGGGGAAATGAGGACATATGAAGGTAAATAAAAAAATAGAGGGAGGGAAAGAAAGGAAGAAATGGAGGGGAAAAGGAGGATAGTGAAGGTGGAAGGAGAAGAATAGAAAAAGAAATAATTAACTGAAAGTTTGTTCCTAGAATGTAAATAGAGTTCCAATGTCAAAAATAAATTTTTGGTTGATGATTTGACTTGCTAATTCATCATGAGTTCATGAATGATATGCTTTCAATTGGCATTCTAATACCCAAGAATTATCTTGGATGGCAGAATCAGGATCTGAAAAGGTCTCAAAAAACTAAAATAGTAGACTAAGCCTTTGATAATATTTATTTTAAAATTATTAACAAACTTTCTCCAAACTTATGATTTCACTTCTGTGTAAAATGCCTAGTGAAGAAAACATTTCTTTATGTCTTATAGTTCTATATAAAGTTGCCTGGGATGCTGAGAAGGAAAGAAACTTTTCTGGTAACTAGCAGGCATAATACACAGAGAGACAAGACTTAACATAACTTTTTTTTTTTGTTTGTTTCTGAGAATATATTTCAATTCACTGTCACATTTCCTCATTATTTAAAAAAGATAAATAGTCTTGACCTTGGTTTTAAAATAATGACAGGCCATTGACCTGAGAATAAAGATCTGAACACTAATTGAAATTTTACTAATATTCCATCACTTCTGGGCATTATAGACTTATAACAGTGCAAATTATATTACTTTGGATAAAGTCACATGACCATTCTTCCCCATACTTTTCTCATCTGTATTGTGAGGAAGGTGAAACATTATTTTTAAGTCTTTTAGAAAATCAGTCATCCAGCAAAAATTAAAATTACCACAGGAAAATAAAAGAAGGGGTAACATTCATTCTAGATGAGAAAGATTTTCTATTTAAGAAAAAAGATAAAGATCAGCTGATCATACTGGAGCACAAGATAAATTTGAATTTGCAATAAGCTTACAGAATTTGGCCAGAAAACTATTCATGCAACAGTGACTCAGGGGATCTGGGTGCAGGGTTAAGTCAATATGAAGACCATCATGGTCTAGTAGCCAAACAAGAAATGCAATCTTAGGTAGGCTACAGATGCTGTATTTTAGGAAGCATTTTTTGACAAACTGGAGAAGGTTCGTGGAAGCCCCATTAGAAGAATGAGGGACTTGAAATTGCATTATACATGCATTGGATGAAAGAACTGAGGATAGCTAGTCTGAAGAGGAGGCAACATGGGAGAAATATAACCACCTTTAAATATAAGAAAGATTGTCATGTAGAAAAGGTATTATAATTTGCTTGATCCCAAAGGTAAACTGGGATGAGTGGGTAGAAATTATAAGAAGGCAATTTTCAGCTACTTAGAGGATAAGGAAAACTTCCTTGATGATTAGGACTGTGCAAAAACTTGAATAGACTACTTCATGAGGTAATGAGCTTTATATCACTGGAGGTCTCTAAGCAGAACCTGTATTTTTGGATATTGTAGGAGAGATTCATGACATCCTGTCTTACTCTAGGATTCTTTTAGCTTATATATTTCACATGCTTAAAGAGTCATTTATTTTATTTTATTTTAGTCAACACTGGGGCTTTTGATAGCATTTCCAGACAATTACTCTGATGGATTTAGTGTCATCAATTGGTTTTATAACAACTTTTTTTATGAAGCTATATCAGATTTCAGTAGTGTCCAGAATTGTATCATGTTAATTAAAACTTTGTGTCTTTATCCTTTAAAAATATTCCTCAGAGGAGACCCTGAATGTGCTGATATTTTTTGTCACTCAAATTTATTTTAACCTCTAATTACCAATTGATTTTCACTGTGCTCTTCATTCCATCCCTTATGTTCTAATTCTTCCTAATTCTCCCTAATTCTCCCTTCTCTCCTGTCTCCCAGGATTCACACCACCAGGAATGGACAGGTCATCCCCAGACAACAGTCCAGTCCATGGGATGTTACGTCAGCCATCCATCACTACTGGGGTTAACATCCCTATCATCACTGAACTAGGTAAGGGCATTAATTTGCAACCCCTTCTTTCTCCTTCACACAGGGAAGGAGGAGATAGGCCCACTTACATGCCTTCTCTCTTTTTGGAAAACAACCCAGCATAAATAGAGACAGTTAGTGTGAATGTGTGAGAAAGCTATATAACTTGTTGGGGTTGGGGTTGGGGGAAGCACTGCAAGGCTGAGAAAGCTTCCGTTTCAATCAAGCCTGGATTCCCGCTTCCTTCTTATTGGGATCTGTTACTGAAAATACAGCAGAGGAGCATTTTTAGTGTTGAGTCCTATCCCATTTTCTATAATGGTTTGCTAAGCTAGCCATAGCCCCAAGGGAGCATCTCTTCTGGGTATCACAACAATAAAGTGATATGTAAATTTTCCCACCTTTGAAAGAAATTTAAGATCATCCAGTCAATGACTGGATGAGTTGGAGAAGCAGGTTCATTCTCCCCAAGGATAATTGATTGGAGTTTATTCTCTATACACAAGCTCTAGTTTATGCCAAGGGATTATAGCATTTTAAAGAAGAGGACTTGGTCTCTTTGGATGTGACAATTAAAAGAACCACTACTGAGTTCTGGGTGGCCAAAGGCAAACTAGTAAAACCGTTGAACTGCTTCCTAAGCCTCCCCCCCAACTGCAAGTACAACTGGGGGCCCTTTGTCCTTTTCCCTTAGTACTTTATCTCTCTGACTCCCTCCCTTTTTTTCTGTCTCTGTACTTTCTTTCCCCTTCCCTCCCCCACCCTAAATTGTTATACCCTATTAGCGAAGCCTGGCAAACTTCTGCCTTTGGTTTCAATCAATCAGGAAAAAAACAGTGGGACGCACATTCTCATGATAACCGAACTGGGTAAGAAGTACCGTTTGCCTTCACGTCGGTCTTTTGTTCTCTCTTTGGTGCTCCAGCTCTCATCAGCTTGTTCTTTCTTTCTCTGGCTGTAACAGAGAGGCTACCCTCATGGCGCTGCTTTGAATGTGTTTTATTTGCGGCTCTGGTTGGAATCAACTGTCATGCTCTGGCCTTTCTTAATGATTTTCCTTTTTTATTTTTTTTTCCCACCCAGCATCTATAAACCTTTGATCACGCCCGGCTGACCTGGCAGCTGTTTCCATAGCATCTTCACACCAATTCATTTTCTTTGGCCTGGGCCTTTTTTTTTCCCCCTAACACATCTCCCTGCCCTTCCCCGTCCTCCCTCCTCCAACCCCCCACCCACCCTTTTCTCTTTTATTTTTTTCTTCCAACCTTCTGTCAGCTTGACTGACATATCTTCACAGCTCTCATAGGAAGTCAAAGAAGAAATATAAAAATTTCAAAATACAAAACCTAAGATTGTGCCTTCCCTCCAGCTGTTTATTTTCCTTTGTTCTGACTTGATTCGCCTCTTTTACTAGATCTTGTCTCAGATGCCCAGTTTGGAGGCTATTGAGGCAGTGGAGCTCTGGGGAGACCTTTTCTACCTGAAGCCAGATTATCAGAAGGGTTGAAAGTGTTAGATTAGCTAACCACCATAGCAGAGCGCTGTCCCAGTAGTCTGAGTCTCCCTGGTCCAGAGACCTTTCTGAAAAAATCAGAATAAAGTCGCATCAGAAAGATAAAATTGTGAAGTCACAACTAAATTTGTCAAATTCATGTATGATTCCCCATGACTTGGTCAATGACACTATGGACCCAGATGAGTAACAGTAGGTATCAGAATGGGGGATTGGTCTTATGAAGCAGACAGATGGAGTCGGTAAAAGTGCTGGGGAAAATCACCTCCTTCAAATGGCAAATAAAACTCACAATCCATTTTCTTGGCCCCCCAATATATTTCAGAACAAGAGAGCTTTTAACACAGTAATCTTGCTTGTAAGATGTACAGAAGCAGAGGAATAAATTGTCAGCCATTCAGCACTGCATTATTGTAGATGTGACTATTTATCAGAACAAAACTCTCTCAGGTCAAAAGTAAAGTATCTCTGTTTTGTGTCTGCAACTGTGGGATGGATGGAGTCTAATATTTACAGCATTTTCCTGAGAGTTTCACTCTCTGAATTGTCTGTCACATAATCTCAGGGCTACAAGCCTTCAGAGGTCATATGGCCAAGCCCTATCTTAGGAGAAAGAGCATCCAAGTAAAGAAGGGATTTGCTAGCCTCGCTCTGAAGATTTCATTCAAAATGATTCTCTCTCTCTCAATATGTAACTGTGTTTCTCAGTCTTTTCGATCAGTAATTACTCTTTATATCCACAACATCTCATGTGCCAGAGTTGAAGTCCATTACTCCTTGTTTTAGCCAAAATAACATCTGACATATCTGTAAGGTATACAGAAATCTTAAGAGTTTACAAAGTACTTTCATGGCCATTATCTCATTCAATTCTCATGACAAATCTGTAAGATAGGTAACCCAAATGGTCTCATCCCCATTTAACAGGTGACAAAAGTGATCCTCAGAGAAGGTAAATAACGTTTTGAAGATCCCACAGGTAATAAGTGACAGGTAGAATTTGAACTTAAGTCTGCTGACTCCATACCAAGTGCCCAGATCATTTTCACTATTCTCATCAGGAAAGGAGAGAAGATGGTTACTACTTTTATGCCATCATACTTTGTATATCTGAAAACAATAATTTAATATCCCCTTTAAGCCTTCTTGTCATAAAATTATTGCTCCAAAATCAATTAAATTCATCAGTTGCTTACCATGGGCTAAGAATATTCTTTTAGTTTTTTTTTTAGAAATTCTATTTTTTAAGTATTTAAATCTCTCCTCTGACAATTTCCCAGCTTCAATTTTTTCTATATCCCTTTAAAACTGTTGAGTTGGGTATAAAGTTTTATTTAGAGTCTGCCCAGTGCTTTGTGGATTTTCCTAAGATCTTTTCTTTTTTATTAATTTTATAATTATAACATTTTTGACAGTACATATGTATAGGTAATTTTTACAACATTATCCCTTATACTCCTTCTGTTCCGAATTTTTCCCCTCCTTCCCTCCACCCCCTCCCCCATATGGCAGGCATTCCCATACATATTAAATATCTTATAGTATATCCTAAGTACAATATATATGTGCAGAACCGAATTTTTTTTTGTTGTTGTTGCAAAGGAAGAATTGGATTCAGAAAGTAAAAATAACCTGGGGAGAAAAACAAAAACAAATGCTAACAGTTTACACTCATTTCCCAGTATTCCTTCTTTGGGTGTAGCTGATTCTGTCCATCATTGATCAATTGGAATTGGATTAGCTCCTCTCTATGTTCAAGATATCCACTTCCATCTAAGATCTCCTGGCCATAGGTCAATCATCTTCATTAATGAATTATTTCTACAAATCCAGAATTTCCTTCTCCTTAGGATTTAGCAGTGCCTCCTGATCACTTTCTAGGCAAGTATCTAATAACCAGTGACCATTCAGGGTGCCCACATTCAAATGATGGTTTTATTTTTTTTTTATCAAACTTTATCATTGAATAAATTAAAGTTGGGAAATTGTCAGTTGAGAGATTTGGGAATTTTTAAAAACTTGAAGTTGAAAGGATTTGGATGGTGAATGTATATCTCTGCACCTTACTGTAGGAAAACAAATTGGATCTTTAAAAGTTTATTCTATGTTCTTATCCTCCCTGTCTGTCTTTTTTCTTCTTCTATCCCATATAGAAAAAGTTAAGGTACTAGTAGTTTTTCATAGAAAGAGATTTTTTTTCCAGTTATAGCAATGGAGAGAAGGGGAAAAAAATCCCAAGGAGAAGGGTTACTGCTGGTGAGGTTAGGAAGGCATCAATAACTTTAACTTTTATCCTACTTTCATACATACATATATATATATAATATATATATATATATACACACATATACATAAACATATATGTGCATATGTACACATATACAAATGTTAATCCTGAATTCACATTGGGAATTGATATCAATTTGTTATTTAATCTTTACAAAGTTGAGTGCATCTCTATGATGTGATCAGTCAGTCTTCACTTTCGTTCCTGGAGTCTTTATTGGCCACATAAAAGATGGCTTTGATGTATTTAAAGTAGAGAGTAAATCAGAGAGTAAAATCATTTAGGAAAGGAAAAAGAGAGCTTGAGTCAGCCCATGTGATTTAAAAGCTACACATTTCCTTGAATTTTTGCTCTGGAGTTGATAATATCATTGTCAGTAAACCTTTAGCTAGTGCCCAGTAAAATGCAAACTCTATAAGACAGAATCTTTTTCATTTTTGATGTGAAGAACACTGGGGTCTTGGCAAGGCAGGAGTAAACCTCTGTGGCAACTAATGATATCTCAAAATCATCTGCTTGCATGATAAACTCTTTACTCATCCCCATTTGGGGGTCCCACATTTTTTCATTTGATAATAGTAAGCTACCCCAGTTTATTCCTCTGTATTGAGAGCCATTATTTGTCTGAGCAAGAAATCAATCAGTCCAAAGACATGGATCCTACATTCTCCCTACAAGAGTGTCTTGTTTCTTATCATTAATTCTAGAATCATCTCAGAAAAAAATTATTCCCACTCTTTTGAGTCCCTTTGACGTCAGCCAACGGACTTACCTCATGTAACAAAAAGCTACAATCTCCTTTTTCTCCCTCATTTCTATCTATCCTTGCAACTCCAGGATTCATATTCCCCCTCCATTTTAACTTCATTTCCAGTGCCATCAAAGAGACTGCTTATTGCCTCTAAGCCATTACAATGCCAGGCTTTATTTATTTATTTAGCTTAGCTTAGCTCACAAGACTGGACATAGATCACTAATTGATGTCTTATGGCTTTTCTAGTGAATGATACTAATGTTCAGTTTTTGGACCAAGACGATGATGATGACCCAGATACGGAGCTTTATCTCACACAGCCATTTGCATGTGGGACAGCCTTTGCTGTTAGTGTCCTGGACTCACTCATGAGCGCAGTAAGTAAGAAAATCCCATCCCTTCCTCCATATTTTGTGGGAAACCCCAGCCAAAAATACTGATATTGACAAATGAAAGGGGAATTTTTTAATATTTATTTAAGAGAATTATTAATATAAATTGCATATTGTGAGGGGAAATATTTAACCTACCTGAGAGAACATGCTGTTTTTATTGTCAAAGAGTTTCGAAACACCCACGTATAAAAATATATTAATTACAATCATTTCACCAAAATAGGTTACATAAGGTTATCTGCAAACCAAAACTTTCTAAAACATATTCAATTTTCTCCACGCATCAGAAAAAGAACTACAATTTAAAACAAAAATTTCAGTTTAAATTTTTTGGTCATTCTTCCTTTTTACATAATAAAATATTAGAATTAATAATATATATATATAGAATTCGAGTTGAACGAAACTTGAGAAATCATTGTCTAACTCTCTCAGTTGACAGATGAGATGGGACAGATGAGTCCCAGATACATTATTAAAATGCTTAGGACCATACAGCTAGTGTTTGAGGTAAGATATGAGTTTGGACATTGTTGATTTTATGTTCAACACTCAGTTCACTCAAAACAAAATTTCTTGTGGTAGATGAATTGTTAGTGTTTCTTCTCCCTGACTTCCTATAGCTGTTTCTTTTGTCAATCTCCAAATCCAAAAACTCTTCCATTTTGCTCTACTGGCTTGCATTAGAAACAACTCCAGGAACAAAGGTAAAGAGTTCATTGGTCCTAGTTTATCCACACCTGAAAAAGCTAGAATTAATGAAGGAGACTGCAGAAACAGTTCAAGATAATCCCCATTAAGTAGATCTAATATATAGCAACTCTGGTTTAAAAATTATTTCTGTAATTCATTCCTTTGGAAAACTCATTTTTCCTCTGATCTAAATTAGAAAGATTTTAGAAAAAAAATTTATATTATGAGATAATTAAAATGCTTATAGATGACTTTCCTTTAAGCTTTGAACAACACTATTAAAATTTAAAAAAGGAAAACTGTAAAAAGACCCATGCTTTTAGATAGGTATTCTTCAGTTTCCTCCCCCCCACCCCCAAATTACTCTGTAGCCAAGATGGGAATGTCACATCCAACTTCTCATACAGAAGTTCATGGGAATCTATGTGATGATATTAGTGCTATGTATATGTGGTCTTGTGTGTATGATGATAATAATAAGTTCTTTAGGATTTGAGTCATATCACTGTCTTCATCATCAGAAATTTTTTTAAATTTTCCAAATTGGGTCATTTGATTGGATATTTCCATTTCCAAACTTTCATGACCAGGGACTTTGGAAGAGAATGAAATAAGTACAATAATAAGTGTCATAGGTTCAGTGCTTATGTTCAGATGGGAAACCTATGTCCATGTATTTAAAATGTGCCCCATGGCAGGATAAGGATCAAGGCTGTGATTTCATTAGCATAAAAAACTTCTGGGAGATAAAAATTCCCTCTAACCAGCAGGTAAGTACTTTCTCTATCTCGTGAGAAAGTTCTATATAGAGCAGGACTTAACTTTTTTTAGTATTCCCAGTGGCAATCTATGGACTCATTCTTATAATAAGATTTGTAAATACATAAACTAAAATACATAGGATTATAGAACAAATCAATTATATTGCCAGTTATTAAAATATACAACAACATGTACCCCAGGCTAAGAAGTTCTAATATAGGGTCATAAATTTAGAGTCCTAGAGGGAGTTTTAGAAGCCATAAAATCCAACCTCTTCATTTTACAGAGGAGAAAACTGAGTCACAAAAAGCAAATGAATTGCCATGGATTACGTAGCTCTAAATTCCAAAGTGGGGTTGGGAATCCAAGTCTTCCTAACCACTGCACTATTATGTGATATTTCTACTATGAATTTTCTATGGCCCCAGTTGGTAGGCATTTATAGATAAAATATACTGAGAATCCTATTTTTTTCTTCTTCTGTCCTAAAAGAAAGAGGAGCCAAAACCCTACGAGACTTTTTTGAAAAATAATGTGAATAATTTTTAATGGAAATAGTTTAACTTGATTTGCCCACTACTATTCAGTCTGTGTATTATTCATCTAAATACCATTCAGGTATTGTTTGAGGCTAGGTTCTCATTACTTAGAGTGCAGAAATTCTAAAATGAGGACTCAGAATTGTGCTTGGTTCAACTGTGATAGCTAGATTTTTGAAAAAAAATACAAAACAAAAAAGCCACACCACAGAAAAAACACATCAGCAGTAAATAGATCAATTCATTTTTTGGATAGTTTTTTTCTTCTTCCTTTTCTTTGTGACAAGACTGGAGTTTAGTCAAGTAATGAGAAGAACTGTTGTAATTAAAAACAGCTATGAAAAAAATGGAGGGAAATTATACAACATGAGTGAAAGCTTTCCATAAAATTGGAATGAGAGAAAGAGAGAGAGAGAGAGAGAGAGAGAGAGAGAGAGAGAGAGAGAGAGAGAGAGAGAGAGAGAGAGAGAGAGAGAGAGCGCATATTCTAGCTTAGGCAGCCGTTTACAAACAACACTGAAACACATTTCTATTTAGATGTCGATGATCTCCTTTTTTTCTCACCCTCCTCTCCAAACTGCCATTTAATCAGGTGTCTAAACACTCACAGAATATTGTCTCTCATAATTCAGCTCCTGCTGCTCACTGCCTCATTTATGGAACGAATAATCTTTCTATTCATCACAGCCATTCCTGGAATAACAGATAGGGATGCTATGGATGCCGTGTCATGATGCTGTGCAAATCAACAGCACAAATACCTCATGAGAGAGAATAATTACGTTTATGCCTAGATAGCTCTGAGAAGAACATCACAATTTGGAAATACATTCTTCAAACTGAAGTCAGGATACTATTCACAGGGCAGCTGGGAGGAAGTTTATAGTAATTGATCATGAGGGCCAGACAACATAGTACCATACTGTCCTTTCTTCTCATTGAGTCCTATTGCTGATGCTCAAGGTTAATTTGACCCATAGTTTGTCCATAGTTTTCCTAGAAAAAGTGGCTGAAGGAGCAAAACCTGCCCTTGGATTCTACCATCCATTGTTTTCAAATGTCATCTATTAAGATTCTTTGTTATATAAACTCTGATTTTTATTATAACCAAGGTGGGGGAAGCAAAAGGGAACCTTTTCCACCCAGTATTGGCAATATCATCCTGTGTGCCCAAATGCCATTTGTCCCTGGTCATCATTTGATTGCTGAAATCCAATTCTCACCAAATTCTTGACTTAAACATCCAATCTTGGTTCCCTTATGATAGTAGTAGGGAAGAAAAAATAATAATAAACCAATATTATTGTCTTACAAAATCAATAGCTTGATACCATGTCTCTATTCAATAACTGATATTTATATAGTGAGTTGAAGTTTCTTAAATACTATATATATCATGTGATATGAACTTCAAACTAAACATACAAGGGAAAATGTCTCAGGTATCATTACTCCAATTTTATAAATACAGAAAACACGACTCAGAGAGGTTAAGGAATTTGCCTGTGGTCAAATTTTATGTGGGATTAGAACCTGAATCATACCCACTATATTATGTTATCTCCCCATGATCTAGAATGATAACTACAAGTGCTATGGAAACAATGCCTGACCTGGAGTTCAAATCCATTGTCTCCCAAAATAGCTTAATCTTCATCCCCCTGAGAAACAGTTTTCTCAACTGTGAAATGAGATATTTACTCTAAATGATATAAATTCTTTTTTAGCTCTAAATCTATTGTTTTGTTATTCTATGCCTCAGTTTCCTTCTCTAGCATCCCTATCTGTTATTCCAGAAATGGCTGTGATGAATAGAAAGATTATTTGTTCCATAATGAAATGGAGATAATTAGCATCATTGAACCTTCCTCACAAGATTGCAGTACACAAAAAGATCATCATGAATTTTATACACTTGAAAATATTTTGAGAATAAACAGTTATTCTATATGATATGATGTTTAATATAGAATTATAATAAACTATATAATTATCATCATCATCATCATCACATTGAATTGGCCCTTCTACTTTCAGATGCTCCAATTCAGTGAAGTAATGTAAAACAAGACATCCTTGTTTATTAATTAATGTGTGCTTTAGTCCTAAGGATAAAAAAGAAGCAGTATTTGTGGCCTTCAGAGGAATCTACAAAAATTGATCCTCAGAAGATTCAGAGCCAATATAGGATGTCCCCATAATCTTTATGTCATTTAAGACTTTAATAACTTAAAAAAGACTATATAGAGAGAGTTCACTTTTTATATGCTCTGGTTGTTTCCTGGGTAGAAATTTGTAGCACTATGGACATTAATAGTCCAGCCAGGATGAGCAAGGCTGCACATTGTTCAGGGAAGAAACAAGCAACATTTACAGTTAATATTCCTATACACTAATGCTAATGATTTTGAGTTTATGCATATGTGTGTGTGTGTGTGTATTTAATGAAGTTCATTTTTACAGTCGGACTGAACTGGAACCCTTCCCCCTTCTTACAAAATACACAAACCAAAAAAAGATGTACATTAGCTGTCTCTAGAATACGTACATTGCAACAGGGAAGCTTCCCTTTGTCGAAGAACAGTGCTTATTTCATTCCCTAGACATTTAAGAATCATCACAAATGCTTTAAGGAATACTAGCAATATCACAAAGAGTTATTCAAATTTAAAATTAAATTTTATTTTTTTTCAGTTAACAATAATTTATTTTCTCCCCTTTGATATTCCTGCTTCTCCCCTGACCCAATCCAATGAGAGGGATACTTTTTTTAAAAAACATCTTTTGTAACAAATATGAAAACTCAAGCAAAAAATAAATTTCCACATTGACCTTGTGTAAAAATCTATGCCTCATTCTGTGTCTTGAATCCATCATATCTCTATTAGGGGGTGGGTAGCTTGTTTCAAAATAATCTGCTTCTAGTTTCATTGCTATTATGTTAATCAGTTCTTAAATCTCTCAGTTTTGTTTATTTTACAATGTTATTATTGTATAAATTGTTGTCCTGGTTCTTCTCACTCCATTCTGTATCAGTTTATGCAAGTCTTCCCAATTACTCAAACAGAAATTCTCTCAGCTCTTCCCTGTGCAAAGCAAGGCCGGCAATGTCCACTTTAATCAAAAAGTGCCTCTTTTGCATTCTTTCCTTTTTACCTTCTTAGAAGAATTATCATAATGGCTTCGCCTTGGACAATATCATATGGTCTTTGGAAGGAGAACTAGCCCCGAATTCAGAGGGTTATGTTCTTGTTTCAGTTCTTTTATTTTACTTCCTTGAACTTCAGTCTTAGAACTATAAAATGTGAATGACATTAAACATCCTCCTCAAACTTTTAATGATATGAAACTTGGGGTAAAAGTATTATTGAAGAAAAGCCCTAATACGTAAAATATAGAGTTCATTATATATTGTCTGTTTTCCTACAAAAGATTGGAATTATTTTTGAGGGGGGAGTATCTTTAAAACAATGAATACTCAGTAGCACAGAGAGAGGATAAAAACAGGAAGAAATACAAGAAATAAAGATTTACTTGAAAGTATGATAATCAAAATAATATATTAAGGGGAAGAAATCACATAACCAGGGTCCCCCCATGAGAGCAGGACAAAGTTTGCCTCGAGGCCAAGTTTATAGTTTGCATAGAGTTAATCATTGCATCAGCCTTTAGAGTCTGCCATCCAGATATTGTCATAGCTTTTGAGAGTTAGAAGGAACCTAAATAGTCATCTAAGAGTGCAATCTCTACATAAAAGGAATCCCTAGTATCCCTCATCCAAAAAGTGGCCAGCCAGCATTGCTTGAAAACTCTCAAAAGGGGAAATTCATCATGTCTTGAAACAGCTTGTATCACTATTGAGCAGCTTCAGTTGTCAGGAAGCTTTTCTTGACCTCAAGCTTAAATTTGAAATTCTTGCCTATTCTTGATTCTGCCCTATCAGGGCAAAAAGAAGGAGGATCTTATGTCTTCCTCTTCCATGATATCATTTCAAATACTGGAAACACAGTTTTCCTTGAGACTTTCTTTTGGGTTAAACATATTCAGTTCATATGACAAAGAATCAGTGTTCCTCAATGTCCTGCTTATTCTCCATTGAACATTTGCCAGCATATCAACATCCTTCTCAAACCACAGTGTCCAGAAATCACATTTATATAGTATACATTTTTATATAGTATGCTATATTATAATACTTTTATATTATACACACATACATACATTTCATATATATTTCATTATACATTTCATTCACATTTATGTAGTGTATAGTCCTTTTCACAATGAACATAGTGCAATAGAAAAAATACTGGGTCTATAGTCATAGAACCTGGGTTTATTATTCATATCTTGTCTCAGCCATTTACTAGCTATTTACTAGCTACCTACCTCATTTTGTTGTGAAGATCAAAGGATATAACCTACATAAAGTGCTTTGTAAACATCAAAGTAATTGTATAAATTCTAGGTATTATTTTATCATCATCATTTCCCTCCCTGTGGGATTTTGGGCAATTTACTCAATTTCTGTGCCACAGCTTCCTTTTCTATAAAATAAGGAGGTTGAACTTCTCTGGACATGTGATTCTATGATCCTCAGTCCTATGAAGTAGGAAATATGACTGTTACTGCTCCTGTTTCACAGATTGAGGAAATTGAGGCTCTTAGATGGTTCTCTAATCACATTTCTAAGACAGAGCAGGTCTCCCAGCTTCTAATCACGTCTTCTCCCCCTTTCCCCCTCCCCCATACTAACTCTTAAATCAAATGTGGCCCAAAGTAGATGGAAAATAGCAAATGGTTCTCTCTTCATAAGGAAAAAAAATTACTAAAAATAAAAACCTACACCATGAAAACTGGCAAATATAAAAAATGGCAGCTATGACATGGAAAATGACAATTTTAGAGCAATTATAAACGCAAGGCAAAGTGCCATTAAAGTTAAAGCAATGTTATTAAAAGATGTGTTAATTTTCAGTTAAATTTTCTATAAAAGACCAATTAGTTTAAAAGGCTTGACAGCATTAACTATGAAACATAAGCTCTGGTAATTATACTTTAGGAAAAAAAAAAAAAAAGAATGCTCCAGCACACGAGAGAACAGCCCCAAACATTTTCACCCAACCAGAGCTGCCTCAGCCTTAGAACTTGGGCTAGATGGCACTGCAAGCTCAAATATCCAGATTAGAATTTGCTTCTCATTTGTACAGTTGTTGGTGTTCCTATTCAATGCTCTGTCTTCTCTCAGAAATCACGGTAAGAGTGAATGCCAGTGCCAGGAAGGGCTTAATAATCAAGTATTAAGCCCTTCTTTAAGAGAGGGGGAAATCAGCTCACAGAAGTTGCCACTTACCAAAGTCACACAGCTAATCATGGAAAAGTCCATTCTACTATAACTTTGCCTTCATGGACAACAGAACAAGGTCCTAAGTTATTTTATACTATCTGAGGTCTGCTAGGCAAAGTTCTGTAAATTAATAAGTTACCTGTAAATTATTTACAAGTGCTGTAAAGAAAGTCAGAGATCAAAAGGACACATCCCATAAAACCTAAATCTGGATTGAATTCAATAAGAAATTATTAAGGGGTGGCACAGTTGATGGAGCACCAGCCCTGGAGTCAGGGAGAAATGAGTTCAAATCCAACCTCAGACACTTACTAGCTATGTGAACCTGGACAATTTATTTAACCCCTATTGCCCCTTCCCAAGCAATTATTAAATACCTACTCTGTACCAGAGAAAATATGGTATAATGGTAAAGAAATGACTTTGGAGCCAGGAAAACATGGGTTCACATCCCACTTCTGACATCTTATTGGCCAGTTGACTATGGACAAGTAGTAGAGTTCTATGCAACTCTAAAATTCTAAGTTTTTGAGGAGATGCTGTGCTCATTAATAGGAAGAGTTTCTTCATCTAAAAGTAATTTATCTATCAATGCAATCCTGTCTAGTGCTTTTTACTAGGTTATGGAGATGTATATACTAAATGATGAAATCCTGGCCCATGAAGAAATAACAGTTTATTGGTTGAGAAACTTGTATAAGAATATGAATAATAATACTAGCTAGCAATTATATGGCATTTAAAATTGGCAAAGCATTATAAATATATATATATATATATATATATATATATATATATATATATATATATCTCATTGGATCTGCACAATGATTCTTTGAGGTGGGTGCTATTATTACCCAAATTTTATGAATGAGAAGACAAGAGGCTAATAGAAGTTAAAAAACTTATCCAGAATCACACAATTAGTAAGATTTTGTTTCCAAATCTAGTTCTCAGTCTTTGTCATTTAATCATTTAAGTCATGTCTGAATCCCCATTTGGTGTTTTCTTGATAAAGATAGTTTGCCATTTCATTCTCCAGATAATTTTACAGATGAGGAAACCGAGGCAAATAGGGTTAAGTGATTTGCCCAGGGTCACCCAGCTAGTAAGTATCTGAGGCTGGTCTTGAATTCAAGTCTTCCAGTCTCAGGTATCTATCCATCGCACCACCTTGCTGTCCCATTTACTGATCCAATTAATTTCACAACAATTCCAAGATTTTTAAAAAGTAATCTTATTTAGGAGAGAAAGTAACAATTCAGAGGGAAAGGTAAGAAGAGGCCTTTTATCAGAGAGAGCCCTTGAACTAAGCTTCAAAAGGAATCAGAAAATTCAAGATGCAAAGATGAGATATGTTTCAGACATGTCTGGAAGGCAGACTGGGCAAATTCAAGGAGGCAGAAGATGGAATGTCATTGATGAAATGTCAAATAGTAGGCTAGATTGTTTGGAATACTGTAAAGCCCAAGTATGTGAGTAGGAGTTCTGTGAAATCAGTGGAGAAAGATTGATTGCAGCCAGTTTGTGAAGGACTTTAAATGTCAAACAGTGGTGTTTGCATCTTGTCACAGAAACAGAGATGGAACAGAGAGCTATCGAAGCTTCTTGAGCAGGGGAGCAACAGATTCATCAAATTTGTGGTTTAGAAATATCAGTTTGGTCCCTGTGTAGAGTGTGGTTTGGAAAGTCTTCAAATCCATTCATAAGTCTCTGCAGAGCAACACTACCCCAAATGAGAATACCTACTGAGAGCAGCAACAAGCACATCATCAGATATAAGGCATAGGGCTAAATTGGACAAATGCCTTTCCCTCTTTACACCATAATTTCCTTCTAAGATTTTTTCCAGCTCTCATATATGATTCTGTGTCTCTTTATAAAGCCAAGATTATATAAATTTCATTAGTTGCTTCTTATTAAATTTCTGTCTACTCATATACCCATATCTTTTTTTTTTTTTGATAAATTCCCTATTCATGCCTCCTCCATATTGAAAAATTTGAACTCAAGCATAAGACTTTCCTTTTGTCCTTATTAGAGCTCATGTTATTTTATTTGGCCCAATATTCTGGCTTCTTAGATATTTATGAATCCCAACAATGGCATGGGATACATCTAGAAACTTGAGAAGCATGCCATTCTATAGCTTTATTGAAGACATTGATAACAAATTGAGCACAGGATCAATTACAAAACCTTGGGACACCTGGAGACCTCTTTTTCTGAATCCTTCATAATTTTTCATTCAATGAATAATAGCTGTCTGGAAAATTGTACTAACATCATTAGGCCTATTACTCTCCAAATTTTCCATAAGAATAACACAAGAGATTTTATCAGTTCTTTGTAATCTAGGCAAATCATGTCCACAGTAATGTCTTGTGCTCTCAGTTTGGTAATCTGTCAAAATAAAAAGTAAATCTGGAATGTTGCTATTAGAAAAGATTTCTCCATATCTTATGTGACCTAGAATGAGCAGAAATGATAATAAGCAAAAGAAAGGAAAGGTAGGGAAGGGAATAAAGTATTTATCCAAGGAAACAAAAGTGCTAAGCACTTAAATATTTTCTTAATAATTTTTTCATCAATGATAATAGGTAGCATTTATACTTTAAGGTTTGCAGTCATATGTGTATATATATATATGTGTGTGTGTGTGTATATATATGCATATATATACATATATATGTATACATACATCTATATATAGATATTTAAAGTATATAAAAATCTAATTTGATTGTGACAGCAAGCCTATGAGGTAGGGCTATCATGATATCTATTTAATAGAAGAGGTACTAAGACAGAGAAAAGTTAAGAGACTTGCTTAGATTTATACATCAGGTTTCAAACTCTTGTCTTTTGAACAATGTACTGTACTACTTAGCTGCCCCTAAGTTGAGAATCAACTGTTTCTATATAGGCCGACACATTCTGAGCTTTTCTAATAATGATTTGAATAATTTTCTCTGGGCAACTCTTTTGGGACATCAGTAAGCAAAGCAGGAAATGCAATTAGGCACCTAACCCATGCTTGCACTATCATGGTAGCAGAGTTATACTACTATACTATTGTGTAAATAGAGATGAAGTTGTGAATAATGGGGCAAACTAGTTATTGACATGCATGTCCTAGCATGTTTTTAAGTTCCAACTTGTTTCATTTATGTGTTGCTCTAAATAGACTGGACCATTCCTGGTAGTTTTGATATCACTCACAAAGATACCTAAAAACCTAAATTATACTCCTCATGAACAAGAAACTGAAAAGGGTGTTCTGTATCATTTTTTGGGAACCAATAACAGAAAAAAAGATGTGGTATATTATTTTTATCTTTAATTATGACTCATATTTTCAAAGCCCATAAGATTTATAAATTACTTTCATCACAATAGTTCTAAAGGAGGGTTGGATACCATTATAACCATTTTGTAAAAGGAGGCAATGTTAAGGAGACCCAGACACAGTGATGTAGTAGAGAAACAAGTTAAAAATTGAAACCTAGCCTCCTAAGTCTGAGGTCAGTTTCTTTTATGTTATATGCATAATGTTGCCTTTTCAATATCCAACATGCTCTAGCTATAGCCATGCTGCTCATTTTGAATGAGCATAGTTGAAAAGATAGAATTGAGTTACAAGGCCATCTTGGGATGTAAAATATGTGTCACTGTCAAAAAACATGAACAGCATAAGATTTGGTCACGCAACTTTGGAGTGACTCACTCAGAAATCCTGTCTTTTGATAAACAATTTTGAAGGCAGTGTTCTCTGTGACAATGAACAGCCCACATTTCATTGCTTACCCTGGCACAGGGCTAAGCACATAGTAGGCTCCCCATATAGATTGTTGACTGATCAGCTGAAAAGATAGTCCATTTCACAGTAATATATTTCAACACTGACATATATTTCAATAAGTCAGGTTCTAAAGATGTGACAAAAATGAATCTTACATCTTGACAAGAAAAACTATTTTATAGTTAACTTTAAGAGAAATTCATGGAGTCATAGAATTCCATAGTAAGTGAGAGATCTTAGCAGTTATCATAAGAAATTGAGGTGCAGACATGTTCAGAGATTTACTGGTGGTCAAAAGACTGATTCTAAAGAGATGAGAGTAAAATCTTGGCCTTGATTCTGATCTCCTACCATCTTAACCATTCATTGAGACTAAGAAATTTGTTCTCAAAAGGGAAATTTCAAAGCAGTGTTGTCATTTCTCCTGTTGAAAAATCTTTCGTGTTTTTCCTCCAATTCTTCCCAGCCAGTTACAAGGGGGCAGCAGGATATAAGGGAACCCTGGATATGTTGGTGCAGAGAACTGGATTCAAATCTTGACTCTTACAGTATTATGTATGCACATATCGAGTTATTTCAGATCATACCCTGGACCTTACATTTTTCACTTCTAAAATTACAGGATTGGGTTGGATTCTCTTTAAAGTTCAACCAAACCCTGAAATTCTGGTATAGAAATCTTATCAAGGCAAGAGATGGTTTGATTTCACACACTTCTTTGGGTCCCTTTCACACTGGACTATGTCACTTTAACCAAGCTTGAAAGGCATTCATTTGGCATGAAATTAATTTTTAAATGCCCATTGTTTTCCTCACAGACCAGTGATTTTATGGATTTTGGCAAAGCGTCAGTGGAGAGGAAGCCTTCCTTAATAAGCCACACTTAGCCTAGACCCTAGAGGTTTTAAAAGGAAACAGCAGGATCCCAGCTCATCATAAATTTATCTGGCACAGATTCAGGGTATTTAAATTGATACACACGTCTATGTCTGAACATTAGCAGAACATGTCCTAAATTGTTTACCACATGGCCTCAGGATGGCTCCCAGAGGCCTGGCCCAGTGACACATCATAACATCAACAGAGCATACAAGCCGTTCTCTCTCTGGTGCTTTGGTGGCCAGTGACTAGAGCTAACTCAATCTTTCTTGACCTCTAAGCTGGGGTAAATAGTACCTTCGAAGCCTATGTAAAGCTTCCCCATAGAGCCCCGAGTTTTATAATTCTATTTCCTTAAGCTCCTTGTTAGCCATGAAGGGATAAGAAATGGAGGCTGTCTTTGCCTTGCCACTAACACCAATTATGGGAAACATAAATCATTCAAATTTTAGTTCTTTAATAAAAATCTGCCTGAATGGGTCTTTAAAAGGAAGACTCTAGTGTTGAAGTCTAATGGGATAGAAGGGAATAGAGTAATTGGAGGCTGCTGTCTTTTCACTTCCAACATAAAATTATTTGAAGAGACAAGCCAGAACTTTGAACAGGAGAAACTCAGAAAAGTTGTAATTTGAATGTCGGCTGTTGTGACTTTAATGGTGTTTTTGCTTAAGGAGAATTTCTTTCATGTCCCTAGACATACTTCAATGACAATATCCTTACCCTGATCCGGACTCTGGTCACGGGAGGAGCGACTCCAGAGCTGGAAGCCCTGATTGCTGAAGAAAATGCCTTACGAGGTGGCTATAGCACCCCCCAGACACTGGCCAACAGGGATCGATGTCGGGTTGCACAGTTAGCCCTGCTGGATGGGCCTTTTGCAGATTTAGGGGTAAGCATCTGAATCCCCCTAAACACACACACACACACATACACACACACACACACACACACAGCAAAGCCCTAGTTTTGCAATCCCTTCTTAATGAAACAATAAGAAATCAGGTATTTCATTTTTCCATCTCTATTCCATCTATACACCTACTTCTACCTAGCCAGTAATCTACTCAAGATTTTTTTCTACTAGATAGGTAGTTCCTGATTGGCACTTCTGGAAATTCCACTAAATGCTTGGAAATTCCACTAAATGCTTGCATTATTTATCTCCTGACTTTTAGCTGGCCCCAGCTAGCCTTCTTCTAACAAGGCAAGAACTTGGGTTAGTGTTGATAAAGACGAAGGCATCTAGCAAAAGTCCCAAGTGCCAGTCTAGATATTTCATTTGAAGTAAGCAACTACCATTTATAGAATCCTTAGGAGTATAAAACCAGCTGTTTAAAATTGGAAAGGATCATGGAAGCCTTATAGAGTACAAATGAGAAAACTAGGGTAAATAAAGAAGTGATTTTGTCCAAGGCAACATGGGTCTTGGAAGAGGTAAGATTTGCACCCCTATCTATTGAGTCCTTTTGACAAGGGGAACTTTCCCTTCTGTACATTATCTCAGTGATTCATCCTAACACTTTTCCCAGAAAGGGAGACATATTAGACCTCATTTATAAATGAGGAACTTGAGTTTTAAAGCCATAAAAAATATTCATCCTATGCCCCCAAACTAGTAAATGGAGATGCTGGGAAGCAAATCCCAACATTTTATTGTATCTTGCTATCTCAAATATTTTGTGCTATCACCCATTTATCTTCAATGATTCCATATGCAAATGCAATGGGTAGTAGTAGGATAAAATACTGAGCTGGGCAGACATACATTTTTCCTTGGTTAAATCACTGGATTAGTACCAACAATGGGCGTTCATCTAGCTGACTAGTATCCACTGAATTCACAATTCAGTTTCATAACAATTGGATTTGCTTTCGTATCCCATGTTGGCCAAGGGATGGTTGTGTTTGCTGTCCCAGTCAGGTGGAAGGCAATTGTGAAATGATCAGAGCTGTGATTGCCAGTAATTCAGAATTCAGACCTTGGCTCTTGGGAAACACACTCACTCCCACCCCCTCCCTGCCATCGCCAAGGTCTGCAAATTGTGCTTTTCACACCGTCCTTACCTGCAAGTGAGTGTCACCCTCATGCCTGGTGGCATCTCTCCTTCTTACTGGGGTTTTAATTATCACTAGGGCAAGTTTTGACAACACCGTCAAATCAAGCAAAGCACAGCACAGTGGGTCCTTGGGAGCCAGAGCAAAGTTTAATCATTCTTTCAAAGAGACCACATTTCTCCTCTTTTCCTGAGTGAAAGCTCTCAGTCCCCAAAGCATTCTGCTTCCAATTAAAATCAGACTTGCTTACTCTTCCCCCCAAGTTTGGGAAGATCTGTTCAGGTGAAGTTGGTGGGAAACATGCCAGCTTGTGACCATCATTGCCTATTCCAGCAGATTTTCACAACCAACTACAAACTCCAAGTGGCTGTTTTGTGGTTGTCCCATTGGCACAGATAATTTATCTGAAGTCACACCCTCAGTCTTAAAAGGATTCTTTAATATAGTTTTTTTTCCTCCTAAATCATTATTCTGAGACAAATAAAATTATGCATGGATGTATGTAGACATACAATATATGTGTTTATATGTATATCATTTTCTCTTCATTTTTTGTCTCCCAGGATGGTGGTTGTTATGGTGATCTATTTTGTAAAGCATTAAAGACTTACAATATGCTTTGCTTTGGAATTTACCGGCTGAGAGATGCCCATCTCAGCACACCGAGCCAATGCACCAAACGGTGAGTGTTTACTGCTGCTCCCCGGCATGGAACAGTAGATGCCCGCCCAAATGGCATAAGGAGAGAGCCATAGGCAAGGTTCATGTCTGTAGGGAGAAAATGGTTCTTTTCTCAAGAGATCCAATGTCCCTCCTCTCCCTCCACCAAGCAAGTCAATGGTGCATGAAAAGACTCTCTTTTAGACAATTATTTGAGATCTGGGATAAGGAAAAAGCATCAAGGAGAATACTTAGCATGTCCTATGAGCCAGAAAAAGAAATATTGGTACATGTACACATCTATATAAAATGTAGCCTAGATCTCACCAGCTATGTCTGACTGTGTTTGCATAACCTCATATAATCATGTGTTTCATGTATTTATAGACCAAGCACCTGCTTATTAAATACATTTTTTACGTGTATCTTTTGGTTTTACATAGCCTAATTTCCTCTTGTATCTCTCCCTTTCTCCATTCCCGGAGAGCCATCCCATATGTACTTTAAAAAAAACAAGACTGAAAAATTTAGTTATTTAGATATTTGGCATTGTACAGTGCCTTTTCTACTATATTAAAAGATCATAGAATGATAGATTTAGTGCTGGAAATAAATTTAGAATTCTTCTTCTCTGCTACCTTTATTTTATGTAGAAGAAGGAAAATGGGACTGGAAAGGTTAAATCATTTGTCCGAAGTCACATAGGTACTAATTGGCAGAGGTGAGATTCCAAGCTCAGGTCATCTGACTGCCAAATTCTGCCATTGTACAAAAGGATACGCAGGAAATAGGATCGTGTGCTATACTCCTTAATCACTTAGAATCCCCAGTGAGATTTAGTTTAAGGGTCTGATTATAATGTTGACAGAAGTTGGTCCTTTGTCATATGTTCACTAGTGAGGGACCAGGGCTATCTGGGGACTTTGTGGTAGACCTGGGAATAAAAGATGTAGTCCAGACCATCTGACTGTAAAATGGCAAATAACTTCCTCAATTAGAATTAAGTTAAGGTTTTTTTGTTGTTGTTGTTGTTTTGTTTTGTTTTTGGTTTGTTTTTTTTTTCCCTTGTGGAATTGTACAAACACAGGGCAGGTGCAGAAAAATAGGCTTTGCATGATTAACTACAGGGGAAATAACTTAAAAGGCCTTGAGTTGGAAGGGTATGAATCAAAGCCACTCATACAAATATCAACTCATATTCCTATATTCCACATTTTTTGACTTCATACATGAACCAAATAACTGAAACTTGAGAGGGAGTTCTGTTTAGGATAATCAAAATTTCAAATGGTTAGAAAATTAGCTATCTTGAAGCCATTAATGATTAAAGCAATAGCCACTTTCAGGAAATGTGCCTACAATTGAAATTAAATAAAACAAAACAGTTCCTGCCCTCAAAAAAGCTTACATTCTAATAGGGAGACTCAATACATAGAGATAAATATAATAAATGGAATTTAGCATCCTGTTCAAAAGCAGAGGAAAGGCCTTTCTGATTAGATAAAACTAAGAGGGTCAAACATTATCGTGTCTCCTTGAAGTCCCCTTTCTCATTTCTTTTCCAGATACGTCATCACCAACCCTCCATATGAGTTTGAGCTTGTGCCGACCGACCTGATCTTTTGTTTGATGCAGTTTGACCACAATGCTGGACAGTCCAGGGCCAGCCTCTCTCACTCCTCCCATTCCTCCCAGTCCTCCAGCAAGAAAAGTTCCTCTGTTCACTCCATCCCCTCCACGGCAAATCGGCAGAACCGCCCCAAGTCCAGGGACTCTCGGGACAAACAGAAGTATGTGCAGGAAGAAAGACTTTAACATGTATATCCACTCCCACCGTGTGTGAACCTGTAT
Source organism: Sminthopsis crassicaudata (assembly GCF_048593235.1). Lineage (NCBI taxonomy): Eukaryota > Metazoa > Chordata > Mammalia > Dasyuromorphia > Dasyuridae > Sminthopsis > Sminthopsis crassicaudata. The sequence continues at coordinate 652,922,539 of NC_133618.1, forward strand.
CTGCCACTCATTCCCCCCAGTTGGTGTTCCCAACAGTAACTTTCCTTGTCCTCTCCCTTCCAGTTTTCTCCCCTTTTTATACACATATTTTGCATATGTATGATAGTGTGCATGTGACTGTCATTTTTATTTTACCACCATAAAACCCTTAAGCACAACAGCAACTAAGCAGACAGACGGACCAAAAGTTATTTATGAGTCTAGGGGAAAAAAAAAAATCACAGGCATGCTAAAAACATAAATAACTCTCTGCAGAAATGATTCTATAGATTAGTGGAGAGAGGCTATTCAGTGTGAATACTCTTTAGCAAAGGCAGAGCTATACTGAGAAAGTCCTAGTTCATCAGCAGAAGTGCTGATGCATCAGGGTGCTTTGGGGGTATTTTTTTATCCTCACAAGTTCTTATGTTTATTTGAAAGAAGTAAACAAAGAGGAAAAAAAAATATCTATTGATTGATTCCACTCTTCCAGCTAAAATATTGTGAAGCCTTGGAGAGTCCTAGCCTATTTGCTTGGATTATTCTTAAACACCCATATCCAGCAAACTGATATCAGAGATTTCTCTTTTAAGACTTTCTGTTTCAAGATTTTCTTCTTTTGGAGAGTATTTCTACCCCACTTTCTTTTAATGAAACAATAACAGTATTCAATTCATGGAGACAGCAAATCCTAATAATTTAATTTAAGTAAAAAGTGTTCTAATTGCATATTGAATTGTTATTCTGTCTCTGTGTACTGCCACATAGAAAACTGTTGTGTTTTTTTTTTTCCTTTTCCTTTTGACATTTGGGATGAAAAGCCATATGTATCATAAATATCAGATGTAAGTCATTAAAAACTGCCTTCCTGGGACTTTTACATCTTTTCAAAGGTGAATCACTCACCTTATGTACAGAATAAATAATGCTCAGAAAAGAGCAAGTATTTTTCCACATATCCTCAGGGGATCTCCCCCTTCCCCCAACTTGGTTGATTTGTGTAGGCCCTGATCCCTGGCACTGTGTGGGTCTGATGCGATGAGACAGCCAAGGAAGATAAAACAAAAAACAGATAATATTTTTCTAGATCGCAATGTGCAAAAGTAAATCAGAATGTGCAATTGAGATGGAGGCCACAGAGACCAAAAGCAGCCAGTACCATTGAGAAGACATGGTTTCTGGCAGCATGGTCCCCACGTGTCTAAGGGAATTGAAGGGGTTAAAAAAAATTCTGTTGTAGGTTTCTTTTTAAAGGAATACAAATCCTCTTCCTATCTTGGCTCATCCAGAAAGACTGTCATTAGCCAAGTGAAAAAGGAAGGGGGGGAAAACCCAAAACTATCCCCCTCCATGTGTAGACCCAGTAAGGAGGAGCATAGTAGGCCAAAGCCTTTGGTGCATCCCCTTTTTTTATAGTAGTTAGATAAAGCACCTCTAAACTGCTTCCCCCCCCCCAAATGCAGAAGTCAGTGGTCTTCAGGAAGACTATTCACATGCTAGACATAGAAATGCTTCCTAAAAATCAGCCTATCTCACAACTGCCAAACTGGCATCTTTTGAGATTAAATAGCTATTGGGAAGACACTGGTTTGATGATTAGGAAAGCATGTTTTGGTTTGTTTTGGGACTGTTTCTCCCCAAGATCCACAATTTTCTTAGATGGGACTGGGGAGTAGGGGTGAGGGTGGGGGATTTGGGGGTGGGGATAAAAAATGCTATAGCACTACCAGTTTGGAGGAGGCTCATGATTCATATTTCAGAGCAAAGCTTTTTGATCCCCTACTCTCCCAAGCATGATTTTTTTTTTTTTTTGGCTATTTGCTTGCTGTGTGAATGGACAAGCACTTTTACTGACAAACCTGGTGAGGTTTTGCCAGGAGGCACCTCCCTAGACCCCTACCAGCATCAGGGAATAGGGGCAGTACAGGGTTTAAAACAATAATGGGTGGGATTAGGGGGATTAATCAATCACCTATATCTATCTATATATTAATATGGGTTGGAAAGTCTGTGAGTGAAAGGTATTCTGCAATTATTTTGTCCAAATATATATATATATATATATGTATATATATTGAGATATATATAATATTATATATAACTCTAAATAACTCTATATACACTAGTTCTGGATCATGAAAGACATTTTTTCATGCATCCTTTGCAAAAGAGGTTATAAAGTCACGCCCTCAGAACATTTATAACTACAAGGATGTGCCAGTTAAAGTGCTCAACAGGAAATATGACAGTTTAAAAGCATTGTAAAACTTACAGAGCTTACTTCTCTCTCTAAAGTGCAACAAGGATGAATAGAATGGGTCAAGGTATGATAATTAATGGTTCTGCATGCCCTAGCCTCTGCTGTGGGTTCTTCTATAACGCTGTCCTTGTGAAAATTTGTGAAATTAAAAACCAACAACAACAACAAACAAAAAAAAAAAGGAGTTATAAACTTTATTCTGTTATTGCTTTGTTTATTTTCTTGTTATTTTGGTGGTTTTATTTCTCTTTGCTTCCTCCTCCTCCCCAGCTTCCTCTGTCCCTTCCTTTGCCTTCCTCCATCTCACAGGTCCCCAAGAGCAACAAGGCTGTCCTCCTGCTGCTGCTAGATTTCCCCTCTCTCTTTTTCCAGATGTTTTGGGTTTTTTATTTTATTTTATTTTTTTGTTTTTTTTTTCCCTCTGGGGGATTATTCTCTCTCCAGCTGGCCTTTAGTATGCACGTGTCCTCACTGTCCCACCTTGGTACCTCGCTCAAAATCCAGTCATCTCCCTCTCATGACTCCCCGTTTCATTCAGTCCTCTCCCCATCATCCCACCCTCAACATCATCAGTCTGTCCACATCTATGAACATCTCTCTGTTTATCTTGGCAATAGCTACTGAATCCAGTCATGATGCCAGTTGATAAACCTTTTTTTGGAAAACATATGCAGCTTTTCCATCTGGCAAACCTGCTTTTCTGTTAACTTTTTCTTCCTTTTTTTTTTAAAAATCTATTTGGAAGCAGAAGGAACAATTTTGAATGACCAAAAGGAATGTTCACACGTGTGTTAGTTTGCTATGCCCTCGATTTAGAAGTGATTTGACTAGACATATAAGACTTTGGTCCACTCTCAATTATTTAGACACTGGTTGTTGGGTTTGGGCATTAAATATATACCTCTCTCCTGCCTTTTCAACGTGTTGCTGCCCACAGTGAATTCTGATCAGAGGCTGGGTGCACACAAAGGGGGAATTGATTCAATTTCAAAAGAATGACACTGTGGTTCCTTGTTAGTCACTCTAATGAGGTTTGATGGGGATGAAGTGAGAACTCTCCTCAGAGAAGAGATTTGGGGATTATCTGTATATTTCATTAAACCTGTGAGCTGACCCTGTTCTCCATTAACACAGATAATTGAGAGTTGACTCTGTTTGTATAATGGTGTGTTCAGTGTTGCTGCTGGAAGGGAATTCAATTCAAAAAACATAAATTAAGCAGTTTTATTTACTATGGAGCCCTACTAAACCAGTGAGATAATTGCAGCAAACTATGCCTTCCAAGAACCAAAAATGCCCTCACCACCATGCTTTGCTACCTTCCCCCAGTAGATTTGTACATTCCTTTTTCAGGGGTGTATTTGTCTACTCAGGGAAAGGGGCACACTGCTTTGTACCTTCTCAGACTCGTTTCAAAAGCAACAAACAACAACAAAAACAGACATACAAACCAAGTAAGGAGAAGAAAGTTAAAAGCCCCATAGTTAATTTTGAAAACAAACAGTACCTTTTGAAGAATAACATACTAGAAACTCACTTAATCACTTCCCCTAGTCTAAGACAGAAACCATTCTCTATTCATTCAGTCTGACTTGCTTTGGCTTTGAAAACAGACAATCAAAAGATTTGATGGAATACAAAGTATTTGATGGAATACAAAGATAAAATCTTGTCAATCTTAAAATGCAAAGGGATTGATTAAATCATTAGATTTTTTTTGTTTATTTGTTTGTTTGTTTTTGTTTTTGTTTTTTTGTTTTGTTTTGTTTTTTTGTTTTTGTTTTTTTAGTGATGGGATGAAGTTGAAACTCTTGCTACCACGAGATTTGGAGATTACCTATATTCCCCAGTGACTGAATCTAGGAAAGAACATTTCTTAGCTCAAAAAAATAAAAAATAGAAACCAATATTTGTACAAATCCAGAGGTTTCTTCAAAAAAAGATAAAGATTTATGACCCTGAAAATTCAAATGTAATTAATAAATATAATAATTATTATTTAAAATGAACACGTTAGATTTGCTTTTAAAAGTATGAGGTTCTCCATCAGTCCTTCAGCTGGCATTATTGATAATTCTACCTGTCACATTAGTGTATGGATTATAAAATGAAAAAGGGCCTTTTTGAAGGCAATGGGGGACTACCTTAGGTACAAATCAGTTAATTGACAAACATTTATTAAGCACCTGCTGTCTACCAAGCCCTGAGCTAGCTTCTGAGGTCATACAGACAAAAATGGAACAGTTCCTGCCCTTAAGTAGCTTATGTTTCATTGGGGGAAACATAGGAAACTAATATAGATATAGTGTAAAGTTATTTGAAAGAGTAAAATAAGGCATCATGGAGGAAGGTTCTCAGTAAAAGATCTCAAGTAAGAACTGAGTCTGTAAAGAGACTAGATGTATATGAGGGAAACTTGTTCTCTCTGCAGTAGTAAGAAGATATAAAAGGTATCTGACTTCTACTGTAGACAATGCTAGCTAGCAGTCTATCACATTTCTCTAGTGATATCCAAGGAGGACAAGAGCACAGGACAAAAAACTATAGGTTTGTCCTAAGACAAGTAATAGAGAAAACCAATGTCAGTCAATTATACAGCCACTGATTTCTTTCTCAAAGCATCAACAAGTGGCATTTAAATCAGATTTCTTTGTGGATGGGTCATGGGGAAGGATTCCTGCTTTCTGCCTGTAGAAAATTCACTGACAGCTACAATGATACCCACAAAAAGTACAAGGAAAAAATATATCCACCATGAAACTGGTTTGAATCCCAAAGGAGAAGAAATAGCAGAAGGACACAGTGTTGACGCTACAAATATGCAAGGCAGGCTGCATTGTCCACCTAATCATGGCTTAAGCCTCCCTCCTCCCCTCCCTTCAAATTAAATATTCTGCACATTGAAAAACTGTCCTGGAAGCAATCAAAGAAGTTCCAGATAATGAAAATAGTCCAACTTCTGTGCAAATTGATTCCCTGCTCTATAGAAGAGGAGAGCTTTGTAGGCAATCACAGTGAAGAGGGGAAGCAGAAGAAGATGACAAAAAACTCCTGAGATTCCATGTAAGAAGAGCAAGGTTTTCAACAACATGGTTTTGCCTTTAAAAGGCAGGAGCTCATTGTTATCCTTCTGTTATTCTCAATTGTTGTTTCTATCCAAAGGAAATCTTTCCTTTCAAATATTTTATCTCTAAGCTTCAGCTTGTGGTGTGGGAGAAACTGGTCCAATTACTCCAAGTGCCTTTGCTGCATCTTTTTTTTTTTTTCCCCTCCTCCCCCTTCCTCTGTTCTCTTCTCTTGAGAGGAGTTATTGTGAAAAGACTAAATTGCACAGTGCTGTCAGAACCTGCAGAACTAGCAAACAGACCCAATTACCTCTACCACAGAGCTGGTCCTCTGACTTATTGCTGGGTACTTAGAAACAATTGGAGTCCAGATTTGGCCAAGCCAGCCTGGGGACACAGCCTGACATAGATCAGGACTTGTCCCAATCTATATATGACCACTGGTCCCAGATGGCTCTGGAAGAGAGAGTGAGGCTGATGACTTTGCACAGTCCTTTCTCACTTAAATCCAATTCCCTTGCAAGTCATGACATCACCTTCCAGATATCATGGTCCTCTATGAAAAAGGACAATTGTCTGTGAGCACTGAATAGCTGCCCCACGGGGACCCACCAATCCAGTTCCAGCTTCTTCCTTCTTCCTTTCTTCCATCCTTCCATCCATCTTTTCTTCCTTCCTTCCTTCTTTCCTTTCTCCCTTTTTTCCTTTTCCTCCCTCACCACTCCCTTCCTTCCTTCCTTCCTTCCTACCTTCCTTCCCTCTTTCCTACCTCCCTTCCCTCTTTCTTTTCCTCACTTCCTCTCTTCCTTCCTTCCTTCCTTTTCCTCCCTCTCTGCCTTCCTCTATTCCTTCCTCTTCCTCCTTCCCTCCCTTCCTTGCTTTTTTAAATTTCTCCCTTCCTTCCTTTAATCCCTCCCTCTTTCTTTCCTCTCTCCTTCTTCCCTTTCTTCTTTCCCTCCCTTCCTCCCTTTTTCCTTCCCTCCCTTCCTGTTTCTCTCCTTCCCTTTCTCCTCTCTTCTTCCTCTCCCTCTTCCCTTCCTTCTCTCCCTCCTTCTTCTCTCTTTATATTCATATACAGAATCATACCCTTATCTGCAGGTGCTCTACCCAAAGGAATATAAATTTTCATCTCTGAAATGTTAGAAGATATCTTGGGCTTATCAAACTAGCTTCCTTTTTTAAGGACCATGTCTTAAGCCCACATCATACTCTCACTCTCACTGATGGTCCAACAATAGGTCCCATTCCAAGTCTCACTTGGTCATTTCTTGGGTCCTGATTGGCTCAGAATGAATATAAATACCAATTGTTTCTGTTTTATTTAACCTGAGGTACTTCTCCCAGATTTTTTTTTTGTTTGTTTGTTTCTGACTAGTTAAAAGAGGTCATTTCTTACCTAACCTGAATCACTGAATAGGTGTTGCTCCATTCAAATTGAATCCTGGGAAAGCCTTAGCTTAAAGAGACTTAGGTCTTTCCCTGCATATCTTCAGTCATTCTGATTTATATGTTACTATAGCTCTGGAGGAGAAAATGAGGCTGGTGACTCCTCACTCAAATCCAAATTCACTTACAAGTCATGACATTACCTTCCTGATACTACGATCTTCTTCAAGAACAATGAACAGACAATAAAAGAGGCAGCCCACATTCCTAGTGTAACCATGATGAATTTTGCCAGAGTTTTGCTTCAGACTTCTTTTGCTTTCTACTTAGACATTTGTGCACATCCTATGCTCTGCCTCTGCTTACTCCCTCTCTGCTCCCCCCAGTATTAGTTCCTTTGGGATATAGTATTTTTCATCCTTGTATATTCAGCACCCTAGCCACAATATCTTGCATATTAGATCCAAAATAAAAGTTCATTGAATTTGGATCTTATGCCAGCTGCCTGATAATCAATCAATATGGAAAAGACATACAACTATAGCAAAATGATATTTGGAGACTGATAGCTTCTTTCTGCTAATGACCTCTTATTCTTCTGGGAGTGAAACCTCAAATTCAGAGGGGAATGTACATGAACCCTGTTTCCTCAAGATTTCCTCCTGTTTCCTCTTCTGGAAAGAGTTTCCAACTCTGAATCCTCAAAGTAACCCCTGTGTCAGCAAAATGACATAGCTTTCAGCTATATAGATGATGTGATCAAGGATATTTTTAATATAGAGTGCAAAAGTGGATTGAACTCTACTTTTGGCAAACTCCCTTTTTAGTCTTTTATCTTGTCTTCCCTCTGAGTCTACTTGAAAAACAAAATCCTTGTTTATCTAGTCCTTAGGTTCTTGGGTCCAACTTAGCAAATAAAACCACTCTTCCTTCTCACCTCTACCTCTCAAAGCACTTCCTTAGTTAGAATTGCTACTTTGGAGGTCTGGCTTAGTCTTTTGCCTTTCTGCTCTTTATTGCTCCAATATCAGAAACCAGAATGGTTGGTCTTGGCAGATTCCTCATCCAGATATCTGCCAGGTTCTCTTTCCTTTGTTCTATCCAGAACCCTTAGAGCTACCTTCTTTTATCTCTGTTAATTCCATTGCAGTTGCAACGATATTAAATATACTGGCTTCTTTAAAATATTATAATTTTTGGCAAGAATGTACCAAGAATGGGTAGCTGGAGAAAATCATCAAGAATGGAAGCAGGAGAGACCAGGATTTCCTCCTTTCTTCATGTAGATATGTCATAGAAAACAGTAAACTGGATAGTGTATCACCACTCACCTCAAGAAGCCTGAAGAAACTTTATCACTATGTTTATATGTGAATATACTAGTGGTGATGAAACATGGATCACCTTTGATAAGGGATGAATTCCATATACCTAGAATGCTAAACCTGTCATGAGAAACAGTGGAAAACAAATGATTGTGTGCATGTCACCTTGGTTTAGTAGAAAGCATATTGGACTGAAAATCAGATTGAAGACATCCCAGCTCTGCCACTAGAGATGTCCCTGAGGACTCAAAAAAGTCCCTCTACTCTTCTGTGTCACAATCTTCTCATCTGAAAAATGGAAGTTAAGGATTTCTAATATTCCTTCCAGCTCCATGATTCTGGGACTCTATGTCCAAGAGCTCACCAAGAGATCATATTTTTTAACCCTGATGAGCCACACCTTCCTGAGACAGTACACCACTATATCAGGGTTTTGGGCTGGTGGTACATGATATGAGTGTCTAAATCCAAAGTCTTGAGATGCTACTTTAGAATCACAAGGAATGCCAAACACGTGGCTATGCATTTTTTCTTTGTATTCTATCTCTAGAGGCAACTTCTTCCACCACCCCCACTGCCTCTGTTTCTTCATCTGTGGAAAAGAACTAATAGACCAAATTTACTTCTCCCTCATGACTGCTACACTTGAAATAACTTCCTTAGAGAGAAAGATAATATTTGTATCGCTGAAATTTGCCACCAGCCACTTCAGCAAAATGATCAGAGAGTTTGTAATAGAAACAACTCAAGGAAAATAATATATTATAAATGGTCACATCCATCCTAAAGTACAGGCAGGGGCGACATTTATAGAATTGGCCCCAGTTTTAGCCATGGTGCATTGGGGTTGGAATAGCATCAGCAACAATAGAAATAGCTGACATGTGTCCCCTTGTTTCATACCAGTTTAGGATCTATTTTTTGCATGATTTCTATTTCTATTCATATTAATTAAATTAAATCAAATATCCATGTTTTATCTACTTACCTATTTTCACTTCTTCCCTGTTTCATGCCCCCAAAGGCTCTAACCAGGCCTGTGGTTCACCCAGATAGCTTTAATGGATAAATTGGCAATGCTCAGTGAAGGCAGACTCTTCTGCAACTTCCAGCAAAGGCACAAACCTGACCTTGACTTTGGGGGAAATTTCGATAGCCTCAGCATGAGTTGGGTTTGGGGGCTTTGATGGGTATAATAAGAAATTGAAACAGAGAGAAAGAAGTGAGAATGAACAAGGGCATTCTACGTTGATTATGGAAGGCAGAAGGAAATTGATATTCTCTGTGCTGTGAAAGGTCAAAATGCCAATGTGAATTGAACTGTAAAGACTAAATTTTGAACAATTATTCTCTGTAGCAGTTATAAAAATTTGAGCAAATTGCAGCTGTCTCAGGCCCTTTGCCAAAAAAGACCTAATGGTTTACATCAGCAGAGTTCCCTCTCACCTCCAGCCTGGAAATACCCAACCTTGTACTAAATACTCTCAGCAAAATGAGCTCGGTCCCAGTGGGGCCCAAATCAAAGCTAGTCCAAGCTGGGCTAACAGAGCCTGTGCTTAACTCCCTTCAAAACCATCATATGCACAAGCCGTTTGAAAAGTCTTAGTTTGAAATTGTTTAGGTGATCCGGCAATGCTTTTAAAACATGATAACCATCGCACTTTACACCTCTCTGAAAGGTTAGCTTAATCGTAGATCACAAAAAAAATTGGTTTCCACAAATGCATAATGGTTCATCTATGTCACACTTGAACTAAATGGTTTTTTAAATGGAGCTGAAATTATTTTGATGTGTACACAGTCCCAGATTTTTATACAGCCTTTTTTAACCAGCCCATCAGGAGCTTTGCCTCCAAAGCCTCATTAATAATTCAGATGTGCTGATGACTTTAAAAGATCTATGGAATTGAAGCTTTAAAAAAAAAAAAAAAAAAAAAAAAAAAAAACAACCCTCTGCTTGACAAAAAGATAAATGAATGTAGAAAGAAGCTGTAGGAGTCTGGCAAGCTGTAGATCATCTCAGAACAGATTGTAACTTTATCATTCTGTCAGGGAGAATAATTTAAAGCACTTAATCAGTTAGTTTCACTGTGCAGGATGTAACATTATGAATTCCTATCTTCCAATCTGTTCACATCAAAGTGAACTTAATTATAATAGGTGAGAGAGCCAGAGCAGGAGAATGGGGTAGGGGGGTGGGGTGCAGGAGGAGAAAGATTGAAAGCAGCAGGGGCAAGTTGACTTGAGGGGGACCAAAGGGGCTGAACAAAGGCAGGTGTGGCTTTGACCAAATTATCCCTATCTTCAGCTAGGCTATATTGGGGGGCTCCAGCTACTTCACCACTAATAGAAAATCACTGCTACATGGGATTTTTTTGGTTTCAAAACAATGTAGGATTGAATTTTACTGTTTTATTTATAATTAAACACACACTCACACACACACACATATACAAATAAGCAAAGTGAGAAATGAGAGCCAACAAATCATTCTAATAATTTGGCTTTTTTAAAGGAAATGACCCAGAGAACATAAATGAAGATTTTGAAGGTTGTTTGATTTCTAAAGGCAGATTTTTTATGCCAGAGTTAATATGGCATGATGGAAGTAAACCCATCTCGGTATAAAGAATAGTTTGGGTTTTTTAAAAACAAGTCACTGAATTTTGTTGTCTCACTTTCCTCATCTGTATAGTGACGGAATTGGATTTGATTGCCTCTAAGGTCTAACTTGAAATCTGGGATTTTTTTTGGAGGAAGGAAGGAAGAAAGGAAGGAAGGAAGGAAGGAAGGAAGGAAGGAAGGAAGGAAGGAAGGAAGAAAGAAAGAAAGAAAGAAAGAAAGAAAGAAAGAAAGAAAGAAAGAAAGAAAGAAAGAAAGAAAGAAAGAAAGAAAGAAAGAAAGAAAGAAAGAAAGAAAGAAAGGAAGGAAGGAAGGAAGGAAGGAAGGAAGGAAGGAAGGAAGGAAGGAAGGAAGGAAGGAAGGAAGGAAGGAAGGAAGGAAGGAAGGAAGGAAGGAAGGAAGGAAGAAAGAAAGAAAGAAAGAAAGAAAGGAAGGAAGGAAGGAAGAAAGAAAAAAGGAAGGAAGGAAGGAAGAAAGAAAGAAAGAAAGAAAGAAAGGAAGGAAGGAAGGAAGGAAGGAAGGAAAGAAGAAAGCAAGGAAAGAAAGATGAAAGGAAGGAAAGAGAGGAAGGAAAGAGAGGAAGGAAGGAAAGAAAGAAAGAAGAAAAGAAGGAAAGGAGGAAGGAAGGAATAAAAGGAGGAAGGAAGGAAAGAAGGAGTAAAAGGAGGGAGGAAGGAAAGAAGGAAGATAGAAAGCAAAGAAGAAAGGAGGGAGGACCTTATTTAGCACCTACTATATACCAGGCATTTTGTTAAGGCCTTTTTAAATACTATGTCATTGACTGAGAGATTAAATATTGAAACAAGGCACACGGTCCCCACACCAAATGCTGTCTCACCATCACGTTCACATCTACACATATGGTTCATCCCCCAGATACAAAGGTGTAACTAGGAATTTTTGCACCTGGAGCAAGTACCACAAATTAGAGCCATAAATAATGCCTGGGATGAGCGGCATGAAGCATGCCTTCATTTTGGGAGGGGGAGGAGTTCACCCCAGATCCCTTGTTTGGGGAGTTTTCTATTTTAGCTGATCTATTATTTCTAGCTTCTGAAGGATTGCATGTGCTTTCAGCACCCTCTATATTTGACTCCCTGGGACAAATTGCCATTAGGCCTACCTTTGTTATGGCTCTGTTTAGCCAATCTGAGCTTAAAAAATGAATAATAAATAATTCAAAGTAAATGAATAAATTGATTTTTTAAAAATTAAGGTAGGGATTTGGGCTGAATTCACTGAAGAACATAATCATATTGCCAGAAGGGTCTTAGTTTTATGGCATTCTTATTTAACTCTCCAAATCACCTGATCCTTTGATCTCTTCAAAAACCATGATTCATATTGAGTTGTTAACATCTTTTCTTGCTTGCATCTCAGGAGCCATCTCCACTAGGAATTTGCTTACTTCAATTTTTCTGCCTTAGGAGTCATTTCAATGTTATCTTGCTGTGGTAACATTGTCCTCTATCTCAAATTCTACCTCCAGCCAGCAAATGCAGACAGTAAGCAAAAACAATGGACTTCCTTCAAAACAAACAAACAAACAAAAAGGAATAAAACAAAACCTGACCATGGACAAAACAAAGTAGTGGTCCTGGGCAGACATAATAGTAAGCATAGAATTTGAATATGAAGGCAAGAGAATATATAGAATGCCTGAGGACAAGGCTCCTACCTTATAAAAAATGCATGGCTATCTAATATTACTCAAATCCAGAAGCTCATAGTCCATTCTTCAGGACTGAATATATTCAATGATAACTGACATCCCATATCCAGCTTGGCCCTCCTAGAACCTTCAGGCTTCAGAGAAAATTCCTAGAGAGTACCTACCCCCTTATATCTTCCCTTCACTCCAGCTGACCAACTTACAAGGTTTCCTAAGACTGCTTTTCTATGTTTCTCTAACTATTGGCTGCAGTCTCATCACAGATGTATTCAAGGTTCCAAGGTTCTTGATCCCCAACTCTGTATTTCTTAGTAATTGCTTAGCATCAAACTCTATTGATTGCCTTTTTTTTTCTATGAACTTTCTGACTGCTTTGCCACAGGACTAATTAAACTTCTCATTTTCCCTCCTTCTTTCTCTACCCGTTTTGCCCTTTAGCAGAAAAGAAATGGTTTACAGATGAATCGGATAATGCCTATCCCAGAAACATTCAAATCAAGCCCATGAGCACCCATATGGCTAACCAGATCAACCAATATAAATCTACAAGCAGCTTGATCCCACCAATCAGAGAAGTTGAAGATGAATGTTGACTCCCAGGAGACCAGAACTAAATTTTTTTAAAGCCTGACAAACTTCATAAATGGTGATGTGACTTTTTTTGCTCTTACATGCTGAATCACTGGTGGAAAAGTTAGGATAAGCAAGAATTATGAGAGAAAAAAAATAAAGTAGACAGATCTCTCTCTCTTTTGTCTGCCTTCAATATTGCTTCCATGTACTTTGGGGGAAAAAGATTTCATTTATAAATGAACATACTAAAAATAGTCATGTATAGCCTCTAGCATTTAAAATTACTTTGGGGGAAAAAGATTTCATTTATAAATGAACATACTAAAAATAGTCATGTATAGCCTCTAGCATTTAAAATTATTTTTATTTATTAGAAAATATTTTTTTCATTTCTTTTTTCTCCATTGTCAAGTAAAGTCCCTTTAAAAAGACAAAAACCAAACTGGGTAAGTGGCCAGACTCCTTAAGAAGCTTATGTCTCTTTTCCCTCTCTGTCTTTGAGGAGAATGATGGTCACCACAGCAAATGAATTGTACTTCAGAAAGACAAATTATTTTTTAAAAAAAGAGGTCCAACAATGTACACATGTATTTTAGAAAGCCAGAAACAAAAGAAAAATATAAACTACTTTAGTTTCTGCTTAATTTCTGCAGGATGTATATTTTGATCAGCATCAACACCAGCTCTTAATAAATGGAAACTTATTTATTTTCAAAGTGGAAAGTCATATTTTTGTAGTTAATAGTTTTCCATTTGGATTTCTTTGCCTTCATTCATTTATCTAAAATGAAGATTTTCTTTGGGCTCCTCTGGACCCACCAGAACCTTTCTGAGGACCCTAAGTGATTTTCAGTGCTTGGAGTTTCTGAACATTTCTGAATATCTCAGAGATAAGGAATGTGTGGGCAGGGTGTTAGAGGAGCACTTCTCATTAGCTTTTCTGTTTGTTTAATAGCTGCATTCTGCCAGGTCACAGTTCCAATGAGAATTTCCTGAGTGAATGAGTTCAATTTTGGAAGTGCCTATATTTCTTCTTCTCCGTCTCCTTCTTCTCCTTCTCCTTCTTCTCCTTCTCCTTATTCTCTTTCTCCTTCTCCTTCTCCTTCTCCTCTTCCGTCCTCCACTTCCTCCTCCTCCTCCTTTCTTCTTCTTCTTCTTCTTCTTCTTCTTCTTCTTCTTCTTCTTCTTCTTCTTCTTCTTCTTCTTCTTCTTCTTCTTCTTCTTCTTCTTCTTCTTTTTCTCCTTCTTCTTCTTCTTCTTCTTCTTCTTCTTTTTCTTCTCCTTCTTCTTCTTCTTCTTCTTCTTCTTCTTCTTCTTCTTCTTCTTCTTCTTCTTCTTCTTCTTCTTCTTCTTCTTCTTCTTCTTCTTTCTTTCTTCCTTCCTTCCTTCCTTCCTTCCTTCCTTCCTTCCTTCCTTCTTCCTTCCTCCTTCCTTCCTTTCTTTCTTTCTTCTTTCTTTCTTTCTTTCTTTCTTTCTTTCTTTCTTTCTTTCTTTCTTTCTTTCTTTCTTTCTTTCTTTCTTTTCTTTTTCTTTTTTCTTTTTTTTTTTTTTTTGGCCAGGTTTGAGAGCTTTTAGCCAGTGTATGTATAAATGCCACTGAATAGTTTCACATCACAGTAGGATATTATTATTAACTCACTCATTCATTTAAATGGACTCTTATTTGAAAGCCAGTTAATTTCCATTAACAAAGAGACAACTTTCCCATGTGTTATAATTTCCAGGTTTTCCATTTGTTGCTGGGATATCATGCCCATAATTGCCACGACAATATATGCAGAAGAAAAAATGAAAGCAATGAATGTATTTAATAGGAGAACTTAGGAGGAACCTTTGAAAGCTGCCAGCAATGAAAGCAAATTTATCAGCAATTTCAAAGTGTGGTCAACAGCTTTTTCTAACCATCAGACTTAATTGTGATGTTTTTTGTTTCCTAGCTGCACCACAGTATGTGTGGTGCACAACCATTCAAGCATTTAATGTTCCAAACAATTTAGCAAATTTTTCAACTTCAAAATTATCCATTTTTTGATACAACTAAGCAAGGTCTCTGGAGCAGGAATGGATAAGCTATTGAATGTTCTTTAAAATACACACACACAATAACAACTGCAACACAAAGAATAGTACACAAAAAGCAGAAAACAACACTTACAAACAAACACAAAACACTGGAACCCTGGAGAAAGCAAACAAGGACCACTCTCAACAGCTCATGGTATATCTATTAAATAAACTTGGGGGGGAGCTTTCCCTTTGTTGTAGAACTACCCAATGCCAAGGGAATCCTTCCAATAGCAGTGATTCATCACAATGAAATAACAATGAGTCTGATAGAATTCTTCAGAATGGACACCCACTATGTACTACAACCCCTAAGCCAAACTCTCAGCTTCAATGTTTGTCGACTGGCTACAGTCCAAATGTGACCATCCTGCCACCTAGTAGGCTTTTTCTTGGAGTGATTCACGGACTGTAGTTACCTAGTCGTTTACATTCTGTAGAATTAGTAATATATTTTTAAAAATTGTGAATATCATGTATGTCCAATTGGATTGTTGAAAAATTACCTATAATCACTATAGAGTTTATTCCACAGACTAAAATAATGTCCACAGGTGTATCCAGGTCTAATCCATTTTCATGATTATCAAAAGAAAAGAAAGACTAAGGGGGAAAATATGTGGCTATAAGTGATCATTTCTTTTAAATACAGGCAGCCTTCCACATCCTGATTTTATTAGAGAGGTACCTTTCGTATGTGACAATTTTCTAACATTCCTCCTTCTTCCATGAATTGCAGAACACTCCCCTTTCTTCCTCCTCAGTCAAAGAGTCTGGCTCTGGAACCAGAATGGTTATTAGTATTTATCTTCAACTTGGCCAAATCACAGGCAAATTGATGATATAATCTTCATTTATACCATTCATCTTAAAGCACATAGCAACAGAGCCTTTTCCCCTCCTTTCTTGTCTCCTTCCTTCCACCCCAAGAAAAATGGAAATGCAAAAGGTCATTTCCTCCCCTCCTCTCCCTTCCTTGTCAGAAGCACATAAACCTGCCCTTTCTGTTGCACAAATGAGTAAAAGAAAGTATCTAGGACATGAGACCGGGATCTCCTCTCAAATCCCAAGTTGGTAGAGTTTCCATTTGTCTAGAAGAAAAGAAGAATAATTAATCTTCAGCATGATACCTTACCTTCATTACTAGATTGCTCTGGGCCACAGCCTAAAGGCAGAATTTTTCTCAGAAGGGAAATAGTACAAGTATTCGGTGGTCCAAGTTCCTTCAGGCAAAATGAGAGAAGAGGCTGTTCTTGGACCAGAGAAGGCCCAGCAGACAACAACTCCTCCTTCCACTAACTTCTCTGAAGTTGAAATAGAATGGGGGATCTTTATCTAAATCAACTTTGCGGGGGAGTGAGATTTTGAGACAGCCTATAAGAGGCCTTGCCATGGTGGGGTCCTGTCTTTCTTTGTTATCATTTATTGGAATCCCTACTTCCTATGTCCCATCATCTTTGAAACCTCTCTTTTTCCTTGTTCTGACCTAACAGATTAAGGTTTAAGGTGAGAAAAGTCATTCTCATTGTTTAGTAACTTTGAGTTGAGCAATAATAGGATGCTTATAAGGCAGAATTATACCCTGATTACTCTTCTTTGGAAAATTTAATATTTCACCTTTGATATATCAAACAGCTTGATTCCAAATACAAACACAAAAACCAATGATTTCTAAAGGTCAAAGAGCAATCTAAATGTATCTAGAAAAAAAAAATCTAAATTGGAGATATGTTTTAAAAATTACCATAGTAAGGAGCATTTTTTGTAGGGAATAGCTACCTTCTTTATAGCAGACCCTAAAATCCAAGATGAAATCCCTGTCTGTCTCTGGCTCTGTCTCCCTCTCTCTCTTTCTCTCTCTATGTCTCTGTCTGTCTTTCTTTCACATACACACTTTCTTTCTCTTAATTCTCAATTCTTTCCTTTTAAGGAGAAAATGGGAGAGCTCCATTTCCTGCTCTGATTTCAAACAGGAAAGAGTGGTGGAAGTGGGCATACTTCCATCCCATGATTGACCAATTAGAAACCTTTGCCCTCAGTTTCCCTACTGAGGACTACAACTGATATGAACTTTTAAGTCCCTTTCGGTTCTGAATCTCTGATTGTATCTATGATCCTATGACTGCATAACTACAAGTTAGGAATATAGTGCTTGTCTTATATCCAGCTGTCCTTCTTGCTAATCATATGAGCAATTGTAACTGATGCTAATGGACTGAGATGCTGGAAAGTTCCTACCCCAGAGACAGTCCTCAGGGTTCACTTTGTGTAAATTTTTCTTTGTCTCTTAAACCTTGAGAAAGTGCCAAAGTTCAAAGCCAAAGTCCTCTGGATGCCATTTATCAAAAGTTGTTCTCTTCTTAATCTTCACAGGGTTTTCTTCCCTTTCTACACAAGTCAGGGGAAAGATGGTGTTCTTGCCCAAGACAACCTTCACATGCCATTACTTCCCCATAACTGTCCAGTATATAGGGAGGGGCTCAGAGATTGAGGACCCATTAGTACCTTCCTCATAATATGTGCTTCCATGAAATGTCCTGAGCATCTGGAGGCAGCCAATCCAATTTCCTCTGCTTTCCCAGTTTTCTTTCCTTTAGTTTCTCATTGGCACTTTATCACCAATTTCCATTATTCATTGCCTTCTGAAACATAAGCTTCAGCTAGACTTCCCATTAGTAGAGGTAAGGATGGTTAGAAAAGGAAGAAGGGAAAGAACAAAGAAAAGACGATGAAAGACTGAGAGAAACTAAAAGCCAGGTCATGATCCTTACCAGTAGGCATACTCCCCAATGCCTGAAATACCACGGTAAAATGCACATTCTCCTTTCACCCCCAGCTTCTTTCCTATCACTAGCTCATAACTTGCTGAGTGGTAACAAGATTATGGTGCAACTGTGGCTCTTTAAAAACACTTTCCTCATTTGTAGCTGGCCTTCCTGAATTAGGGCCTGCCCAACCAACTACAAGTAGAATTTATCTTAGGTCTGATGGAAAGCTCCTCATAAGTCCCACTTTCAATCCCTCCCCCTTCCCTTTTCTTTTCCCATCCCTGAATAAAGCTTCATAGAGATATTATTTCCATATCATCAAAGAAAATTGGCCAATTGAGTTATTTTGCTTTGGAGGGATAAAAAGAGAGTAAGGTAGGAAATAAACTTATTGGTACAGGGTTCTCTGAGATGAGAAAATGTCAATGCATATTATCACCTTCTATGCAACTTTTAATCTTAGAGAGGTTCCTAAGAGCCCCAAAAGACCATAGCCAGGGTCCCAGTCAAGGTATATCAGAGACTGGAATTGGTCACAGCCAAGAAATGGCTCTGAGAACAGCTCTCTCTATTAGCTTATCTCTTGCAAAAGAAAGAGTAGATAAGAGATTTTAAATTAAAGTTTTCTATTACCGGAATATAGGTGATAGGTAGAGGAGCATAGTAGAAACAAAGTTGGCTTCAGAGTTAAGAAAACTTGAGTTCAAGTCCCTCTCCTGGCTTATACTGGCAGTGTGGACTTAGATAAATCCCTTAGCATCTCAGTGGTTCAGAAAACTCTCTAAGACAGGGGTTCTGAACTCAACAAACATAATAGCAATATATACTGGCAGCAATTGGTCATTAATCTCTTAGTTTTTTAATTACCCCCAAAATGACCTGAAAGAATGATCCCTCACTGTCATCAAAAGTTATATAGGTGTCCCGTTTTATGAGCCAGGCATTTAGGGTCTAAAGACAGAGCTATTGTATGGTCCCTTTCATCAAGGAGAGTTGGGGAAACAACATAATTGTGAAAAAGATAAATAGCCATATAAGACAGTATATATTTATTACCAAGTGAGTGAACACACAAAAAAGCTTGAAGGACTGATTATATGATGGGGTTGTTAGAGTCAGCTTAGTGGTGCATGAGAGACTTTAACTATATTTTAAAAGTGCAGTAGGGCTTAAGTAAACATAAAGGAAAGAAGAATGTTTCATGCAGAGAGAAGAGCATGAACAAAGACATGAAGGGTGGAAAGGAGAAGCCAATCTGTTTTGGGATGGTCAAGCAAAGGAGAGTTGTGATTTGAAATGGACCATGAAAGATAAATAGAAGAGGTGCTATCGACAGATAAGAAATGAGGAAGAGGAGCCATTTTGTGAGGAAAGAAAAAGAGTTTGATGGGAAATGTAATGAGTTTGAAGCCAATTAGAAACATTTAGTAGGCAGTTTCAGATATTAACCAGGAGTTTAGGAGAAAGAGCTGAATTAGAAATGGATATAGAATTGAGAAAAATAATAGAAATCCCCATGACAGCAATTCTTGAAACAAGAAGCACAAGGGATCCGATATTGAACCTTTAGTGGCTTAAAACAAGCCAAATGGAGTAAAAAAGATCAGGAAAAAGGAAGAGAAGCTTAGGAGAGTGAATATAAATAGTTCAAGGGACAAAATGATCATGAATTTGTATGGAAATTAAGAGAAGTTCTTAACAAGAAATATAATTTATAGTGTAAAATATTGCAGTGGAGAAAAATTAGAACTAAGGGGCAAAAAGTAATTTGCTTTAGTGATAGGGATAGGGAGCAGAGGGAGAGATTCACCTCATTGGTACAGGAGACAAATTTGTAAAGAATTAGGAAGTACTTCTTAAATGGGTGACCTAAGACCAGATGGAATTCTGAGATCATATTTCCAGAATCACAAAACTTCAGAGTCAAAAGGACCCTTAGAGGCTCTTTAGTTCAACCAGTGTCTAGATGAGGATCCCACATCCAACATTCCCACGTCAATAGATATCCAGCCTCTGCTTGAAGACCTGCAGTAAGGGGGAATCCACTACCTCTGGAGGCAGTCTATTCCATTTTTGTATAGCTCCAATTGTCAGGAAGTATTTTCTTAAATCAAGCTTAAGATCACCACTTTCAACTTCAACTCACTGCTCCTAATTCTTTCCAGGAGGCCCCCACAGAATAAGTCTTCCATATGCCAGCTCTTTAACTGCAGTATCATGTGCTACTCCCATCCCCCACCAAACATACCTTCTTTAAGCTAAATATCCTCATTCTCTTTAATTGATTCTCATTTGATATACTCTTAAAGCCCTCTGCCACTCTGATAATTCTTTTCCAAACACTTCCCAGCTTATCAATGTCCTTACTAAAACAGGTGTGCAGAACTGATCGCAACATTGCAGATGTTGTCTGACTAAAGCAGAGTACATTGGGACTTATCACCTCCTTATTCCTGGAGGCTTATGCTTCTCTTTATGAAGCCCCAGATTGCTTTCCCTTTTTTCAGTTAGCAGAATTCCAGACACTTAATAAGCATTCAATGCTTGTTGATTTGACTTGACTTAGCTTGGCTGCTATATTACACTAGCAACTCACATTGAGCTTGCAATTCAATGAAACCCCTATGTTGGATGATAGAGACAGGATTCCTAACTATGACAGGCTAGAATTTTGACCTGACTATAATAAATTGAAATTTAATTTGTATAATGTCTTTTTTTTTTTAATGTTGGTTGTTGAGTGTGGACTTTTAGTGGTATACTGCCTCTTACCTTGAATGAGGCCCCAGGATGAAAGCTGTTTATTTAGCATCTATTCAATTTATTATATGTTATTTCTTTTAAAGATTTCCTGACTTTGGGTAGATTTCTTAAAGATAAATATTATGAAAGACTATTGGCTTTCTTGTATATGAAGAATGCAAGTTTGTTTTGTCAGATAAAAACTGGGTCTGCATTACCAACTACATATTAAATTAAAGGCTTTGTTTAATTAATTGCTGACCTACATTGTAGACTAATCCCTCTCTCCCTCCATTCTTTCTGAGCAATGAAGCTTTGGTGGTGAAGTCCAGAGTTAAAACTCAAATTCCTTAGGGTAAACTCTGTGTCTGATTAGGTGAGCATTGCCAAGCCCCCAGCATCTTCTAGTTGAGGGCCCTGCTAGAATGTATACAGAGCACTAACATAGACTAAGTGGCCAGGCCAGGCTGAGTGCCTCCATACTTCACTAATATTGAATTTCATTGTCAGATGTGAGAAAGCTATAATCAGTTAAGGGACTCCTGCCAAAAAGGTTTGCTGAGGACCTGTCTTCTAATTCATCTCAGATTCAGAAATAAAATCAGAGCCGGCAGTCCAGTCCAGCCAACTCTTTTCACGTTCCTTTCTTCCTTTCTTTCTTTCCGCTGGGCCTTGCTTGAGACACATGTGACAAGTCACTGCAACATCTCAAACATAAACTGAGATCTGCCTGGAAACTGCTAATTAAAAATCTCCAGTTCCCATGATGTATGATCATATCCTCCCTTAAAACTTCTGGCCTGCTTCCCACCACCCAGACCCCTTGCAGATACCTTCCCAAAGTCCACCATAAATTGCATAGAGTTCAATCTAAGAATTCATCAAGAAAAAAAAAGAGTGTGAACCATTCATTAATCAATCTTTTGTTTAATCTATTTTTGGTTTCTCTTCCCTCTTTTTTTTTTTTTTTTAACAAGGATTGGTTTGAGAGAGCAAATGCTGGTGTTCAGCAGTGATCTCCCCAACGTTGTCATCTGTAATATCCAGTGATAAATATATTGTCTTGTAAAAAGGGTTTGTACATAACTTGTACATGGTTTCATTTTGTATTTTTCTCAGATTAAAATTTATGTATTTGTGTTCTAAAACAAGGTGTGTTTCCTGTCTCTCTGTAACCCTTACTAGATATTTGTTTATTTGTTTTGATTGAAGCAGGGGGAATTTGGGGGTGGAAAAGATTGATTATGGCCCTATAGTTAAATTATGTTTAGCTCCTGGGCTTCTAAACTCTGGTAGAAGTTACTGGTAAAGTGGGAAAAAAAAAAACAAAAAACTCCTGAGCTAAAGTTTCCTCCTGACACTGGAGGAAAAGCAAGGCTCTCAAGAATGAATAGGATAAATGAATGGGATTTTTTAAGCACTTCCATGTATTGAGCTAATGTTGTAGGTACCAACCCATAAACAGAGACAGTCCTTGTGCTCAATAAATTGATATTCTAATGAATGAAGCCAATATACAAAGAGAAGTGGAGGCCAGGAAGAAGTCTTTTGGTCCAGAAAGTTCCAAAATGGTGAGTGGGGCAACAAAGGAATTAGAGAGTATTGACATAGTCCATGCAGTAACTATTGCAGAAATGATGGCTGTGATATGGTTCAGCTCTTGTACAGCATCTGGTACTTCAGTAGCAATGGCCATGGCTTTACTTTAGAAGGAAAGGAAAGGAAGAATTCTCTTTATTATGTATCATAAAGAAAAACTGTAAGAGCAATTCTAAAATCTGGCACACCAGTCTTATTGCTCAGCTGCAGACATCAGGTCTTGCTCAATGAAACCAAGAAGGAAAGCCTCAGAATAATTTCTCTTTTCTTTCATATGCCTTAGAAAACACAATGCTTTTCTCCTGATTTCAGAACACTCATCTAATTAACTTGCATCTAGCTCACATGACCTAATAATTATTTACATAATGTTTTAAAATTGACAGAGTATTTTACATACACTCTGATAATACCACTCTTTTCTTTATTTAACGGCTAAGCAAACAGAGATGCAGAGAGGTTATATGATTTATAAGTGTCAAAGACAAGATTTGAATTTAGGTTTTGCTGGCTCCAATTTCAAGATGCTATACCTTTTACCATATTGCCTTGCCATAGTAGACTTCTTTCTTCTCTTTGATGGTCAGTTGGTACATATATTTGGAATTACCTATATATGGCCAGGAATTCTTAAAAGGGGTGGGGCATGATGCAGGAATCATTACCTCTATTGCATTATTATCAAAATGATTGTTTCTTGAGGGCATTATCAAAAGAGTTGTTTCTTAGAAGACATTGTTGTGGTACCATATTTTAATGTTTCTTCAAATTCTTGCCTTTAACTTATATTCATTTTATTTCTAGCTATCATACCCTTTCATGGGTGGTAGGTATGACCTAAGTATGGGGTGGAGATGGTATGGGGTAATAGAATGAAGAAGCATATTTGGGTCTTAGAGGGCCCTAAATCACAACTGATTAATAGTTAATTAATCAATCTATCATTACTGATTAATAATGAGGCAAGGGGATTGATTAATAATAAGGCAAGGACTTTATTTTTCTTTGTTTTCCTATGCCTAGCACAGTATCTGACATTTAGTGGGCACATAATAAATGCTTTTTGATTTAGCTGAAAACTAACTTGTATACAGGCATTCATATTTTTAAAACACTTTATATCCATTATCTCACATGAGCCTCGTGAGGACCCTTGAAGACAAGTATTCATAATAATGGTAATAATAGCTAATACTTTCATAATGCTTTAGGGTAAACAGAGCACCGTACATATATTTCCTCATTTTATTCTCACAACTCTGTAAAATTTGAACTATTACAATTCTGCCTTTACAGATGAGGAAGCTGAGTTTCAGAGATATTAACTGACGTCATTGGATAAGCAACAAATATTTACAAAGTACCTTCTTAGAAGAAAGGGTTAAAACAAATTGTTGCTGCTTCAAAGCCTCAAAGAGCTTACATAATGTTGAGGGAAGTGTCAGTTTTCAGCCCCACTTCTTCTTTGTCCTTCATTTTCAGAGGACCATGACATTTTGTCATGCAAGTTAATTGGATTTAAAGGAGCGAGGGCTGTGCAAAGTCAACAGTCTCATTGTCTCCTCCAGAGCCGTCTGGGTCTAGGGAGGACAGCTTGAGAAGGCTCTGGAGTAATTTCAGAAGACCCAAATATTTCAATTGAATCAATCAATCAAACATAAACTAAGGAAGTCCTTAATATATGAAACAATAATCAGGGCTTTGGGACATTGGGTGAAAGCAAATGATACCATACATGAACTAGCTCGTGATTGGAGGAAGAGAACCAGCCATCTCTGTGGTTATTGATAAAGCAGCAAGTCAATCGGGGGATAGACCATTCTTATAATTTAGTGATAGTCGAATCTAGCAGTTAAGGATTCCTGAGAAGGAATTGCCCTTGGGAGGAAAACAATGTAGTTTCTTCTTCTCCTTGTTTTTCTAAGCCAGTATTTCTCAGATTCTAAGCTCTGTCCAGTTAAGCAATCAAAAGGTCAAGGATGAATCTTTCCAACCCTACCTCAAAGCCAGTTTCCCCCAGTACAGCTGTCCTTTCCTCTTCAAAGGGCCCTTAACATTGGTCTCTTGCTTCTCAACTTGCCTTCTTCAATATTTGCTAACAAATCAGAATTTTGTTGGGAGACGTAATTGCAGAGCATATGGTCTCCATTAGTTAGGCAAACTCAACTGCCAAACTCTGCTCTGCAGAAGGGATCTGCATAAAGGATGAAATATTAAGGAAGGATTGACAGTGACAGAGAAA
Organism: Sminthopsis crassicaudata; assembly: GCF_048593235.1. Lineage (NCBI taxonomy): Eukaryota > Metazoa > Chordata > Mammalia > Dasyuromorphia > Dasyuridae > Sminthopsis > Sminthopsis crassicaudata. The sequence continues at coordinate 652,946,836 of NC_133618.1, forward strand.
GCAAATAAAAGAGATGAGACAGTTTGTTACAAAATAGCACTCTCTGCATACCCAGCATGATGAATGTGCTACATATTTCTCCATTTGTTGAAAAAACAATATATGTGAATTTGTACTAAAATTTCCCCATAGCAAAAATCAAAGTAGACCATTCACCAAAATCAATGTTAACTGCTTTGCAATGTCACATAAGATATATTCTGCTTGGGAGAAGGACTGGGGGTAGCAGAATAGACAGTGAGCTAAGGAAATAAAACATCACCAACATTATAATGTAAATATGGACTAGGCACTGGGTTAAATGCTAATGGAGCTAGCCTCCATGTGGGGAAATGAAGCCTCCTTGGAAGCAGAGTTTTCTCACATTCCACGTCCACAGAAATTACAAAGTAGCTATCAATGATATTGGGCTCCATCTGGCTTTGAAGGACTTACATGAAATTCACATGACAGGATTTCAAAAAGGAGAAGGATGGGCAGTGGTGATGGTGGTGGTAGCAATGGTAACAATAATTCAAAGTTTATATAAGACTTTTCTCGCAATAGTCCTATTGAATAAATAAAGCACATCATAATTGTGATCATAGATAGAGTATTTCAATGACAAGGGGAAGTTCCAGTAGAGAAAACTCTATAAAAGCATCTATCTCGGCAGCTTACTGTCTTGGAGACTCAATACTTAATTAAGCCAATGTATGGTTTAATACATTGGGAAGCCAATACATTAAGCAACATTCTCAAGTCAGACAGTCAGTAAGTACAGTCAGCAAATGGTAAAGCTAGACTTTAACTCGGGTCTTAGCTCTGAAGCTGGCTCTCTATACCCTACATTATGTTGCTGCTGATAGTAGTAGTGGTAATAGTAGTAGCAGTTATTGAAATGACGTTTCTGTAGCACTTTGCAAAGGTTTGCAAAGTTTATATATATATATAAAATCTCTGTTGTATGCTTGAGCCTCAGAAAATAGAAACCTTCCAACTGAAGATTCTGATTTTCTCAGATTAAAAGATAATTGATTTCTTACATTATAGAGCTGGAAGAGAATTTAAAGATTATCTGATTTAACTTTTTAATTTTCATGTGTGTGTGTCATGGTGAAGCACATTATATTGTGATGACACATTATCTTGAAATAATTATGTCCATAAAATAAAATATAGACTCACATAGATGAAAAATTATATTAAATACAGTTATCAAAATATTATTTAAAAAACAAATTTGTAAACAATCTAGGCAAATATTTCATTTTTAAAGATGAAGACATTGAAAGTAAGAGACATTAAATGACTTTTTTCAAGATCACATCTGTAGGAATACGAGAATGAAATCACATCTTATGGCTTCAAATCCAGTGTACCCTGCAGTGAACTCTGCTGTCTGGTGCTGGAAGTAGAGAAGGCAATCACATCATGACAGCCAGATGATATCCAGCTATCCCAAAGCCTCAACTCCATAGAGCATCAGTGATACCATGGCAACAAATGACAGTTTAACCTGGAGGCTTGGCTCTGTGATGGTGCTCAATTTCCCAACTGGGCTAGTTCACTTTCCAAGCTGAGGTTTATATGATGGCAGACAGTAGGGTTTTTTCCTTATTTAAACAGTCTATTCAATGGCTCTTTCAAAGGGCAAATGATCCCTTTCAGCATTTTTTTGTCAGTTAGTCAATAAATGAGTACTTAATACATATTTCCAAGTTCTTCCTATTGGTGAAAAAGCAGAAAAGGACTCTTGCAGAAAGTGAGATTTAAGTAGACACTCAAAGGAAGCCAGGAGGGAGAAGTAAAGGGCCAAGTGTTTAAATTCATTACAAAAGAGTCAGCATGGCACAGTGGATACCAGGTACATCTTGGAATCATGAAGATGTAAATTCCAGCTTAGCCTTTGTCAAATATTGGTTGTGCGATAGTGGATAAGTCATTGATTTACCTTCTCAATGCCATAAGTAACTCAAGTTGAAGAACAATTGTTGATCTACATTGGCAAAAGGCATTTTGTCATGGGTAATTCTCTCTGCTAAAGAAATCACAGGTATGGTTTCCCCAAAAGCCATGCATGGCTTCCTGTGATACATGTTGACTTACTTCTGCCATATGTAAAAAGCAATGAACAGTGGTTGGAAGGGAGAAGCAAAGTTCTGCATTTGCTTTCTGATCTTTGAAACCCACCAAGGGGTGAATGCAAGAACTTCTTTCATTACTATTTTCCACTCACATGTTCTAACTGCCTTCAAGGGGAACATGTTACCATCAGTATATAATATGGATCTATTTTCTTCCTTATTTTGATACAATGGTCATGTTGGGTTTCCACAAAGGCTACGCTTAGCACACACAAGTGCTAACAGGTTCTATCAAGCTCAGAAAGTATTATAAAATGGGCTATGTGTTCAGAAAAAACTGACTGCCAAAAAGTTAGCCATCAAGTGATTTTTTTTTACCATAGAAGTTCAGAAGTTGAGGAAGCCAGATATAATAAATAAAGCATTCAACTTGGAATCAGAAAGATTTGAGTTAAAATCTATTTTTTACATTCATGCTAATTGTGTTAGTCTAGGTAATTAACCTCACTGTGCCTCAGTTTCCTTTTCTATAAAACTGGGATAATAAAGGTCCTACTGCACAGAATAGTGTGAATCTCAAAGTAATACATATGAAGTACTTTGAAAACATAAAAGAGTTATATAAATTCTAGCTATGATATCATCACCATCATCATCATCATAAAATCCTTTATTAGTGATTGCATAGAGGTAGTTATGTTCTACATAACTCCCTTGCAGTGATGCAATCAAGATTCTTCAAGTCATGACTTGAATATTAAAAACTGTATCAAAACTTTCCTAACATATTTAGGATTCCAGTTCTTAATTAGTCAACTATGATGGTCCAAACTTAATGTGATGCTGTGAAAAGAAAACCAATGCTACAGACTCAAGTCAACATGTGGCATCGTTTCAATAATCCTTTGAAGCCACTTAAATTGCTAGAGTTGCTCCTGAACAAATTGGTGTTCTGAAATTGATTAATGTGAACAAAACAGGAAGATTTGAAACTTACTTAGCAGTGTGATGGGATCATGTCTTTTTCATGCATGTTCAATAGGGATAATTCCAAAAAAGTGAAGAACATAGGTCTTTGACATTTCTACATTGGGTTAGAGAGCTTAGTATTCAATAATCAAATAGGTCTGTGGTCTTATGGATTTGGTGGTTCCCGAAATGTTGCTTATTCTTTTTCCTTGGCTTTTGTTCACGTTCTCCTATAAGTCCTCCAAAGTGAAGTTCTCCTTATTTTCTCCCAACAGTGTAATTATAATAATGGAGCAATCTTGATATGCACCTGTCATCTCTCATCCTCATCACATGACCCATCCATCTTCTCTTCCTACCATACATTTCCTTGTTTACCTCAATTATTCCTGTTCTTCCTTGAAGTTCCTCACTGGGCATATGTTGCTTCCTACTCACACTTGCCATGTGCATCTTTGTTGCCCTCTGTGTGATATTCATTTTTAGTTCTCCATCTGTTGTTAATATTAAAAAAAACTGATTCAGCAAACAATGTTATTTTATTAATGATGTTTTCTGCAAGTAGGATAGTGGATTTTTCCAAAGATATAAAAGAGGGTTAAGTGAGAAATAAGCCTGGATGGAGAATTGAGAAGATTAATAATACTAGCTTCACCATGCAGCTCTATTATTTTGTTCTAAAGCCAAATAGAAATGATTTTATAACAGTAAGAGGTATGGCAATATCTGCTGCCATTTCTTATTCTTCACACCTCAGCTCCATTCTATTAGAACAAATAATAGAGAAATGACTATATGCTTAATCTTGAAGGAGACGTCATCTACAATAGTCTCATAGGCGGCCCTGGTCTTTGAGCAGCTGTATAAACACATCACTATTTCAACTCACACTTCAAAAATCTCTTTTATGAAATTCCATTTCTTTTTTTTTTTTTGAGAGGATTAATATACAGGACCAATACAATGCACAAATCTTGATGAGGTTTAGAAAATTCAGGCAAAGTTTAAGGAGATACTGGTTCCAAATATTCACCATCAGTTTCTATGTATTGTTGTTAAGGACATACAACAGACTGGTTCATAATATATGTACTTAGAATGATGGAGGCCTTCTCATGTTGTAGGGCAATATGGTGGAGAAGATTGTGTTGGAGTTGTAATCCAGAAGAATTGGGTTCAAATTTTCCTTAATGTGACTATGAGCAAATCACTTCACTTGCAAAGTAGGGATCATAAATGCCAGCTATCTCATACAGTTATTATAATAATTAAATTAAATAATTTATGTAAAGCTTTATAAATGTTAAAGTGTATGATGAATGTTAGCTAGCTATTTTGCAGTAGTAGAAGTACCAGTAGTAGTAGTAATAGTAGTGGTAGAACTTCCCATAAAGTTGAAGGAATCTCCTTTCAACATTGTTGACAAGTATAAAATATTCACAGCAGCTCTTTTTTAAATTTTTTTTGGAAACTAAGGGAATGCTCATTAATTGGGGAAGTAACAGAGGAAGTTATATGAATGTGAAGGAATATTATAGTGCTGTAAAATATAATGAACAACATAGTTCCAGAAAAACCTAGGAAGATTTCATGAAGTGATATAAATTGAAATGAGAACCAGAATAATTTATATAATAACAGCAATATTCTGAAAATAATCAACTTTGAAAAACTATATAATTCTGAACAGCTCAATGACCAACAACAACTCCTAAGGAACCATGATGAAGCATGCAGTTTAACTCCATATAGAGAGTTGATGGACTTAGAGACACAGAAGAAATGAAGCACATTTACTACTCTTGATTTTTTTTTTGGAACATGGGTAACACACCAAATTTGTCACATGTGATTTAATATTTGTAGTAGGTCTGGTATTTCTTGTTTTCTCAATGGATGGGAGAGAAGGAGGAAAAATGTGCAAATGCAAATAAAATAACATTGAATTTTATAAAAATAGAATTTTAGTCCATAGGGAGAAAATTACAATTGTTAAGAAGACATATAAAAGCATTTTCTTTTATGTAATGACCCAAGGGTAAGAAGCTCAGAGGGTCAAGGGACATTTTTCTTGTTATTCATTTCTTACAAGTTGGCCAAAAACTATCATTTTCCATTTATTTGTAACCTATCTTTAAATGTTTTTTTTTCTTTTTTGATCTTTACATTTACTATATTCTTTATTATTTTGAGGCTCTACTGATGCTAACACTCTTAAGAACTGTAATGTTTTTGATTAATGCTAATAACTTACCCATCTTTGGTTATATTTTCTGCACAATTCATTTAAAAAAGTTAGTTGGTTTATAAGGTCTTTATATAGCTACACAACCATCCTTAAACTGCTCTCTCTTTTTATCCTCATAGACCTTCATGTTGAATATCTGCTGTTTATTTTATTATACAAACTTTGTGAATAAATATCTGAAACTCTAAAGGTTATTTTTAAAAAGTTGTGTTAATTACTGGATTGCAAAGAAAACTGATTTTAAGAGAAGTTAGAAGATTTGCTCAGGATAACAATGAATATATGAAATCTTTCTCCCTGAAACTTCTAGGAATTGGTTTTAATTTCTGGAGTCTCAAGAAGAAAGTCTAAGCTTTCTTTTCCATGAGACAGCTCTTTAAAAGTCTAAAAGCAGCAATCATGGCCCCATAATAATTCACATGTGTATTAGCTTTCTTACATTACATTTCTTACAGTTCTCTCAAGAACCAGGTGAGATGTGGAATGACTCATTTGGGGAACATCAAGTGGCTCATTTTGGATGGAATATGGAGGGCATGAAAAAGAGTAACAAAACATATATAGAAAAATGAGTAAAGCTATATTGTGAATGTATTTAAATGTGACTTGAAAAGTTTGTACTTCAATCTAAAATCAGTAGGAAGCTGTTTGAGATTTTTTAAAGTAGGGATTGACTTGATCATATCTGTGCATTAAGACAAAACACACATTTTGATAGCTTTGGAGGATATATTGAAAAGCGAAGAGGATAAAAATAAGGATAGTATAGATAGTGTCAGAGACAGAAAGAGAGAAGAGACAGACAGACAGAGATAGAGACAGCGACAAGAAACAGACAGAAACAAAGACAGAAAGAAAGAGAGAGAGACAGAGCAAACAGAAAGTCAAAGATGACATATTTTGAACTTAGATGACTAAAGGGTTATAATTTTCTTAATAGAAATTGGGAAAGATGGCAATATGAAAGGATACAACAAAAACCCCTCTTCCTCAGGGTAGCTAGGTAGTACAGTAGATAGACTGGCCCTGGAGTCAGAAAGTCCCAAGTTCAAATTTGACCTCAGATACTTAACACTTAGCAACTATGTGACCTTGGACAAGTCACTTAGTCCTTATTTAATTGGGGGTAAAAACATATCTTCCTTTAAAATATGTGTTCTTTGGGTTTTTGAGAGTATGGTGTCCTCTCTTAGCAGTGAGGTGAAGCCTATGCATCCCCTTCTCAAAATTTTGAATGAAATAAAATATATAGGATCACAAAGGAAACTGCACCAGTGACACACAAACATTTTAAACATATTAAACATATTTTTAAAAACAGGTTCTTGGTCTGTATTCTAAGAACATCATAAGACAGAAAAAAAAGACTCTTGTGTAGAAAAAAAATGTTTGTAGCAGCTCTTTTGTGGTGGCAAAGAATTGAAAAATGAATAGTTGCCCATCAATTGTGGAATGGCTGAACAAGTTGTGAAATATGAAGGTAATGGAATATTATTGTTCTATAAAAATTATGAACAAGCTAATTTAGAAAGGCTGTGAAAGATTTACATGAACTGATGCTGAGTGAAACAAGTAGAAACAGGAAAATATTGTATACAATAACAGCAAGAATGTGTAATGACTAACTATGAAAGATGCGGTTCTTCTCAGTGGTTCAGTGATCCAAAGCAATCCCAATGGACTTTGGACAGAAAATGCCATCTGTATCCAGAAAGAGAACTAAGAAAACTGAATATAAATCTACACATGATATAGGTACTTCTTTTTTCTGCTTTTTAAAAAAATTTCTGCCATTGTTTGTCCCTTTTGCTCTGATCTTTCTCTCCCTATGTGATTCATAAAGCAATATGTATTAAAAATAAATACATTTACTAGGGAAAAAACAGATTCACGAATTCCCAGGCAAGATCTATATCAAAAATAAAAAAATAAACACACAAACAAACAAAAAATTGAGCCAAATGAAGATGAATGAAAAAAAAAAACTCCCCATGAAGGAAATCTTGGGGGAAGAACCACAGGAAAAAGAAAAATAATACTAGGCCCACACTATTAGACCCTCTCCAGTACAGGTCCTACTCTTTGCTATCAAAAAAGAGCCTATAGACCATGATCTCCCAATTAAACCAATCTGCCCCTTCCCAAACTGTAATGAAAAGGAAGGACTCAGACACCTGAATTTACCTTGTTCAAGATCCAAAAATCCAGATCACAGCCCAGGAGTAAGGTCCCAACAATCTGTTGCATTTGCTGACTGCCTCATGAGGACCCCATGGCCATAAGTAGCCTTCATTTTCCTTACGAGACTGAGGACCTGGCATGATAGTAACTCCATCAATAGCAGAGCCAATAGAAGTACAGAGAAATAAGAGAATTGGGTAGAGGAGAAATGACTTTATCATCAGAGATTATTATTATCATAGTAGTAGTAGTAGTACTAATAATAATAATAGTGGTGATGGTGGTAGCAGTAAACTAAATTAATCTATTTATTTAGTGCTATACCAATCAAACTCACAAGAAACTGTTTTACTGACCTAGAAAAAAATAACAACAAAATTCATCTGGAAGAACAAAAGGTCAAGAATTTAAAAGGAATTAATGAAGAGAAAAGCAAATGAAGATGGCCTAGCTGTACCAGATCTAAAACTATATTATAAAGCAGCAGTCATCAAAACCATTTGGTACTGGCTAAGAAATAGAGTAGTTGATCAGTGGAATAGGTTAGGTTCACAAAACAAAATATTCAATGACTATAACAATCTAGTGTTTGACAAACCCAAACACCCCAGCTTTTGTGACAAGAATTCACTATTTGACAAAAACTGCTGGGAAAATTGAAAACTGGTATGGAAGAAACCAGGCATTAATCCACAACTAATACTGTATACTAAGATAAGGTCAAAATGGGTTCATGATCTAGACATAAAGAATAATATTACACACAAATTGAAGAATATAGGATTTATGCCTCTCAGATTTGTGGAGGAAGAAGGAATTTATGACCAAAGAAGAACTAGAGGTCATTATCAGTCACAAAATAGATAATTTTAATTATATTAAATTGAAAAGTTTTTGCACAAACAAAACTAATGCAGATGGGATTAGAAGGGAAGCAATAAACTGGGAAAATACATTTTATGTCCAAAGGATCTGATAAAGGCATCATTTCTGAAATATATAATTGACTCAAATTTATAATAGTTCAAGTCATTCTACAATTGATAAATGGTCAAAGGATATGAACAGACCATTTTCAGATGAAGAAATTGAAACTATTTGTAGTCACATGAAAAGGTGCTCCAAATCATTATTGATTAGAGAAATAAAAATTAATACAACTCTGAGATATCACTATACACCTTCAGATTGGCTAAGATGATAGAAAAAGATAATGATAAATGTTGGAGGGGATGTGGGAAACCTGGAACACTGATACATTGTTGGTGGAACTGTGAATGGATCCAACCATTCTGGAGAGCAGTTTGGAACTATGTTAAAAAAGTTATCAAACTCTGCATATCCTTTGTTCTTCTGTTTCTAGTGTTTCTAATTATATCCCAAAGAGATCTTAAAGGAGGGAAAGGGATCCACATGTGCAAAAATGTTTGTGGCAACCCTTTTTGTAGTGGCTAGAAACTAGAAACTGAGTGGGTGCCCATTATTTGGAGAATGGCTGAATAAATTGTAGTATGTGAATGCTTTGGAATACTATTGTTCTGTAAGAAATGACCAGCAGGATGATTTCAGAGAGGTCTGGAAAGACTTAGATGAACTGATGCTAAGTGAAATGAGCAGGACCAGGAGATCATTATATAGGGAAAGTGCAAAACTATATGACAATCAATTCTGATGGACGTGGCTCTCTTCAGTAAGGAGAGGATTCAAGCTAGTTCCACTTGTTCAGTGATAAAAAGAGCCATCTGCACCCAGAGAGAGAACCGTGGAAACAGAGTGTGGACCCCAATATAGCATTCTTACTCTGTCTATTGTTATTAACTTGTATTTTGTTTTCTTTCTCAGTCTTTCTTTTTATTCCTTCTTGATCTAATTTTTCTTGTGCAGCAAGATAACTGTATAAATATGTATATGTATATTGGATTTAATATGCATTTCAACATATTTAACATGTATTGGGCTACCTGCCAGCTAGTGGAGGGAGTGGGGGGGAAGGAGGGGAAAATTTGGAAGAAAAGGTTTTGCAAGGGTATTTGTTGGAAAAATTACCCGTGCCTATGCTTTGTAAATAAAAAATAAAAAGAAAAATAAAAAAAGAAAAGAAAATCCTTAACATGAGAAAGAAACATATTGGTAAAAAGCAGAGTTGTGAAACTCTGCCCACAACCACAGGTAAAACTCCATAATGAAATCCAGATTAAAACACAATTGGAAAGTGTTTTAATAAAAATACAACATAAGTAATGCTAATTTGTGGTTTTCTAAGTCAATTTGCATAGAGAAGTATTAATTTTTAACTGAATTTGACACCGCTGGCTAAAAGCACCTCATCTGTAGTAGAAGAAAATAATTGGGCAAAGCATTACAAGTAAAATACCACAAAAGAGAATGACTTAGATTGATTGAAGGCATGCTGAAAGCAATTAGAGGTCTTGAGGAAAAACTTGTAAGGAGAGCAAACAGCCTTGGAACAGAAGTCGCAAAGGTTTATACTTGGAAACCAAATGGAGGAAAACAAACCTTAAAAATTTGATGATATAGCAAGAAAAATTAATTTCAATAAAAGAAAAGATGAAAGAAAGAATGCAATAATTTCTGTTAAAAATAACTGATCCAAAAAATGGGGTGAGCAAATGCATATGATAGCTTCCTTTTCAACTAGTAATATTCACTTGGCCTATACAATAAAGTGATTCAAAGAAAGAGAATGCCTATGTATAAAACCTTTTATAGCAGCTCCTTATATGGTAGGAAAGAATTGGAAATTAAATGGTATCTATCATTTGGGGAATGGCTTATCAAAATATTCTCTATGAATTAAATGGAATGTTATTGTACTGAAAGAAATTATGAAATGGACATTTCAGGGAAACTGTAAAGACTTGTGTGAAGTCATGCAAAGTGAAGTGAGAAGAAACAGGAGAATGATTTATACAACATTGTAAAGACATGCAACTTTGCAAAATAGGATAAATGGAATGACTAACTTTGATTCCAGAGGAGCAATAATCAAAAATACTACTTACCAACTGTGAGAGAGAGGTGATGAGCTGAAGACGTAGAATGAGATTTATATTTTATATATGGCCAATTTTGTTTGAATACACATGTATGTCAAGGTTTATTTTTCTTCTCTTTCAATTTGAAGGGTGGAAGTGGATAAAAACTTGTAAATTTATTTTAAATATATATATATATATATGTATATATATATATATATATATATGCTTCTAACATTCTTCCTTTTAAAATTCAATCACTCCCTTCCACCCTTCCCTCACCCACTGAGAAAGTAAGCAATATATCAATGACATATATGAAATCATGCAAAACACATTTCTACATTAGCCATATCACAAAAAACCCCAAAATAATAAAAAAGGCAAGAAATGATTCTTCAAATTGTACATAGAATTCATTAGTTCTCCCTCTAGAGTTTTAATCATGAATTCTTGGGAATTGCTTTGGATCACTCTTTTGGTCAGAACAGCTAGGTCTTTCTCAATTGGTCATCATAAAAACACTGCTCTTACAGTGCATAATGATCTCCTAGTTCTTCTTTACGTTTCTTCCATTCATAAAGGTCTTCCTAGGCTTTTCCTCCCTGAAAGTACCCACTTTATCATTTCTTATAACACAATAGTGTTCCATCACAATCATATCCCACAACTTACTCAGTCATTCCCTAATTAATGAGCAATGTTTTTAAAAAAAGAGCTGTTAATATTTTTGTACATATAGGTCCTTTTTCTTTGTTCTCTTTGGAATATAAATGTTGTAGTGGTATTGCTGGATCAAAGTTTTATAGTCGTTGGGCATTGTTCCAAATTGTTCTTCAGAATGGTTGGACCAGTTCACTGTTCCCCAATACTTCATTAATGTTTATTTCTGATATGTATAAGGTGGTACTCAAAGCTTTTTAATTTGCCTTTCTATAATCCATACTGATTTAGAATATTTTTGTTTTACTTTGATAACCTTGATTTCTTATACAGTTATACAATTGAGTGCCTATATGTAGTCTTCCCTTTCCAAACTGATTCTAAGAAGTGAGGTTCAAGCATTTCTCTCCTCCCATTTACTTCATTTATATGAGAAAATTTGCCTAATTCTAACTCTCCCCTCCCTCTTCATCCAATGCATCTTTCTTTCTCACCCCTACATTCGGTTTTTAAAAAAATCATCCCCAAATAATTAACTCACCTCTATGCCCTCTGTCTATGTAGATTCTTTTTAATTACCCCAATCATGATAAAGTTCTTAGGAGTTACATATATCACCTTTCCATATAGAAATGCAAACATTTTAATTCCATTGAGTCTCTTATGATTATTTGTCCATGTTTACTTTTATATGTTTCTCTTCTGTCTTCTATTAAGATGAGAAATTGTTTATTCATCTTGAGTCATTTAATCAGGAATTCTTGGAAGTCCTCTATTTCATTAAATATCTATTTTTCCCTTAAAGTGCTATACTCAGTTTTATTGGATATATTCTTGATTATAATCCTGGCTCCTTTAACTTACAGATAATTATATTCCTAGCTCTCCATTCCTTTAATGGGGAAGCTTCTAAATCATGTATGTTCTTGATTATAATACCATAATATTTGAATTTTTTTTCTGGCTGCTTATATTTTTTCCTTGACCCAGGAGCTCTGAAGTTTGATTATAACATTTCAGGAAGTTTTTATTTTGGAATTTTTTTCAGGAAGTGATCAGTAGATTCTTCCAATTTCTCTTTTACCTTTTGGTTCAGTTTTCCCTGTAAATTCCTTCAAATGAATCTTCTTTTAATGATCTTAGATTTATTTTTCAATTGTTTTTCAATTAGACATTTGACATTTTCTTCTATTTTCCATGTATTTGACTTAGTTTTATTTTTACTTAAAAGTCTCATGAAGTTATTAGCTTTCACTTTTGAAGTTGTAATTTTGGGGAATTATCTTTTACAATGAACATTTTTATCTCTCTTTTTTCTTTTACCAATTCTGCTTTTATTTTAATACTATTTTTAAATTTTTTTAAAATGGTATATAGCTTAATAGTATTTTAATTACCTGTCAAAAAATCTAAGCATTCATTTTTACAAGATTTTGTATTTCAAATTTCCCCTCTTCTTTAAATGATGGGGAATTTGATGTAGGTTATACATGTGTTATCATGTAAAACATATTTCCAAATTAGTCACAGTTGTGAAAGATGAAACAATCAAAAGGAGAAAAAAATGCAAAAAAGAATGAAGTAAAAAATGTATGTTTTGATCTGCATTCAGAGTCCATCAGTTCTTTATCTGGATATGAATAGTATTTCCCCCTCTGAATCCTTATCTGGGCTCATTGTGTTGCTAAGAAGATTTGATCATTCATAGTTGGTCATGACAAGATGTTACTGCTATTGTGTATAATGTTTACCTGTTTCTGTCTATTTCACTTTGTGTCATATTATATATATTTTTAAAATCTGCCTCTTCACAATTAGTATTCCACACAAAACAGTATTCCATTGCACTCACATACAACAGCTTGTTTAGCCTTTACCCAATTGATGACCATCCCTTCAATTTACAATTTTGCCATTATGAACAATGTCATAAAATGTAAATATTTTTACTAGAGATCATTATTAATCACAAAATATAAATTTTTGATTATATCAAATTAAAAAGCTTCTGTATAAACAAAACTAATGCAGACAAGATTAGAAGGGAAACAATAACCTAGGAAAACATTTTACAAAGGTTCTTATAAAGGTCTAATTTCCAAAACACTTAGAGAATTGACTCTAATTTGTAAGAAATCAAGCCATTCTCCAATTGATAAAGGATATGAGCAGACAATTTTCAGATGAAGAAATTGAAACTATTTCTAGCCATATCAAAAGATGCTCCAAATCATTACTAATGACATAAATGAAAATTAAGACAACTCTGAGATACCACTACACACCTCTGAGAGTAGCTAGGGAGACAGGAAAAGATAATGCTGAATGTTGGAAGGGATGTGGGAAAACTGGGACACTGATACATTGTTCGTATAGTTGTGAATGGATCCAATCATTCTGGAGAGCAATTTGGAACTATGCTCAATATGTTATCAACTGTGCGTTTCTATTGGGCTTATATCCCAAAGAGATCTTAAAGAAGGAAAAGGGACCTGTATGCACAAAAATGTTTGTGGCAGCCCTTTTTTTAGTAGCCAGAAACTGGAAATTGAATGGATGCCCATGAATTGAAGAATGGCTGAATAAACTGTGGTATATGAATGTTATGGAATATTATTGTTCTGTAAAAAATAACCAGCATAACGACTTCAGAAAGGCCTGGAGAGACTTACATGAATTGATACTGAGTGAAATGAGCAGGACCAAGAGATTATTATATATTTCAACAACAATACTATATGATGATCAATTCTGATGAACATGGCTCTCTTCACCAATGAGATGAAACAAATCAATTCCATTTGTTCAATAATGAATAGAACCAGCTACATCCAGTGAAAAAACTCTGTGAAATGAGTGTGAACCACTACATAGAATTCCCAATCCCTCTGTTTTTATCCACTTGCATTTTTTATTTCCTTCTCAGGTTAATTTTACCTTATTTCAAAGTCTGATTCTTCTTGTGCAGCAAATTGTATGGACATGTATACATATATTGCATTTAACATATACTTTAACATATTTAACATGTATTGGTCTACCTGGCATCTGGGGGAGGGGGTGGAGGAAAATAGGGGAAAAATTGGATCAGAAGGTTTTACAAGGATCAGTGCTGAAAAATTACCCATGCATATATCTTGTAAATAAAAAGCTATAATATATATGCCTATATATTATAGCTTTTTATATATGTATATGTATGTATGTATATATATATGTATATGTATGTATATATATATATATATATATATATATATATATATTTGCTCATGTCTAAGTCTTTTCTCCTCTTTAATGACTTTTTAAACATACAGACCAGTAGCTGGATTCTAATACAGTACAGATCTAATAGCTGGATTAAAGGGTATGTACAGTTTGGTTGCCTTTGGGTATATTCTAAATTTCTCTCCAAAGTTTTTGTATCAGGTCACAACTCCAGTTGTGCATTAGTGTCCCAATTTTCCCACATCCTATCCAATATTCATTATTTTTATTTTTATTTCTTTTTTTGGTCATATTAGTTAATCTTATAAGTATGAGATTAGTTCTTTTTCTGGAGGAGGTAACAGTTTTTATCATGAGTATTTAGGAATTTTCTTGGACTACTCTATTAATCAGAGTAGGCAAGTCATTCACAGTTGATTATCATTAAAACACTGTTGTACTGTGCACAATGATCTAATACTTCTTCACTTTGTATCATTTCATACAGGTCTGACCATGTATCACTTTCATTTTTTTCCCAATTTTTTTTCTACCTCTCTTGTATGATTTTTATATATGCTTTCTTTTTTATTTTTATAATAATAACTTTTTTATTTTTCAAAATAAATGTTTTCAACATTCACCCTTGCAAAACTTTGCATTTTATTTTTTCTCTCTCTCTTTCCTTCCCTCTCCCTCCCCTAGATGTCATGTAATCTAATATAGGTTAAACAAGTGCAATTCATCTGAACATATTTCCATATTTATCATTCTACACAAGAAAAATCAGTTAAATGAAAAAAAAAATAAGAAAGAAAAAGAACAAACAAACAAAAAAGCACAAAACCAACCAAAATCCTATGCTGTGATATACTCTCAGTCTCCATAGTCATGACTCTGGATATAGATGGCTTTTTCCATCATAAATCTATTGGAACTACCTTAAATCACATCATTGTTGAAAAGAGCCACATCTACCAGAATTGATCATCACAATCTTCTTGTTGCTGTATACAATGTTCTCTTAGTTCTACTCACTTCACTTAGCATCAGTTTATATAAGTCTTTCCAAGCTTTTCTGAAATCAGCTAGCTCATCATTTCTTATAGAACAATAATATTACATTACATTAATATACCACAACTTATTCAGCTATTCCCTAAATGATGGACCTCCACTCAGTGTCTAATGTCTTACCACTATAAAAAAGGGCTGCTATAAACAGGTTTTCTCTCATATGATTTCAAAGCTCCTTTTTGAGCTCTTCCATGAGTTTTTTTTATTTTTTGGAGGGCTTGAGACCACTTCCCATTTTTCTTTGGGGTTTTGTCCATGGGTATTCTGCCACTGATGTTTTCTCCTGAGTTTATGTCTTGATTTTTCCCGTCACACATCATAACATTCTATGATCATATTCTTTTTTAAAATTATTTTTATTTACATTTTTGGCCTTTAAAAAATTTAAAGTCTGTTCCCAGAATGGAAAGGCACTGCCTCAGGCTTCACATGCCAGGGGCTACAGTCCGTAGCTGTTTAATGAGTGTTGTGCTAATATTGTCCTGAGGCCCACAGAAGACCCTTTTGTCTGCTGCTTTGCTGATGGAGTGGTATGGGTAGATGGGTGGTATTGCTGGAAGGAACAACTCACCTGGGACTGAGCCGATGTGGTGTTTCTGCATTTCTCCACAAGTCTACAAGTTTTTGGTTCTTTCAAAATTGTGATATAATGTGAGAGATGTACTCTGTTCTTTACCCAGGAAGTGCTCTTGCTCCCCTGCAGCTCCTCTTAGTCCTGGAACTGTGAGTAGAGCCCCTGCTTTCTTGTGCTCTATTTATAGGTGCTCCTCTTCAATTTAAAACTGTAACCTAGAACAGTTAAATTACAATAGAGTAGCTAATAAGTACCAGTGCATCCAGTGATAGCAAAGGATCCCCTGTAAACTTTTTCTGACCAGTTACCCAATCCCCTTATTATCTGTGAGTTGAAAGCTCATGAATCTGATGGCAGTGAGGATAGTACTGCTGCTGTCAGTCATCTCAAAAGTTCACTGCTGATGCTCCTGCTTCATTCTTGACTTGTGACCATGCCAGTTCCTAAACTTCTGTGTATCTCCTAAGTTGTCTCAGGCTGGGGAAATTCTCCTTTTTACCTATTGTCAGCTCTACCGCTCCAAAATTTGATTTGAGGCATTATTTTAAACTCGTTCAGAAGGGAATGAACTCTGCCATCTTCAATATTTGTTAATAAAAGGAAAGGCAGGCAGGAGGAAAGAAGAACAGGAGGGAGAAAGGGAAGGGGGGAGAGGGAGAAAGGAAGAAAGGGAAAACAAGAGAAGAAAAAGAAAAACATGGTGAGGAGAAAAAAAATTAATAATCACTGATTTCCACTTACCTTCATTCTCTCAAAATTCATGAAACAAGAAAAAAAATCTGGACATTATGTTTTAAGAAATCATAGGACAAAAATTTAGGACTATTTAAACCAAAGGCAATGTGCAAATTAGAAAAGACACAGGTTATCAACTCTGTGTGTGTGTGTGTGTGTGTGTGTGTGTATGTGTGTGTGTGTTTATAGTGGTGCTAATTTCATTCTTTTTTCCTCTTTTCCATTTAAAAAAGAGTGTTGGTGACAAAGAAAAGAACCATCATAATAGGCTACGATTGAGGGAAAAACAAACATAAAAATCATAACCATGAATGTGAATGGGATGAACTTGCCCATAAAACAGAGCAGGGATGCTGAATGCATAAGAAACAAAATCTAATTATGTTTTTTATCTTATTTCCTCCCTTACCTCATCCCCACAGTCAATAACCTTCCCAAATTGGCTTTCTTTCTGTTATTCATGTCCACTCTTCACCCCTAGTCTGAGTGTCTTTGCATTGGCTATCTTCATTTGCATAGAATGCATTCTCTCCTTATGCCCGCCTTAGAAAGTATCCTTCTTCATTAAATCTGTCACTCAAGCACCATATTCTATCTGAAACTTTTATGTATCAAAGTTCTAGAACCATTCCTCAGAAATTTCCTTGTATTTATCCTTTTTGTGCACATTCATATCTATTAACTTTCTATTTATGGTATTTATAAAGTTGTTAATGTGAATATGTGTATAGTTCAGACCTCCTACCTGGGGACTGTAATATCTTACTTTTTAGTCTTTTCCCTTTCCAATCTATTTTCCATATTTGCCTACATATGTGTGTGTATGTGGGTATACAAATCATCTCTCTATATGTATATACATATGTATATATATGTATATTATGTATATATGTGTGTATATATATAAATATATATATATATATATATACATCAATATGAATAAACAAATCTGATCAGGCCCTACTAAAGCAAAATATTTAATAGTTCCTTACTGCTTTTTAAATGCAATGCACATACACATTCACACATATAGATAGCTAGATAGATGGATAGATTGAAAGATCTTTGCAAGTATCTGACTCATTGCTGATAGTGATTTTCTTTTTCATTATTTGTACTGCTATCTCTAGGGTCTAGTACATTGCCTGTGGAAGGCACTTCAATAAAGGTTTGTTAATTGACTGATTAATTCATATAGAATTAAAATGAGGGGATAAAGTAGAATCTATTATTCCTTAATTTAATCTAAAATAGCAGAAGCAATGATCATGATCTCAGAAAAAGTCACAGAAAAATAGACATGACTCAAAGATGTAAGCAAGATGTGTTTAAAGACAGAAAAGCAAGGGCAGCTAGGTGGTGCAGTAGATAGAACACTAGCTCTGAAGTCAGAATGGACCTGAGTTCATATCTGATCCTGAGACACTTCTTATCTGTGTGATCCTGGACAAGTCACTTAACCCCAGTTGCCTCAAGCAAAAAAAAAAAAAAAAAAAAAAAAAAAAAGAAGAAGACATAACAAAGAAAGTGATAAATTTAAATATTTTTAAATCAAATCAGATAGCATACACATATATAAAGGAAAAAGTAACAAAATGATAGGTCTACAGAGTGAAACAATAATTGCTGAATAAGTGTTGAACATTCCTTTTTAAATGGAAAAGAAGAAAAAAGAATGAAACTAACACCACTATAAACATACACATACACAACATTCATCTAAGAAAAAGATGAATAAGAAAAATTTTAAGGATCTGTATTTCACCTTAGGGGAAAAAACAAACAAACAAACAATTAAACAAAAATTTTGATGATTACTGAACGGGAATTGTTAGTATAAATAATTTCAATTTTACATTACAAAAATTGAACATGAGTTAGGTCATAGTTTATAAAAATAAATAAAAAATAAACATTTATTAAAATAAATAAAAACAAATACTTTAGAGAGTAATAAAGATTTCAATTAAGGAGAATTTAAAGACAGAATTAAGAAGCAAAAGATAATTAAATAGTGAACACAAAGTAAATGTCAAATAACCTTAGAAAGAATGGACTAATAGCTATGAGAATAAGAAATTACTTCTGCTTTCTAAGAGATAAAAGTTGAAAGGTAAAGCATTCAAAGCACTTGGAACAGACAGTATAAGGAAAGAAAAGTGCCAGAGTGCACAAAAGGGAGCAGATTTAAAGAATATTAGAAAAAGGAGAAAGGATTCAATTGTGAAAAGTTTTAAAAGCCAAATAAAGGAATTTGCATTTGATCCTGAAAGGAATAGGAAACCAAGTTAATTGTGTACGTGTGTGTGTGTGCGCGTGTGTGTGTGTCTGTGTATGTGGTGTAACATTGTTACATCAATAATTTAAGAAAAGCACAAAGTTACTAAAGTGATTTTCTTAAATTATTGATAGATTGGAGTGGAGAAAAACTTGAGGCAGGGAGAACAACTAAGAAATTATTTCAGTAGTCTAAGGAATTACTGATGAAGACTTAAACTAGGGTTTTGGATATGTAAGTGGAGAGAAAGATATTTTTAAGAGTTTTTGTAGAGAGAGAAATTACAAAATCCAGTAAGTGATTGGATATGTGGGGTGAGAAAAGGCAATCAAGTATTTCACTGACTGTGTATCTGAGACTTGAAGGATATAGGTGCCATCCACAGTAATAGAGAAGTTTAGAAAGGGAAGATAATTCTTGAAGAAAGATAATGTGCTTTGCTTTTGATATAGTGAGTTAGAAATGCCATCCATTTTGAAATATCCCAAAGGCAGGTGATGATAGGAGACTAGAGAGGGGTGCAGGAGAGGAACTCAGGCTTGATAAGTCATTCTAAGAGTCATCTGCAGAAAGAAGATAATTGAAACCACAAGTGCTGATGAGATAACCAAGTGAGAGAGTAGAGATTAAAAAAAAAGAAGAAGAAGAAAAGAAAAGAAAATGGGACTGAGAACAGTCTTGGTGGACACCCCCAATTAGGGTATGTGATATAGATGATGATCCAGCAAAGAAGACTGAGAAGGAATGCTTAGATAGGACAACTAGAAAGAGCAGTCACAAAAACTCAGAGAGGAGAAAGTAGATAAGATTCAAGAAAAGACTTTTAGATTTAGATATTAAGAGATATTGGTAAAAATTGCAGAGAGCTGTTTCAGTTGAATGATGAATTTGGAAGCCAGATAACAGATAGTTTATAAAACGATTAGAAAAGTGAAAATGGAAGTAATAATTGTAGATGTAGATGGCTGGTTCAAGAAATTTAGCCTTGAAATGAAGAAATTACAGATGCTGCTATCAAGGAGGAGTAAATGGACTATGTGGGGGCTTTTAAATGATAGAAGAGATGTGGGAAGCTTGAGGAGAGAAGAAAATTTTTGGAATTGTTGTGATTAGTGTAGAGAATCAATTAGGGAAAAGTAGTAAAGAAAGAGATTTATAAGTTAGGAGTAGTGGGATAATCAGAAAAGCAATGCCGACTTGGCAGAACTCTAAATTTTTCTAATTATTCTCAAATAATTTGGAATTACATGAGAAAAGTTACTAAACTACAATATTCTTTCAACTAATTATTAGGTATATTCTCAGAAGATATGACAGAAAAAACATTCTTATATGCTTGAAAATATTTATATTTTGTGGTATTAAAAAAAAAAAACTGGAAACAAACACTACTCCTCAAGTGTGAATAGCTTCTCTAAATATAATATATGAACATGATGTAACACTATTATGACCTAAAAGATAAATATGAAGATGTCACAGAAACTTGTCAAAAAATTTGTGAAGGATGAAGAGCAAATTAATGTAACCCAAGAGAACAACATATATAATATGGAAAATCATCAGTTATTAAGCAAGTCTTCCTTGTTATATATTCATTCAATCAATTTTTATCCTTCTAAAAGGATTTTATATTTATCCCCACTCAATTTTTCTAGTTTAATTTGATCTGTTTAGTTTGGGTCATTATTTTAAGCTATAAAAATTTTCTAGGATTCAGATTTTATTATTGAGCATATTGCCAGTGCCTTTCAGCTTTGTGTCATCTGTCAGTTTGCTAAAATGTCTTCCATGTTTTCACATAGATTATTAATAATAATTCCTGCAGGTTGTGATAAATTTAATAGTTAACATTGTGAGATGTGGTACTTGTTTCTATGCTTTTTCTTCAACTTGCCTATTTTCCAAATGTTGGAATAAACCAACATATACAGAATATAGTATCATGATCTTATAGGGATAATTCATTAAAATATATCTCATATTGTCATTCACTGGAGGAAACATCAGGTGACCTCAGATGAGCAGAAACAGAGACAAAAGTGACAAAGAAGAGCTAAACACAAAATCATCATTTTGTTGGATTACACTTCAACTCTATTGCAAACTCATCAATTATTGAGAATGAAGATCTTAACCCATCTCCATTTTCTCATCATGTCTATCACCCATATCTACCATAAATTTTCCACAGGTGTCTACCAAAGAGATTTTATTAAATACTTTGTTATAATATAGGCTACTACATACCCAACATCTCTCTCATGTAGTAAAATTATACCAAAAAAAATGGGAGGGAAAGAATTGAAACAAGGTTGTTCTGGCAATTTTTGTTCTAAACCTTGGATCTTTTACATCACAATTTTTTTCTAAATATTTTCTATCTATCTTATTTACCAGGTACTGATATAGAATTTACTGACCTTTGGGTTTTCAAAATAAATTCTATTTTTCATTTTTTGAAAATCAAAACTTTGGTCTTTCTCTAGTCCCATAGTTCCTATCCTGTTCTTTATAATCTTCAAAGATAATTGACATTTTATGTAATGCTTTATGTCATGTCATGTCATGTCATATTATGTTATGTTATGTCATGTTTTATAATAAGAATAGGGATAGAACTGGATATGTGATTTCATTGACATAGGGAACTTCTCAATTTGTATGTTCTACACTAAAACAACAGGACACTGTCTCTTCAATTTATTGTTTGAGAGAGATCCTTTGAACATTCAAAAAGTTAAGTGACTTTTCCACTTATACATAGCCAACATGTATTAGAGGTGAAAATAAATATAGCAAAATGGATAATCTCTTTGTGAAGAGGTTAGGGATTGTTCAGTCTTTCTAAGATCTACCAAAAGAACGAGGAACAGATTTTCCCCAACACTACTTATTTTCTGAGAAGCCAACTAATTCTCTGTAATGGAATACTATAGTTCTATAAATAAGGATGGAAAGCAACATACAAGTCTTAGAGGTGAAGCAGAGCTTATGTAAAATAAAGTGAGTGGAACAAGGAAAACAAATTATATACTAATAAATAACTGAAAAGTGTGAAAACTCTAAACAATATAATGATGCATCATGATTTCAGATACCTCTGATCTCCTCTCCAAAGTTATTCCTCTATCCATATTATACCATTGAGGTCTTCCTCCTCTTTCTCCTCTATCTGGTTTAATCACTTTAAACTAGTGAGTCACTCTTCAAAGAGATTTTTTACATCCCAATTCACTAAAGCCCTTTATTACTATCCTTTCCCTGAAATATTATTCTTTTATTGCCATCACCATCGACATCTCCAAAGTCTTCATAGTCCAAGAGTCTTTCATGTTCATAGACAACACGGTCATAGTCATTACCATATCCACTTTTGGACATGGCCAATGTCTTTTACTTAACTGGCCATTTTTTTTTAATTTTTAAAGTTTTGTAATTCTTTTTTTTTCTTTAAAATTTGGGAAGTGGTAAGGAGAACATGAGATAAAAGGTTGCTAATTTAAAAATAAAATAAAATTGGAAAAAACAAAATATTCAGGATTTTTAGGATAATGATTAAACCAATGGTGATGAGTAACAATTTCTGTCAAATTTATTTATGTAACATTAAAATAGCTACATCATTTTGGGGTTCATCTTCAAAGTGTTTCTTGAAAGAAGAGACTGATTGTTTTTTAAATTTTATACTCTCAGTGCCTAATGTAGTACCTTGCAACTCTTAGATGCTTAATAAATGGGTGCTACTAATAGAGCACGCACAACTATTCCTTCTCTTGGCTTCCTGTTGGCTATATCTAAGTGTTTTGTGGGTCAGAATCCCTTTTTTAAACCACAGTAAGCCCCCAGTGGTGTATTTCAGTATGATCGGAACTATAGAATATACTTAGTAAGTTAAAAAATTAATTAAAGAACAAATGTAAAATATTATTAGACCATTCCTTCAGGAAACCACGAGCTCAAAATTCTACTAATAACACAGACAGAGGTACATCATGAAACGTCATAGAAATTTTATGCAGAAAATTTATACGTGGGAACCTCCTATGGCCAAAGCAACTAAACAAAAGGTTTTCCTATGTAGGAATATAATATGACCAGGACACATTCATGGAGAGGCCTTTGATGCCTCTGATGTTGCAAGGTTGCTGATGTATTTTACTGCTGACCGCCTTTTGCTCTCTTTTAGATTCAATCTTTTGTAGACTGTTCTCTACAACTCTTTGCTCCAGCTGGTCCTCAAACCCCAGCTGTTTTCAGTATAATACTGAAATATGTCTTCTCAGGGTGATGTGGTTATAGCTCCTTGACACATATTACTATCCAGGAAAACTGGTCTTGTTGGTTTTCGCATATATTTGTGGGTTAGGATTTTACAGACTTTTGGGGAGAATGTTTTGTACAAACTATATCACTATGATAAATACTAGTTTCTAGAAGCTAAACAATTCTTTCTGGCTAATTTATATCAAATGATAAACAGAAGAGGAAAAACACTTATGGGAGCTCATAAGCTATAGTACTAGACAAATACTCCACAATCTTCCAGACCTACTCTAGAGCCCTAGGTAGGTAAATTAATAGCCTTGGTTTGGGGACAACCCAAATCTATAGCCTGTGCTTCATATAAACATATACCACACACATATACATATACATGTATATAAATGAAGCTGATTGTATTGAGCCTGTGCACACACAACACACACATGTGCATGAACTCACATGTATAAACAAATGATTGTATGCACATACATGTACATGTGTATATAAACACAAATGTTGTATGTATATCTGTGTATATACACATATACATGTACACATGCACACATATAGTCAGATTATATTCTGGCTATATATGTTATATTTTCAGTATAGATATATATTATATATGTTTGTGTGTATATATATATATATTCACATATATATGTATATATATATGTGTATATATATATATATATATATATATATATATATATATGTATATATTCAGTTTAAATGACAAACTATCTTTGTAGTCATCTGAAATTCAGTCCTTTAATCTTCTGGAAGTTTTGTGATTAATACTCATTTTCTTTTTTTTTTAATTTTTTATTAATTTTTATAATTATAACATTTTCTTTGACAGTACATATTCATAGGTAATTTTTTTTTACAACATTATCCCTTGTACTCCCTTCTGTTCCAAATTTTTCCCCTCCTTCCCTCTACCCCCTCCCCTAGATGGCAGGCATTCCCATACAATACTCATTTTCTTAACAAAGATGCTTATAGGTCTCTTTAGCTGGTATTTAAGACCAATTGTTATAATTTTTTCTTCAGCACTCAAAGCTAGAGGCTCCAAGAATCCTTGATCAGTATTCTTAGAAGGAGCTTTCTTTTTCTTAGCCAATCTGTGCCAGGAAGTATGGGGTAGTTAGGTGGTGCAATGGTTAGAGCACAAGGCTTGGAATCAGAATACTCATTTTCATGAGTTCAAAGCCAGTCTCTGATACTTGCTAGCCATGTGAACCTGGTCAAGTTACTTAACTCTGTTTGCCTCAGTTTCCTCATCTGTAAAGTAAGAAGGAAATGGCAAGCCACTTTAGTGTGTTGTCCAATGAAATGAAAAAAAAAAATGAAAATGAAGATGAAATGAAACAACACAATAACCAGGAAGAATAAAAGCACTGTTATCTAACCTTTAACCTTATCTTGGAATTCTTATAAACATTTTTCTTTTTATTGATTAATTTCTATGCTTATAAACTATTCTTGACTCTCACTTCTAAATTCTAAGCCAAAATGTACAGCCAAGGATCTCTGAACTTCGCTATCACCTAATTTATTATCAGAAATTCATTTTAAGATTTATTCAATTCCCTAGGAAAAGTAAATTTCCCCAAGGCTCCATTTCCTCAAACAGAAAAGGGATTGAGACATAATTTGTTAAGAAAGCAGTTTTAAACTTTTTTCCAGATTTAATGACAATTTATGTTTCTCTTCCTGACATTAGAATTAGTTCAATAATATGACTAATGCTAGCCTCGGGTCTTATCACACAACAGTACAGATTCTCACATTTCTACCCACATTTGTAAATGCTTTCGAAACTCTAAACTTATATGACATTTTATTGACATCCTTTGGCAGAAGATCCAGTGCCAACCAATTGGATTCTCAAAGTCATGTCTAAGTAAGATTTCATAATTACTATCATCATTGACCTCTCTAATTTAAGGTGCACTTGTATTTCAAAAATATCACATTTCCCACCAGGAAATTGAGCACAATTTAAACTTTCTCATCTTAAGATCTCTAATGTAGGCTCACTTAAATAATTAACCTTGGAAAAGAAAATGAATCTATCAACAGACCAGTACTTCATATACAATATAGCATGTTCATTGAGTATACTTATTCTCATGTTTATATTTGTTTCTGTCTTAAGGAAGACCATAAGACTGTGTCCAATTTTAAGAACTTTAGTCATTGATGGAAAACAGGCTGGTCATAAGGACCTGAAAGAGAACAAAGGAAAAGGGGGTGTTGGAAAGAATCTGCCCCCCCCATCCCCAGCAGAAAGAGAACAATCCAACTCATCACAGGAAAGGTGAGCATGGGAGCTGAATTCCATACATTGTAGCTGACATCTGAAAATTCCACCATGAAATACCGACAGGAAACAACAGAGGAATGGGAGCAGGACGCTCCAGTCCAAGAACTAACGAGCTTTTGTCAGCTGGAAAAAAGAAATCCGACAGAGGTAGCCTGGCTTGTAGCTCCCCAAGATGCTTCCTGGAGGAAGGCAGCTGACTTTTTATCAGATGTGTCACTCGGTGAAATAATTGCTGGCAATAATGGTGGAATAGCAGCCTACTCAGAGCACAATTTATCTGTGTCTGTTCTATCTTTCAACTTCAAAGCTCCCACTGCCTCACAGATCACATCCAAATGACACCCTTGTCGTTAATGACAGTGGTCTAATGCAATACAGAGAAGTCAAATGATTTCTAGGGCGAGGGGGGAAAACTCTCATAGAGAAACAAGGCATGTGCAGGGGTCTGGCACAAGCATTTTGATGCATAGGTGGGAGAAAGGGAGATAGGGATGACTTGCAGATTTATTCATATTTAGGCAAAGCTGACATTTGAGGAAATTGAATAAATCTAATAAGAGATTAAAGTGAGTAACCATCTCTCTGGCTTTGCCAGATGGGAGACACCATGCAGAATGCCAACTTGGTTATTTGTACAAGAGTATTTTCTTTCAGATGGGAGGAGTCATACAAGCATCACTGCAGAACAGATTTCAAGCTGGGAAGGAGATTAAGCAGTCCAACCCTCTTATTTTATGGATGGGGAAGCTGGGGCACAGAGAGGGCAGCTAGTGGGCATTTGAGACCAGATTTGGATTTAGGTCTTTCCAAGATTCCAAAATCACTGGTCTATCCCATAATGGTGCTTTCTGAGAAATATCAGGGATCATTTGTTACTAGAAATAACCATTTGCTTCATGTTAGAAGTGGAAGTCTTGGATCCAATGAGAAAGAGGTTTCTACACTCATCAACAAAGAAGTTTCTACAAGTAGCCATGTATCTGTCACATTTCATAGCAAAGAAAAGTAATGTGTTCAATTTTAAGAGGTCACCACGATCGTTATCATGTAGTGATATTTCTTCCACCCATGGATGTGGGCTGGGTAGTTCATAGAATGTACTTGAAAGACAAGAGTCTCCATTTCCTGAAGTTACTGAGGAAGTCAGCCATGGGCAAATCCCCTCAAACTCTTAGCACTGAACCATCCCAAATCCCAGACAACAATCTAATGCTGGAAGCAGCAAGTCCACCTGCCTCTCTTAGTCTAAATAAAAACAGGAAGATGTTTACTTGGGATAGTGAAGTGTACTTGGCAAGGATGGAAGAATGGAATATTGGCAAACCTCTCCACTAAAGACCTGTAAGGAAGCACTACCACCTGGCACACGGCCCTTCTTCAATGTCATAGTGCAATTCTAGCAGCTAAATGTCTCTGAAAGTGGCCCTTGACCCAAGTATGAGCCAACTTTTGGACTGTCCATCAAGCATACATACATAATGATATTTTGAGGAGAACTCACCTTCCAGGATTATTGGCAAAATTTTCCTGAAGAGATAAGTATCCATCATTGGCAAAGATTTTTTGACCAGACGGGGTTCACCAGGAGATTATTCCATAAATCTCTATCTCCCCTTGCCAAAAGAAGAAGATATTCTCTAAGTTAGGGCAAGACTATTCCCAAGGTTTTTTTTTCCCTCCAAGGGACCCAAAAATGCCTCTTTCTCTTCCCAAGACACCATAGTCTTAAGTCAAATGTGTCCTAGAGTCCAGAAGCCAAGAAAAAAAAATCTGAAAGTATATCACTGAGGTCATATTAGCTTTGATTTAAGATCTTTTGACATATGACAATGGGGCTCTGCCATCACTTCACACCTGCCACAGTGCCAATCAGATGAAAAGAAAAAAAAAAAACAAAACAATTTTGATGTCAATCAACCAATCCTCAGGGAGGTTGTAACCCGTTAAGATGTATTACCCTTTGCCCACTGTGACTTTCTGGCTCTGAATTTAAAGGGCATATGCCAGAAATAATTAAAGGATAATCTTTATTGTATTCGCATAAAAATGAAGGCAGTTAGCCCAGCCACATTCATATTGTTGGGTTAAGAAGGATGGGGAGCTGTTTTCTTGGAGTGCCACAGTTCCCATTTCTATTAATCACATGTATTGGTTGGAAGGTGAGATCCATTTGCTATCCCCCCTACAAATATTTAGAACAACAGCGCTTACTATTACACCTGTATGAATGTCCTGCCACAAGTGTTAACAGTACCAGTATAGCATGCTGACTAATTTGCAATGCCCTCAGCACCAGTTGGCAAAGGAGATGGATTTTTCGGGAAACAAAGGATCCAAAATGCCATTGTGGAGAAGAAGCAATATACAGAACATAGGCTCTGCCCTTACACATTTTTAGTGGTTACAAGAAATGTCTCTCCCTCTTTGAGTTACAGCCTACCCAGGCATTCCACTGAATCACCTTATCTTTCTCAGTAACTACTCTGTTGTGCCTTACTCAGGGGCATTCATCTGAATGACACCAACCTCAAAATCTGAATTCCGAGCCTAAATCTTGAGCTCTGTGGCATTTTTCTTTATGTTCCAGATTTCAGAAAGACCACGGAAAAGGAAAGGATCGCTGCTGAGCACACTTGTTCACAACTCATCTCGACCAACGCAACATCCTGTCCTTAGAATGACCTTAAAGTGAGCATGCTAAAGGGAATAGCTCCCACAATGAGAATAGCTGTGGAGTAAATAAAACAACAGAGAGGCAGGCAGGGGCCATATAGTCCAGACAGAAGTAGAATAAAACAAATTCATTATACTGTAAATTGCTTGCTCTATATTGCACTCTATTACCTGGAGCACGGAAGAATTGTCGGGGAGCTGGAAGCCCCATTGTTGTCAGACCTATACAGATCACACTAGGATGGGCAAGGCTCCAAAGAGCCAGATTTAGTTTATCCATGGTCCTAGGGGGAGAGAAAGGATGAAAAAAAAGAGTCTGCAAGCTCTAAGAAATCTTAAGTTTCCTTTCAGCCCATTCAAACACTTACCTTGATCCAAAGCAGGTTTATTCTTTTCTTCTTTCTCTCAAATGTTTTCTTTGTGAGAAGGGCACATTCTCCCCTCTTCTGATCCTTCCCAATTCTGAACTCTTGGAGAACAGTTCCAATCATGTGCTCAACATTCCAGTGATCTGTAATATTTTCATTTATGTTCACTTTATCTCTTAACCAGTCAGATGCACAACTTACACTTCTTTTAAAATCTTAATGTTACTTTTTATCACAAAGTACTTTCAGCTTTTGAGAAATTGACACATATTCTACACATCTCATTTGAGCTTCATAAAAACTTTTAAAAATGAGCAAGATTTTCTAATTTGAAAACTAGCAACCCAGAGAACCTTGAGACTTTGGGCTCACCCTTTCTCAGCTTGAATTTCATTATCTGAGGTTTTTTGATTATTAATCAGTCCCTGAGTAAAAGAGAAATGCTTAAAGGATAGCAAATATAAACACTAGGACAGATCATTGACAGCTTAGATTCCCATTTATTTTGTATTTAATCTTCTTTCTTTTCAATGAACAGTTTCTCTTTCCCATTTACACTGCTGAAAAGAAAAATAATGTCTTTGTTAAAATATATATATATACACACAAACATATCTTTATCTATCTATCTATATATGTATTATTATCTATCTCTATATCTACAAATGGATATAGAAATAATAATAGAATAAATAGGTATAGACATAGATAAAAACTAATTCCCATATGGTGGTTGTTCTATCATTTTCAGTTTTGTCCAACTCTTTATGAACCCATTTGGGATTTTTCTTGGCAAACATACTGGAGTGTTTGCCATTTTCTTCTCCAGTTTATTTTACATATTAGGAAACTGAGGCAAACAGGGTTAAATGACTTTTCTAAGTTCACATAAGCAGTCACTGTCTGAGGCCAGAATGAATCCAAGAAGATAAGTGTTCCTGACTCCAAACCTGATGCTCTGTGCACTGTGGAGCCGCTTAGCTGCCTCCAATGTCTCTATTGGACGTGTGCAAACATATGTATGTCTCAATATGCACCCTCAGTCCATCATTTCTCTAGCAGGAGATTGGTCGCATGTTTAATGATGAAGTGTCTGGAATCACTATATGGATCAGAGTTCTGGATCTATGTTTCTTTACATATAAGTTAAGAAATAATTGGACTAGATTATTGAATTAGACAAATATTATTTATTGAATCCCCTACTATGTTGCAAGGCCCTGTTTTGGGGGGATATAAAGATCAAAAAACACAGTTCTTGTCTTTCAGAAACTTGTAGTTTATATATTTATAGTCATATAAATACAAGAGCATTTTGCAGTTTAATTTGTGAAAAGAGCAAAACAAAGATATAGAATAATTATTCTTTTTGTTCCTTAAAGCTTTTTAT
The DNA here is from genome assembly GCF_048593235.1 of Sminthopsis crassicaudata. Classification (NCBI taxonomy): domain Eukaryota; kingdom Metazoa; phylum Chordata; class Mammalia; order Dasyuromorphia; family Dasyuridae; genus Sminthopsis; species Sminthopsis crassicaudata. The sequence goes on from NC_133618.1 coordinate 652,976,856, forward strand.
TTTCAAAATGTATACATAGTTTTCAACATTTACACTTGCAAAACCTTGTGTTCTAAATTTTTCCCCTCCCTTGCCCCCACCCATTCTCTTAGATGGCAAGCAATCCAATATATGTTAAACCTGCAATCCTAGAAGAATTATTCTAAAAAAATATGACAAGAAAGTTTATTTGGTGCAAAAAAAGTTTTCTGGAAGAAGTGGCTTTTGTATTGAATAAGCACTGAAATTATGGGCAGCTAGGTGGTAAATACCAAAATTGGGCTCAAGAAAGACCTGAATTTAAATTCTTTGTCATATACTTCTTATCTATTTGACCTTAGGCAAATCAATCTTAATTCTAGTTTCATTCTGTTTTGCTTTTAAAATGAGAATATTATAGGCCCTATCTTACAAAGCTGTGGGGATCAAATGAGATAAGGTATATAAAGTGCTATATAAACCATAAAGCACTATATAAGTAACACAAAATTACTCTCATTAAGAGAAGTATAAAGGTCTAAAATTTTTTGCTATCTGGTATTTCCAATCTCCTCAACTCACAAGAAAAATATAAGACTAAAATGAGACAGAAGAAAAGTTCCAAAGTCACAGTTCTGAGAGATTATTATGTGCTGTTCATTAATCATGTCTTCTTGAGTCCCACTAGGATACTCCATACAGATTCCCAACACTGCAGCTCAAGCAGAGGAGATGGCTGCAATCCTCCTGCTGCAAGGGATACCTAGGGACTCTTGGCTTTGCCATTTGAAAGAAAGCAGAAGCTTCCAAAGTGATAAATGGAAAGAGCTGAAAGTTGCACTAAAGAATAGACCAGATCAAAAGGCAACTAAGTCTCTTGGGACCCTTGATCACTTGTGGCACACAAGACTTATTTAGGCTAGTCTACCTTACCACAAAATGCCACAAGGAGAAGACAGTGAATTTGATGGAGCAGGTAAGATAAAATGCAAAAAGTAGATACTGAAAGTACACAGATTAGCACAGCAAGGTGTGGAGAGAGAAGGGCTTTGGCCAATTTGGGAGAGATTGGTTTGAAAACATGAGTGCATACAGCCCATTCCAGGTGGTCAAGAAAGACCTCTACCATTGAAATGGCAGTCTCCACAGTAAGCTTGGTGGACCTTGAAAACAGTACTCTTTGGGTAAATCACTGACATTGTCTAGCTGCAGCTTCCTCTCAGGTATAAAAGGATCAATAATTTCTACCTGACGTGGACTTAGGAAGAAGATATTGTCTACCTTCAGAGAAAAAGGGGACAAACAAGTATTGTATGGTTTTACATAGATGCCTATGAATATATCTGTTTCTCTCTTTGTATATGTGTATATATCTATACATAATATATATCATAAATGTATATATACATAAATATGTGTATGATTATAGATAGCTATGTATATATATGCATATCTATATTCATGTATATGTATTTGTATGTGTGTATATATTTATATGTATACATATTATAGATAGGTAGATAGATTGTATAAATAAATATATCCATACTTAATTGTAGCCTTCTTGGGGGAAGCAGGAGGAGGAAATAGGAAAAATAGAATCAAGTAAAAAATGCACAACAGAGAACAGAAGAAAACATATAAGGAGTAGTATTCATTTCATAGGCTTTCTTGAAATGGAAACTTAATGCTTTGTATCTTGAATTTTCTCATGTTCTGCTGTACACATGGCAATTTTTTCTTTTATATTTTGTATTTAAGTTTTAAATATATTATATTATTATTAATTATTATTAAAAATACCTACCTGAGGGGCACTGTGAATAAAGTTAGCCTCAGAATCTAGAAAAGCTTGGAAAACAAGAAAAGGCATATAATCTCTGACAGACACTGATTAGATGACTCTGGATTAGTCAACTAACTTCTCAAAACCTTCAGGCAACTTTCTAAGTTTTTAACTTAAAATTTTAAAATATGTTGATAACTTTATTTCAAAACTATCACTTTCCTTTCTTGTCCTGTGTATTTTATTTTATACATTTCATTGTCAGAAGGAGTCTCAAGGTCTGTATAAAAAAATTAAGATAAACATATTGAATAGATAAGAATGTTTACTTGCTTGTTTATTCCCAGTGTTTAGCCTCTAGTAGGTACTTAATAAAATGCTGGTTAATTAATTGATCAAATCTAAATGAGAGCTAGCAGCAGTGGGGTCCAGCAGCTCACTGGCCAATTTTCCTATCTTCCTGACTACTTCCTGTGACTCTGGGCAGTGTACACATCCTTTCATTGGGTAATATTATATATTACCTAGTTTGGTGAGGCCTTATAAACTGGGGGTCTGCTTGGCTAGAGAAGGGAAGGGAGGGTTATGGAGAAGAGCTCAGTGGCAGAGGTCAGCCCCAGCCATAAATTTTATGAAAGGTTTGCTGGGAAACCACATTAAGAAGGCCCAGCAGTCCATACATCAGCATGGCGGGGCTGCGGTTCTCGGCCTCCATAGCTGAATGATTTGTAACGTACTTGCATTTTCATGGCTATCATTTCGAGCCTTGTCACTTGTTTGTGTGGCAGATACTTGAGCTGCTTCAAAATCACCTGGCTGTCCTGCTATTAAATCCCCCTCCCTTTTTTCCCCCAAATATGCTCCCATCCTCCAGTGTGCCCTGAGAAATGTATTGGTGGGGGGAGTGTGGGGGAGAATGACTGAAGATACTTGAGTGATGCTCTTGGACACTGCTTATGTCTGCATTTGCCTTCCTGCTGCTGAGCAGGTCTGGGGAAGAGCCAGTCTCAATCTTGGCTCAAGAGGAGGATCATATCCCAGTCCATATGCACACTACACTACCTCTGCCTTATTCCTGTGATCACTTTATATTTCAGGATGGAAACGTGAGGAAAAACCTCAATTGCCATTTCTTTTGTATCTCATGCCCCAGAGAACACATAGGAGAAGAGACTGGGGAAAAAAGTCTTAGAATAGCATCTTTAAAAAAAATTTAAACATATTTTAACATAGAAGGCATCATGGTACAGTGATGGGACCACCGAGGACTTGTGTCCAGATTCCTCCCCTTTAATACTTATTATCTCTGTTTATTTTTCCCTTTGGGAGCATCACTTTTAAAAATAGTCTTTTATTTTCCCCAGTTACATGTCAAAACAATTTTTAAAATTTGTTTTTAAAACTTTGAGTTCCAGATTCTCTTCCTTCCTCCCTCTCCAAACCCCTCATTAGGAAAAGGCAAACAATTTGATGCAGGTTATTCATGTGTAGTCATGAAAAACATTTTCATAATAATCATGTTTTAAAAGAAAACAGACAAATATATTTTTTTCTTGAGGCAATTGGGGTAAAGTGACTTGCCCAGGTCACATAGCTAGGAAGTGTTAAATGTCTTGAGGCCAGATGTGAACCTAGGTCCTCCTGACTTCAGGACTGGTGCTCTATTCACTGTACTACCTAACTACCACCAAAAAAAGAATTTTTTTAAAGTGTATTTCAATCTCTATTCAGACACCATCAGTCTTACTCTGGTTGGATAGCATTTTTCATCATCAGGCCTTCAGAATTGTCTTGGATCATTATATTGCTGTATCCCTATGGAATTAGACAAAGCAAAACTCAATATTTCTTGGTCTCGTCTGTTTCTCATCTGTTAAAGGAGACACTAGGCTACCTCTGATCTGCCCTTTGAATTTAGACTTTTTTTTTTCACAAGCAAGTTAAAGATTTTTGAATATTTGTCTTCTGATCTGAAAAATGGGGCTAATAATGCCTATTTAATCTTATGAGAATTTTATGAATATAATTTAATTAAGAAAATGTAAGGGACAGCTAGGTGATGCAGTGGATAGAGCACCAGCCCTGAAGTCAGGAGGACCTGATTTTAAATCTTGCCTCAGACACTTAACACTTCCTAGCAGCGTGGCCCTGGGCAAGTCACTTAATCCCAATGACTCCAGCAAAAGGGGAAAAAAAAGAGAGAAAATGTAAGTAAAGGGATTTCTAAGCTTTAATTTTATTAAATTAATTCCTTACTGTTGCTATTGGGCTTAGATTTAATTATCTAAGATAGGGTTTCTTAAGTTTTTTTTTTTTTTTTTTTTTTTTTTTTTTTTTTTGCATCATGTAAGCCTTTGGTGGTCTGCTGAAGCCCACAGACTTTCTTTTTAGAATAAGGTTTCCAAAGGTATAAAAGAAAATAAATGAAATTACAAAGGATATAAGTTATAATTAAATAGTTATCAAGATATATATTTTTAAGTTTATAAACCCCAGAAGGAGAACTCTTGATTTATGGACTGGTAAGTCAATCTACAAGGATTTAATGAATCCCAAAGTGAGAACAAATACCAAATATAAGAATAGAAATTATCTGTCAAAACCAAATAAAAATATAAAAGCTTTCTTGTTTTGTATTCTAAAGAGAAATACAAAAAAGAATCTTATATCCACAAGGGAACTTTCTGATCACCCCACTGTTTTCATTTTATAGATGAGGAAGTTGGGACCCAGAAAAAGAAAATGAACTGCCTTTGAATAAGTTAGTGGACAGTTTCTTCACCCCCAAGTTTAGTGATATACAGTTGGTCTATATAAAGAAACTATCTGTTGTTTTCTATTAATTTATGCCAGAAACAAATTTAGAAGGCACTTTTTCAGAACATTCTTATGATAAGGGCATTAAATTTGTAATATGTGGACCTACATTTAAATCCTTATTCTTAGTTAAATCTATAAGACTTTTTGCAAATCATTGCTGTTCTCTAAATCTTCACCCCATCTGAAAAATGGGAGGATTAAAAAAGACAGAACATTCTTGAAATGGAATATCATTACACATAAGAAATAACTGTAAAGAATTCAGAAAAGTAGGAGAATAATTAAATGAACTGATGCAGAACAAAGAAAACAATTTGCACCAAAACTATCACAAATGGAAATTGGAAAACAAACAAAAACTCTGAAGTAAGTATTCTATAATGGTACTAACAAGGAGTTAGATCCTGGAGAAATTTTGTTTTATCAGAAGTTAAGAACTTCCTTCAGTTCTTTAAAGAGAAAAGGGTTTATTGATATGGAATATTTAATTTTTGTTAATTTTTTTTCTTTTAAAAATTATTTGTAAAATAAAGTCTTTGTTACAAGAAATAATTTGTGGATAGAGGAGAGGGAAGATAACATTTGGAAATGAAGGTGATAAAAGATAAAAATATATGGGCATATGTATATATATATATATATGTAGACATATATAGACATGTCTGTATACACAGATGCATATAAACATATAATATATAGATGTATATACACATACACATGTATGGATATTTAAATAAGGTGGCTGAATTGGATAATCTAGCTCTAACTCCATGTCCATGGGATCCCAAATGGATAGTGCAAGAAATATTATTTCCATTTTATAGATGGGAAAACTGATACCCAAAGGATTAAGGGATTAATCTATGATAAAGGTGTCAATAACCAAAGAAAAAAGCAAATCTTAAGACTCTAAGGGCAGAGTACATATTTCTATAATTCACTGAATCACTGCCCACTCTTGAACCACCTGGAAGGCACTTCTGGAACTTCCATCAGGAACCAATAATTAGTTCTTGTTCTTATGCAATTACATCTGAGAATATTCAAGGACCAGGCCAACAAAAGGTTTTCAGGCCGTTAACTCTTGGACAATTTTAGTAGAACTCCATTTGTTTGGTTTCTAAGCATTGGATTGTACACAGTGTTTAGACTGTGTATTGACTGATTTGAAAAGCAACAACAAAAAAAAAAAAAAAAAAAAAAACATGAAGATCTACACAATATTTCCTATTGAATCCGTATGTCTTCTGAGAAAGAAGATGAAGAATCTCTCCTCATGGATTGTTGTTATTCTTAAAAGTTATTCTTTCTTGCAAATAGTTCAAACTTGGCTGATTTATTCATTGGCATTTTGGAACTGACTCATAAACAATTGGGGGGAAAATCCCACTCAAGTCCATTGAGACCAACTGCATCTATCCACTATATTTGGTACTCAATATGGTTTCCCGTCAAAATTGTTATTTGGATTGATATCTCACCATGGAAACTTCACCAACATATATTAGCACAAAGAAAATAAATATCATCTCTGGGTAGCTTCAAAATGACTTTTAAAAAATCATTCTGCCATTGTAAAGCAAAAAAAAAAAAAAAAATTCCTCTCCACAAGAAATTTTCAGCTGTATTCTGGGTTCCTGGTGGCACTTTAAAAAAAAAGCAAAATTTGTAATTTTAATGTCTTCCCATTAAGTCTTTGAGGTGGTTCTATTAACAAATAAATTATATATAAGATAAGAAATCTCCTTTGATGCAAGGCTTACATTGCCCAGATCAACTGAACACAAATGCTCAATAATAGTTATAATAATACTTAGTATTTGTATATTGACTTAAGGTTTGTAAAACATTTTACAAATTGAATCTCTTTTGAGCCTCATAATAACTTTGGGAGGGGGTGTTATTATTAGATCCATTTTAAGAAAGATTGTCCAGGGTCACATAGCAAGTGTCTGAGATAAGATTCAAATACAGGTCATCCTATCTCCACATCTATCATATTACCTACCTGGAGTTGGAAATTCAAAACATTAAAGTGTCTCTGCTTTACTGAATGTCCCCTTCTTCTCTGCTTTCCCAGCAAGCCTTCCTCTTTCAGTCCTCACACAACCAACTACACTATGATTTGTACAGGTACTTTTCAGCATATCACCACACTGTAATCAATAGCTGTACTGCACATATGAAGTTATATCTTACAGGATGTCGATATTAGCCTTTCTAGTGAGCATCTTTCATGATTTATCCATCAATAGCACTATTGAACATGTTTTATATGCAGCATGCACTTATTTTACCAGGCAGGAAAAATGACATTTCAGAGGCAGCCAGCTTTAGTCTGGACAATCTTCCTTCTGGAATTGGAAAGATTTCTTCCTGGGCACCATTTGCACAGAATTGTGCATGTTCTTTGGTTATTTAACATAAACATCTAAGATATCCTCAAAGCTCCTAATTCAGTCCTAGTCATAGAGTAGACATTGAATGAATTTGATCTGACTGACAAGTTATTGTTCCAAAGGATCCTTAATTTTCACCTGCAGATCACATATTCTATTTCTTACCTCTAAACAAAATTATTTTCATTTAATCTTATAAATGATCCACTTGTGCAAGATGAATAAAATTTTATGTTATCTAGTTTTATGATTTTAGATTTCATTAATTTTTGTCAATGGAGGAAGGACTTGATTGAAAATATCAGTGAAGAAACTTTTTATTGTTCTTGCTATTGTCATTTTTCCTTTGGAAGATTTCCTAAAAGCATCTCAGACTATTTCTTTGCCATGACTTACCATCATATCCAAAGGACAATGAAGAAGCTCATGTTAGGCACAAGCAAGGTTAAAACAATGAAAAGCTAAAACAATAAAAAAAGAAAGCAATTATTTTTGAAACAATTGTAGATTGATTGGAATATTGAAGTAATAATAATAATAATAACAATAATAATAATAATAAATAGTTATCATTTCTATCAGAGCAGATAGGTGGATAGAGGGAGATTTGGAGTCAGGGAAGGCTGAATTCAAATCCAGACTTAGACACTTACTAGCTGTATGACCCTGGGTAAGTCACTTTACTCTGCCTCAGTTTGCCTCAGAATAGAATGAGCTGGAGAAGGAAATGGCAAAACACTCCAGTATTTTTACTAACAAAACCCAAAATGGCATCATGGAGAGTTGGACATAATTGAAAATAACTAAAAACATAAAAATGAAATTATATTATGTTTTAAAGTTGACAAAATATTTTACACATGATTATAAAGTAGGTGATATCATTAACCCCATTTTACAGGTGAAAAAATGAGACTGAGAGAGTTTAAATAACTTGTTCAGGATTAATCAATTGACAAATGATTATTAGGTAGCTACTATGTGCTACACACTATCCTTAAGCACTGGGGCTACAAAAAAAGGAAAAAGCAATCTTTATTCTCAAGGAGTTTACATTCTAATAGGAGAGACACACATATGTGTAAATATATATATATATATATATATATATATATCATTACATATATGCATATATATATATATATATGTCTTTCTTTCTTCCTTTATCCTCTTCCCCCCTCTCTCTTTCTCTGTGTCTCTCTCTGAATGTCTCTCTCTGTCTCTGTTTCCCTCTCCCTTTCCCTGCTTCTTCTCTCTGTCTCTGCCTGTCTCTCTCTTCTATTCCTTCTCTGTCTCTGTCTCCTCTGTCTTCCTCTCCCTGTTTCTCTTTTCCCTCTCCCTTCCTCCTTCCCCCCCTCTCTCCCTTTCTCATACACACACACACACACACACACACACACACACACACACACACACAGAGAGAGAGAGAGAGAGAGAGAGAGAGAGAGAGAGCATTAGAGAGAATGTCTATATGTATATCTCTACCTAACTTTTAATGTATGTATTTTAATTTGCTAGCTCTAATTCCAAACAAAAGAGAGGGTCCTCCATGAATTCCTTTGGCCATCTCTTCCATGCCAAATAGGAATGAGATGAGGTGATTTAGTGGAAAGAGCACTGAATTTAGACTCAGAAAACATTAATCAAAATCTCAGCTCTTCGATTTATTACTTTATTATTTCTTTGAGGAAATCATTTCTCTTTGGCCTCAGTTTCCTAATCTGAGGATTAGCAAAATGGGATAGATGCCCTGTAAAGTATCTTCTAGCTCTAAACTATCTCCAATCATCCTGATCTCTATCTGGCCACTGGACCCTGAGAACTCTGGAGGGGAAAATGTGCCCAACCCTCCCTCACTGAAATCCAGCTCACTTGCATGTCATGGCATGGCCTCCCTGAAGTCATGGTCCCCTTTGAGAACAAAGGACAACTAGCATTGACCCCTGTGATGGAGCCCAGTGCCCCGATTTTATAGCTATAGAATCAGACCACAGAACTGAAGAGAGCTGCCCAAAGTCACACTGCTGTGGAGGAGTAATAGTCATAGGACCAGAACTGGGATTCAAAGCCACAGAAGGTGTCCTTGGGGAGCACAGGATCAGATCAAGGAAGTGGATGCTCTCAGGCACTCATTACTCCTAAGGGAATGCGGATGGGGCTACTCTTCTCATTCCAGGACTCCCTGTGAACACAGACACCATGGTTCAGAGCACACTCTGCCTTGGTCAGTGCTGGAGACCAGCTCAAATTCCCCAGCCTTCTTGTTTTCAATATGCCTTATCAGTGGCAAAAAGCTCCTGCCAAGAAAGCATTTCCAGGTGATGGACAGCCCTGGTTACAAGGTCTAGGATCCCAGCTTATCTTGCATTAGTTAAATTGTAAATTGATGTCTTCCTGAAGGTATTTCTGAAGGCTTCTTAGGGCCCTTGCTTCAGCTTAGGAAATGCCCTTGTCTTATCACAAGAATCTCTGAAAGATAACTTCTAGGTGGATTATTGACCAGGAATGCAGCCATAGGTAGTTAATCCTCCCCATTTGCAGGGATTCTTGTTAGTTTCCATTAAGAACATGGCATTTCTTGATCTTTTCCTCAGACTCTTAATTTCTATCATATTTGGGTTCTGTGATCTATCTATTTTCCTTTCCTTCCCTTTCCATTCTTTTCCATTCCTTTCCTTCCTTCCTTCCTTCCTTCCTTCCTTCCTTCCTTCCTTCCTTCCTTCCTTCCTTCCTTCCTTCCTTCCTTCCTTCCTTCCTTCCTTCCTTCCTTCCTTCCTTCCTTCCTTCCTTCTTTCCTTCCCTCTCCCCTTCCTTCTTTCCTCCTTCCCCCTCTCTTTCTCTTTCTTTTATCTTTCCTCTTCTTTTTCTCTTTCCTTCCTCCCCTCCTTTGTTCATTCATTTATTCATTCATTCTTCCCTTTCTCTTTCTTTCTCTCTTTTCCTTTTTTCTTTCTCTCTCTTCTTTCTCACTTTTTCTTTCTATTTTTCCTTCTCCCTCCTTCTCTCCTTCCCTTCTCCCTTCTCTCCCTCCCTCCCTCCTTCACTCTCTTCCTTCCATCCTTCCTTCCTTCCTTCCTTCCTTCCTTCCTTCCTTCCTTCCTTCCTTCCTTCCTTCCTTCCTTCCTTCCTTCCTTCCTTCCTTCCTTCCTTCCTTCCTTCCTTCCTTCCTTCCTTCCTTCCTCCCTTCCCTCTTTCCTACCTTCATGCCTTCCTTTCTGCCCTTCTTTCTGCCTTTTTTTTTTTTTTCTGTCTTTCCCAGCTCATAAGTACCCTTACTCTTGGAACCTGGGCAAGATAGATTGACTCAGTATATTTTAATGAAATGGAATTTGTCAATTTACTCTATTAATGGTGAAGTCCTCAGTTGTTATAATTTGAATATTCTCTCCCTCACTGAGTATTCACTTGAATACAATGGGGTGCATAGCTCTATCTTAAGTTCCTGAGACAGGGCTAGTGATCTAACTTTGGATGTAATATGTATTCATCTGCTGCCTACAGCTGTCTCTTTCTGGGATTATAAAGTACCCAGTACTGTAAACTCCTATGTCTTTCTTTTAAAATTGGTAAAACAGAAATACCCACATGTCAATAACAGAGTCATATCCAAATCATATATTATTTCTTCCAAGAGGCTGGGAAATGACTTTGCCACATTGCCCATCCCACCAAAAGGCCAAGGACTAATCATGGCACCATCTTTAAGCTGAGGAGATTTCCCTGGAGAGCCCATCACTTTCTGAGTCATCAGAGCTTTTCTAAACCTAGAACAAGTTGCTAACTCTTACAAAGCCTGACTGGGATTCTTGAAGAATGGGGAATAAACTCTCACAAAGCAGGATGAGGGTGCCTTCGTGTTTTAAAAGGTACTTCAGAATTCCATCAAAAAAGGCAAACAAGAAAGTTAATTTGGCCTTAAGAAACTCCTGAATAATCAACCAATAAATTAATAATAATAGCTAACATTTTAAACAATACTTTATGTCTAGCTCTTTGCAAAATTTAATTTGAGCCTCAGAACATACTTTGGAACTTATTAATAATAATTATTGTCATGTCTTAGTAATTTTAACTATTAATAATTTAATTATAATGCAAATAGTATCTGTGATACTGTTTGTGATATAGACAAGAGGTCTTAATAATCTTTGACCTCCATGCCAAAACTGCCACTCAAGGGGATTTATGCCCTTCCTGCTGCTCCCTCCTCCCATCACTGCTCAGTCAACATCCACAGCCCTAGCCCTCACATCTTTTAAGATGCTGAAAAAGAAGTGATTGCAACCTTAGCACTTCACATTTGAGAAGCTGCCTACCCCTGCTTTAGAACAAATGAAGGTCAGTTTAAAGAGGAGGTACAGAAATTTCCGGGTATATATAAATACAATATCCTCCTGTGACCACTGCACAGACTATTACTGTCCTGGCTCTAGATCTGTATTCCTGTGACCCTATGTATGGTTGACATGGAAACCAAAGTGGAGATGTTCTAAAACTCTGATGGGAGAACTCTGACCTCCTTTGGAAGTATACCTTTTCATACCTATTGGATCTGACCCTTTTCCCTTTTGTCTTTTCATTTGAACACTGAGGGAGAATTGAGCCACTTCCTCAGAGTAGGAGTTCCTTTCACAGCAGAGTGCTAGCGATCATTGTGTCCAGACAAAATGGACTCTCAAACAAAACTTCTGATACAGGAGGTTGGGAAGAATGAGCATGGGGGAGGTAGAAGCAGGGGAAGATTTCACCTGCGGTGAGTTAACTCTCTATTTAATCTGCTATGTGGTGCCATAGTGTCCAGAGTACTCTACCCCCAATGGGAACATCTGAGTTCAAAAATGACCTGAGACACATTACCTTGGGCAAGTCACTTATTCTGTGTATCTCAAATGCACCAGTAAATTAGGAGAGTCTACTCTATCATGTGCAGACATTCCCTTCTAGAATGGGCAGATGAGAACTGTTCCAATGGCCAGGAAGGTGGTGGGACCAGGTCCTTAGAGACTACCAAAGTCTCCCTTGCATTCAGAGACATTGTCCATTATTTTGATACTAGACTTCGATGAATCTCAAGAGAGAGGTTGATGATTTTGCACGACGACTTTGTCTCACAATTTACATGAGACATCACTCCATTATGTCACTGGTCCTCTTTACAAATGAAGGATGATGTAGAATAAAAGGCTCTCTCATGCTTTTCTAAGCTTTGCTTATTTCAGTGCCATTCCACTGGGCTATGAAGGCACAGTGGGTGTCAGGACAGGAAGTAGGGGAGATGGCAGTAGGATTGAGAACAGGCTACAGGTCAGGTGGGCTTCTACCCACAGGCAACCAAAGAGCCCATCTTCCAGCCAAGTGTTGGGGATGCTGACAGGTAGGCTGCCACAAGCAGCCATCAACTCTGAGAGGCTCATCCCTGGGCAAAAATATCTCTGAACACTTGGAAGGGAGGGGTAACAAGGTCCTCTCCAGGGATATACCAAACAGAACCAAGATTCCAAAGGTTCTGTGGTTCTTGCGAAGCCTGGGGAATGGAGCCCCAGACCCTTTCTCAGGAGATCCAGCTTCCAATAAATGCAGAAAGCTCCATGATGTCTGAATTATGAAGAAATTGGAGGCAAAATGACTGAAATCTAAGGGAGTTTCTTCTCTCTAACCACATTCCCAAGCTCACACCTTTGAGTTACTGCAGAAAGAGCCAAAATTGATGACAAAATGCTCTTAAACTATCTTACTGACAATTTATGGAAATGAAGAGATTGCCAGGAAAGACCTCCGTGAAGGTTGGGGGGCAAGGTGGGGGAGATTGCTTTCTGAAGTACAGTCTTTCTGAGTTAATAACTGTAGGGGAGCCCTGGGCCCTGATGGCTGCTCCTTAGAGGGTTTTGCATTGTGAGTGACTGAAATGATTTAGCAGGAGAGTGCTGACAACAAGGAAAAGTCCTTCTGGGGGAGCAAGCACTTAACTTTTTCTCTCTACCCCCCCCTTCTCCACCCCACCCCCAGCCTTTTAAAAATCTGCCAGCCATGCAAGTCTCCTTAGGAGGAAGTTAATAGTGAAGTGGGAAACATTGCAGTAAGAAGAAAAAGAGAGTGATCATGCAAATTACAAAATGGGAAAGACAAGCCCAATTCCTCTTCCTTCACCCCCTCCTTTCTTCCCTTTGTTCCTTACATCTTTTCTTCTTTCCTTTCTCACACTCTCTCCATGTTTCCTTTCTTCCTTCTATTTTTCTCTCCCTCCCTCCCTTCTTTCTTTCCTTCCTTCCTTCATTACTTCTTTCCTTTCTCTCTCCATGTTTCCTTCCATCTTTTCTTCTTTCAAAAATGACATATCAGCAGGGGGAGTGTCATAGGTTGGATGAAGCATTGGGCATTTCCACTGACTAAGTGGTCATAAGATGATTACCTGTTTGTGTAAGACAAAAGGGAATGGTTGGAAGTTCAAAAATAAACTGGAATACTTACCCCGTAATTGAGTCACATTTATGACACTGGAATTGGTCTTTGTGACCAAAAAGTTCCCCAAAACCAAAGCTGGAGGGACTCTAGTTATCTTCCTATGATTAAACAAGTGCACATACAATCTGCAGCTCACAGATCTGGGGTCTAATATACAGAATTCCTAATCACTACCTCTATAGAAACATATCAATACTGCTTGGAATGGAGTAGAGGTCCAAATGAATTATTTCTCACATTGTCTTTATCTCATATTCTTATTTTGGGAATCAGTATTAGAACCTCACCCAGCCACTCATAGCATCTTCCTAAAGCATAAGTGAAGAATTTGTTTAAGTGCCAGAGAAAAGACATTAGGGTTTATGAAATGTTCTGGAAGGAAGAGCATCTCAAATGTGAGGTTTTGCGGAGCCCTTTTTAGGGCTGCTAATCCACCTTTGGTGTCTACCTGATTCACTCAACTCTTACCTGTAGTTCCAAGAAAGTTCTATGGACAGTGGCCCACGATCCAGTAAACGCATTTTAGCCAATAGGTTAAACCAGGTTGAGGATAACCAAAAGGTCTCCAATTCAAATGTGAGTTAAGTCTGTGGCAAGCATGTGACGATTTTCCCTAGTGAAATGGGAGGATGAGTTTATTATTTTCCTCCCAAACCCCAATCTAATCCATATCTGAACTGAAATTAATTCTAAAATATCTCAGCAATGGCTCATCATTATTGTTGATAAAGCATCTTAAGGTTTGAAAAGCACTCTACATATATTATCACATTTGTCTCAATATATGACTGGGAATTTAGTAACACAATGATTTATTGCTGGAAGGGAACTTTAAGGTCCTCCAGCTTAATTCCCTCATTTTACAGTCTCAGAGAGGTTCAACAAGTTGCCCCAAATCACACAGGTAGTCAGTAGCAAGCTGGGATTTGATCCAAGGTTTCCTAGCTTCCTATCTTTCATTGGTGGTGCTGGTGGTATTGTTTCTACTATACCACTTTCACTCTTTGCTTTTATAGAGGTTGGGCAAAGGATTGCCCATCACAGAGTTGCAAATATGTTTTTTAGTGGTGTATTAGTGGAGGGAGGAGGAATAATGGGAAATTAAAGATCTCATTTATTTTCTGTCTTTTTAATAAAATTTTCAGTTTTCCTTAACTTGGTAAAGTTGAACTCTGTGCTCAAAAGTTAAAAAAACAAGTGTCTTGATATTATATAACACTATATAAATCTATGATAGATACAAACTTTTCCATGATAAATTTTCTGGCAACGGTAACTAATTTTTTGCTATACCCTTTCTAGCATTTCCACTGTTTTCTTGAGGCTGACTGGAACTTAAAGGCAATTTTTTATGGACTGGTGCTGATTATCAAAGATCTCTTCTAGATATAAATCAATGATCCTAAATCCCCAGTCATTTACTGAGGCAATTGAGATAAATAAAATGCTTTTTGCAAACCTTAAAGTTTTCTATATGAAGAGTGATGTTATAAAAAAAAAGATGGGGAGAGTAAATATTTATTTTTAATCTCAAAAATATACAGTGGGCCAGAGAGAGAACTTGAGTGGGGATCACAACATAGTATTTTCACTCTTTTTGTTGTTGTTTGTTCACATTTTGTTTTCTATCTCATTTTTTTTTCTTTTTGATCTGATTTTCTTGTGTAGCATGATAATTTTGGACATATCTGTAGAAGAGTCACACATGTTTAACATAGATTACTTACTGTCTAGGGGAGAGGATGGGAGGAAGGGAAGAAAAATATTTGGAAAATAAAATTTTGCAAGGGTGAATGTTGGAAATTATCCATGTATATATTTTGAAAATAAAAAGCTTTAATTTAATACACACACACAGCAGGAGGTGTTGACTATGTGGGAGGAACAAAGCCTGAATCCTGGGATGGGAAAAAAGTAAATGGAATTAATTTACCCAAAATCAGGAAAAATTGTAGGGTTAGAAATTTCTTATAGAGAATAGCAAGTCTGTAAAGCTCAGAGTTCTATGTGAGGTAATTTTTATGTGATAAGGTATTGGAGAAAAGTTTATGAATAACAGTAGAAGTGATAATGTGTTGACTAGTCCTCCTAGTCCCAAGGCACCTTAGCCAGGAGAGTGGTAATTGTGAGAAGTTGACCATTTCAGAAAATAATAGCAGCCTCAGAGCAGCTTGCAAATATGAAGAGTTTTCCCATAAAAGTGGTAGATCATTCCAAAAAAGAGTAAAAGTATCAGTAGAAGTCAGAGCATCAGCCTTAAACCAGATTTGAGTATGCATATAGTAATGGCAAAGGAGCTGTAGCAAGAATGGATTATAGATAGAGCAAAGGTATCAAAGAAAAATGCAAACCATGGATGAAAACAGAAGTTAAGAACCAATGTAGCAAGGCTGGCTGTCAGGAGATGAACCTGCAAAGATCTGGGCATTAGAAATCTAGCTGTGGCAGAAGGCAGATGGCATCGGAATCAAAGCTTATGTTTCCTTCAACAAGGAAATTTCTCTAGGAAAGAGCAAGAAAAGGCAATTCTAGCCCAGGATTCCATATTGTATTGTATTGTATTTTTTTTTTTACTGAAATGTGGGCTTGATAAAAAATACTATTCATCTATAATTTATTTTTACAACTTTGGTTCATTTAAAAACTTTCCCAAATTATTTATGGTTCCTACCACTTTGTTAGTAATATTAAACACACAATATTCTTATAGTCTACTCAGTGACACATGGAAATTTCATCATGACTGAAAATGGGTTTCATATATATTTTCTTCATTTACTGAATGAAAGTTATGATCCCAAGAAATAAAGAAAATCCCCAGGTCTTCTTGGGTTCTTCATGACATGAATCTTTGAAACAAATTGTTTTATATAGTGATGGGCAAGCCCTATAGATTGTCCACCTAACTGCATGTCACAATGTGGACAGCAAGAATTCTTTATTGACTTGTTTTTCTTGGGTGGATTACTAAGCCAAACTCTTTGGAGTGATTATCGATCTCTTCCAGGAGGCTTGATGCAACCAGACCTCTGTCATTCACAAACAGTTTGAGCATCTGGAGGACCTCACGATCCATAAGGAAGCTTTCTTCAACTTGGATTCTATACTATATCTCCTCCCGAACAGTGGCAAACACCTTTGGTGAACATATGTCTCCCTATTTGTGCCTTGCATATTAATGATCAAAGGGTCTTGGAGCTAGGTTATATCTATTATTATATCTTTCATGAAATCTTTACTAAAGTCAGTATATGGATAGACTAATTGTGAGAAAGAGCTATTAGGATAGTATTTGCTTTAAAAAATCAAAATTTTAAAATCATCAAATAATATACAGAGAAGTATCATATATATTAAATCAATTATGAATGGTGAAGCCTATCAGAAAATGTTGCTTGTGACAGCCTGAGTCTTTCTTACTAATTAAAGATGATAATAAATATATTAATGTAGTACTTTACACAAAGTGCTTTACATTTGGTCCTCATAGTAATACTATAAAATATTATTATCCCAGTTTTACATATTGGGAACTTAGAGAAATTAATATGCTCAAGATCACAGTGCTAATAAATTGCCAAAACAAAATTCAAATTTAGGTCTTTCTAGAGTTATATCTACATATACTACCTAATTGTATTATTAAGGATATTTTTTTCTCTCAGGACTGATATACTCTAAGGTCAGATTTAAGCATGTTTTTCCACTTTATTTTTTATCTTTTTTTGCAACATGGTTAATATGTAAATGTTTTGCATGATTTCACACATATATTTTTTATAATATTTCTTGCTGTCTCAATATGTGGGAAAGGGACTGGGCTGGAGAAAGGGAAAAATAGGTAATTCCAAATTTTGAAAAATGAATGTTAAGACAAAATATAAATATTTTAAAATAAATGTCCTCTCTCTGTCTCTCTGTCTTTCTCAGTCTCTTTTTGTCTTTCTTTTTGTCTCTGTCTCTCTGTCTCTTTGTCTATCTTTGTCTTTCTCTTTCCCACTCTCCTCCTTCTTACCCTCCCTCTTTTCCTCTCTCTCTGTCTCTCTCTGTCTCTCTCTCTCTGTTTCTCTCCCTCTCTCTTTCTGTCTCTTTCTCTGTCTCTGTCTCTCCTTCCCTTCTTCCTTATTTCTCTCTCTCTTTGCATATATATGAATATGTATGTATATATTATTTTTCACAAAATTTAATTTGTGTATGCAGAGGAAAGAGTGTAAGCTTCTTGAGGACAAGGCCTATTTTTCTTTTACATTTATATTTACAAAAAAAAATATTTCTTTACTATTCTTGTGCCTGGAATGCAATAGGGGCTTAATAAATGTTTTTAATTGACTATACAGGAGACCTTATTGAAGCTCTCACTTTCCTTTTTTTGTATTAATAAAGTACAAAATCTTTATACCATTAATATCTTTTTCAGATAACTTTTGAATTGACTCCTCTGTGTTCTCACAATGTTGTCACTTCTAACATGGATCTTAGAGAATCATTGGATTAATACTAGAAGAGATATTAGGGGTTGTTGAATTCTACCTGTTCATTTTATTGTTGAGGAATCCAAGACATAGAGTATTTGAGTTTCTCAGGGCCACAGTGACAGAATTTGAACTTGAGTCTTCCCGATTTTAAGCCCCAAATTCTATTTATCTGCTCTCTACTCTCAATATACTTAATCTAATCCAGTTGTTTCCTTCCATACTTGTTCTCTTAAGTATTATTCCTTCTTTTCTATAAGAACATCTAGGTTTATGATTTTAGAATCAAACTATGGTACTCCACAGCCTTTAAAAGTGAAATAATAGCAAATAGTGAAACAATAGTGAATTTTTAACAACAAATTTTGCAGATCTTTTCCATTTTTCTTCTTTTTGTCATTCTGTTTTCATCCTTAAATACCTACTAGATGACTTTGTGTAGTTGAGTCCCTCACTAAGTTTTCTTTAAACTCATTTTATTCTCTACTTTCATGAGGTGATTTTGCTTAAATTTTCCATTATATTGATCCATAAGATTTTTTTTTAATGAGTTTGCCCTTAGATGTTATGATTTTTGGCCTGATGAGTCAAATGTTTTGCTGAGTAAAGTTATTTTTAAGGTTCTTTTGGTCTCTTTCTCATGGCAACTGATTTATATCAATTGCACTTGTAGTGACATTTTTGTAGATTGTTCATGATCTTTTTTTCCATTCAAAATCCAGTTTCCATCATGCATAGCTTCTTTAAATTGGAGGGAGAGGGAATTCTAGAAAGATGGCAGAATAGGCTAGAAAATTACAAGCACTGTAGATTTCCCCCACACATAAAACAAATTTGCCCATAGGGCAATCATAGATCAGTGAAAAACAAAGAAGGCTGAGGCAGAACAGAGGTTCCAATTTCCCCCTTTCCTCCCACCTCCTCCCCAGATGGCAAGTAGTCCAATATATCTTAAACATGGTAGAAATATATGTAAAATCCAATATATGCATACATATTTATACAATTATCTTGCTGAACAAGAAAAATCAGATCAAAAAGGAAGAAATGAGAAAGACAATAAAATGCAAGCAGACAAAAGCAAAAAGAGTGAAAATGCTATGTTGTGATTCACACTCAGTTCCTCTGGGTGTAGATGCCTCTCTTCATCACTAGATCATGGGAAATAGTCTGAATCATCTCATTGTTGAAAAGATCCCTGTTTATTATAATCGATCACCTTACAATCTTATTGTTGCCATATATATATACTTTCTTGAAATGGTAATTTATTGTTACATATTTTGAATCCTCTCTGATGTTCTGCTGCACATGTGACAATGCTTTGTTTTGTTTTTCCTTTTTCTTTCTTTTATCTATTTCATTGTTTCTTATTGTGTATTTAGTTTTAATTATTTTTTTTAAAGCAAAAAAAAAACTAGGTAGGGAATTCTCTATCTCTATAATTCTCTATAATTAGATGGAATTCATTTAAAATTTTTCTTATTTATTTTAGGGTTGTTTAATTTTGACCTTTGATCTAATAAATAGGTGGTGTGAATACATAGGCAACTAAGAGTATAAATGCTCTCAAACCAATAACAAGTAATTTCCTATCTATTAAAATATATCCAATTTAATTTTTATGTTATTTAATTTTTCTATTTTCATAGCCTTTTAATTCTGTTTTTTTTTTGAAAAAATGTTACATAAAAACATGAGATTTCTTATAAATTTCTGACTAGTGTAATTAAGCAGTTTATATGCAGTAGGAACTGCAAAGTGTAAGGAGAGCATAGTATGCATGATTTAATTTTTTTTTAAAGTACCTGGCCTCAAGGAGCTTGCATCCTAGTGAATGACAAGAGAGATTAAATGATTTCTAAGTCATTTACAACTTTGAGTCTATGATTCCATACATCATGATAATTATGTGGAATGATAAGGTATAAATAATTTGTAATTTGTATCAATAAACACAGTAACCACTTCATTAATCCTACATATCCACTTAAAGTGAATTCCTAATCACATGGGAAGTCTTAAAATAAAATTTTAAACTTGCACCTTTCGTACTTGGGGCTCTTTGAATCTAACCTGAAGTTTGATGGTATTAGGAGCCTCTGTCTTTTAACACTGTCATTTCTTGGCTCAGAAGATATACTCCATAGTTGCCAAAGGATCTCAGGATCCTCATCAGTAAAATCAAGGAGTCAGACTCAATGATCCTTAAGGTCCCCTTCTCCTTTGTTATTCTACAAATTCCCTGTTCTAACCAAGGGTTGTCTTCTTCTAGAATTGCAAATCTCTACACCTTTCACAAGCACAAAGCTGGAGCAAAGGAAAGAAGAATTGATTGTATGCTTGTGCAAACTTAAGTAATCGAGAATAGAGATGCTACCCCTGTGAATTCTTGGGCGATATGCATGGCTTGGAAAAAGAAGGAAAGTATTTCATGCAATACCATTGGGCACTCTTAGCTCAGCCTTCCTTCCCAGAATAAAAATACAACTGAGTTTTTCAAGTTAGTTGGTTGATGTATCGCCCTGTTCCACCTCATCATTCTCGTATGATTCAACAAACATTAGAGAGAAATTTTTCTGCTTAAATTCCTTACTGCAACAGAAGTAAATATCTTACTTTTATAAAATACATTTCTTAAAGATAAAATACAGTTCTACAATGCTGTTTCAGATAGATTTGCCATAAGTCAGATACTCTTGTTGAAATAATGGACTAGGAACACAATCCATCTTGGGCCGTCAGGAGGTACAGAGCTTGGTCTTATTAAGGTGCTTGGTTATGAAGCCTAGTGACTGATACAATGAATTGGTTTTCAACAGTGCATTTGTTTCCACTATACATCTTCTGCTTGAATGAAAAGGCAATTAAGAAAGGAACTTGGAACAAGGAACCCAAAGTAAATACTAGCCTTCTCCCAGGCCAAACACAATTATAAGAACATTTAGCTGCTGCTTGGTTAAAAGTAAATAAAGATGGCAAATTAGACAGATACTGCTGAGAGATACCTGAGCACCAAGCCTACCTCTTTTGCTTTTCCTGTGGGAAAAAAAAAAAGAAAAGAAAGAAATTTTCTGCAAATAAGTCAGTTAGGCTCTACCCTGAGCAAATCAAGCTCCAAGCTACAGTTTCTCCTCTAGTCACTAGGGACAGTGTTTCCCTTTAGCTGGCTGCTATTGGTAGCCATTGATGATGTCTTTCTCTGTTCTGCTGGAGTATTGATGTGTTCTGAAAGTGGTTTGCATGATGCAGTTGGGGTTCTCAACTATTCCCTGGGAGTCTACAATAGAGAAGATACTGCTTTGGGGAAGGACAAGGAGAGAGAGGGAGAGAAAAGGGCTGAGAGTAAGATCAGCCACTCCATTGGCATTTTATATGCATGACATTCCCATGCTGGGGAGCCTGGAAATATACATATATACATATATATATACATATATGTATATATTATATATGTTATATATGCATATAATATATGTAAATATACTTATATGCATGTTCTATATTATATAAAATATATGTGTGTTAATATTAATATGTATGTTCTATATGCATATAATATATAAATTATATTTATATACATATATTAATATTCACATATATATGTTTTATATGCATATAATATATAAAATATATACATATATTTTAAAAAATATATGACATAAAATAAGCAATTCTTAAAGAGAAGGGGGTGGAGAAAGGTTAAAAATTAATCAAAAGAGATTTCCTGGAGCAATGGTAAACTTCTCATCCGTCATCTAAAACATCTGATCCAGATCCAGTTAGAATTATGAAAAAGTATTTTTCCTATCCTCCCCCTCCCTAATCATTTATTTTAGCAATTACGATGAAAAGTGGAAGATCTTCAATAGTAATTCCCAGGTTTTCCTCATTTATCAGAGGCAGCTTGAAGTATATAAGTCCAGTTTCAGTTCTGTCATTGACTACCTATTGATCTTAGTCAAATTAGATACTCTCTAGGCTTCACTTCATAACCATAAACCAGGAATAAGGGAAGAACAGTGAAGAATTGTTGATGTTTTTAATGTGTTTGCTTTTGGTCTTTGAATCCTCAGTACCTAACACAGTGATGGCCCATAAAATGGTCTTTAATAAATATATTTGCATTGAGCTCTTTGCAATTTGGAACTCTGCCCAAAGAGCTATAAAAACCATGTATACCCTTTGACCTAACAATACCACGACTAGGCATGTATCCCAAAAGAGATAATAAAAGGAAAAAAACATACATACAAAAATATTTATAGCTACTCTTTTCTCAGGACAAAGAATTGGAAATGGAAGGTGTGCCATTCATAGGGGAATGGCTGAATAAATTGTGGGATGTGATTATGATGGAATACTATTGTTCCATTAAAAAAAAAATGATGAGCAGGATGCTCTCATATAAACCTGCAAAGACATCCTTGCACTCATGTAAAGTGAAATGTATTGGATTCAAAATAATAGCAATATTATAAGATGAGTAGTTATGAATGACTTTGCTATTCTCAGCTAAACAATGATCCATGACTACTCTGAAGTCTTAAGATGAAAAATACTAATCATACCCAGAGAAGGAACTAATTGTGTCTAAATATAGATTGAAGAATACATTTTTTTAACTTTTATTTTCTTGGGTTCTTTTGGAGGGGCAGAATCTATATTTTCTTTCACAAAATGATTTTTATGGAAGTGTTTTGTATAACTTGTGTTTTCTTAAGGTGGGGAAGTGAGGAAGGGAGAGAATCTGGAACTCAAAGTTTTAAAAACAAATGTTAAAAATTATCTTATATGCATTTAGGGAAAAATAAAATCTTAATAAATAAATAAGAATTAAATTAATTTTTTAAATGTGAGCTCTGTGGGTACAGAAATTGTGTTGTCTTCTTTCTTTGTATCTCTATTGCTTATCATAGTGTCTTACATACAAAGGTACTTAATAAGCATCTACTAGCTTTTCATTGATTGACTGGACTGGATATTCTCAAAGGTCTGGCTCTAACTAAATTTGGTCATACTATATTAAGAAGAAGCAGCTTAGTTTATAAATACTTTCTGTGCTTATTGTCAGAGGAAAGATGATTAAAAAAAAACACCACTGAATGGTGTGGCCAACTAATAGAATGTCTTCCTTGCTCCCTGAATTCCTAGTAACTAAGACCATGTTTTATACAGGGTATCCCAAAGAACTTAGTACAGTTTATTACTCAACAGCTTTTGGGACTCCTGTATATTTTCCTGTCCCTAAAATACCTATAAAGTATTATAATAAGTATAAATATACATATATCTATATGCATATAACATACATATATGTATATATATATATGTATATATATACACACACACACATAAATATACACACACATGCCTACATATCCCTAAATATGCCTATGTATCTGAGTGTAGACTATATGGTCAATTAAATTCTGTATTAAATGCTTTTTTTTTTTTTTTTTTTTTTTTCTGATTGCCTTCTCTGATTCTATTGAACCACAAATTCTCTCCCAATGAGCTGGAGGCAGGTGTGTTCCAGAGCCTGCCAAACTTTAAGATTTGATTACTAAATTTTCAGTGTGATATTTACACTTGAGAAATTAACAAATGCTACAAATCAGAGCTTGATTTATTGCTTTGTTGATAGTATAGACTTAAGAAAGTAATGTGGAGAAAATGCTAAAAATGCAAATTCAATTAAAAGTTTGTCAAGTACATGACTGTACTTTTTTTCTCCTATGAGTTGGATGTTAAACATTTATGAGCAAACCAGTTTATAGCCCTTGTTTATGCCATTTATAAAGTACTTTTCCTATAATATCTCAATAAATGGTTGTAGATTAAGAAATTCATTTAACATTTTATTAAGTACCTATCATGAGAAATATCCTGAACAAAGTTCAGAGAATACAAAGTTGGCTCCTGACCTCAAAGAGTTCATAATATAGTAGAGATCAAAATAACAAAAGAAAATGTGACATGCATGGGAGTAGGGGTGGGGGGGTTGTAACTGATGGGGGAGGCTGTTAATCACTTCCTCCAGGGAAGGGGACAGACTTTATGAAAGCAAGGACATTTGAGTTAGACTTTGAAAGAATGAAAGGATTTCAACAATTTGAAATGGGGAGAGTTACTTTATTCCAGGTAAGAGAGTTGGCAGAAGCAAAGGTTCTAAGTCTGGAGATGGAAGAAGAGATTAGGATATGGCAGGTATTTCAATAGGACAGCTACATAGAAAACAAGATTGGAAAGAAAGTTTGGGGAAAACTAGAAAAGTAAGTTGGGTATGAACTGTAAATTGGAGGTCTTAATCATGGATTGACATATATGATAAACTTGCATATAAGATTAAGACTCCTTGGTATACAGTTCTGAATGCTAGCAAAGCTGGAGGGTTTAGGTTGTGTACAGTCAACAATAGAGAACTGCTGGAAGTTTCAATAGTTGAAAAGGAGTGAGTGAATGGGACATCATTGATTCCATGTCATCTCTGTGAAGGATATCCTTGAGGACCTTGTGCATGGACTCAACAA